>NC_141691.1:742025376-742613481 GCF_964263255.1 Lissotriton vulgaris | reverse complement strand
GATTTGTGACTAATTTGTAGGGGGAGGAAGATTTAATTACATGGGTGAGTTTCAGCACCTCCGGCGGTTCCGCCAGGTCCGGACCCAAGAGGTCCAGTAATGCACTGCGAATCCTATGATATTGAAAAAGAAGTATTAGTGGGGCATTGGCAGGAATCGGTGCCGCTTGCTCCCATGTTTTCAGTACGCCGTTCAGGAACAAGTCTCCCGCCATAATGATACCTATTTTACGCAATGCCTGAATCACTCCCTTTTTTGCTACAGGGGACAACCATAATGTCCATTCGATAGGCATTAGGGGGGAGTACAATAAGGCGCCATGCTGCGCTTGCAGCAGCGCATGCCAGGCGTGGTTAGTGGACTTGATCGAGTCCATTACACCAATTCTGCGGTCAGTCAGCCGAAATACCGTGGCGGGGAGCGGGAGCGGTTCTGCGAAAAGTCGTTCTAGCCGAACATGTGGTGTTGATGCTTTACCGTGAATCCACGCATGCATATGTGCCGCTTTTGCCACTCTGTAGTACCTTTCCATGTCAGGGGCGTTCAGTCCCCCCAGCTCGTACGGAAGCATGAGAGTCGTCCATTTTACTCTTGGCTGTTTGCCCCCCCCAAGCGAGTTTAGTAAGTAGCTGCATCAGGTTGTTGAAGAAAGACCTTGACAGTAAAATCGGAATGTTATTAAAGAGAAATAAAAATCTGGGTAGGACCACCATTTTCATGATTGCTATACATCCCATTAAGGACAGCGGCAGTTTGATCCACGTCTTAACGTCATCTTTCAACCTACTATACGCAACACCATAGTTTACGCGTATTAGAATTTCCGGGTCAGTATGAAGCATGATCCCCAAGTACCTGATCGGATCCGTCGTCCACTGCAATGGGTACTCCATGTCAAAGAGTGTAGTCTTCGGGGTCAAAGGAAAAGCCACCGATTTCGACAAGTTTATCCCGAGGCCGGAGAGCGCACTATAACGTACCACCTCCCGCAATACTGAAAAGAGATTCGACTCAGGGTCGCGAACATACAGTAAAGTATCATCTGCGTAAGTTGATATGACAATTTTGTACGTAGGGAAGTTCACCCCTTCATTACTATGATACTCCCTGAGTGCACATGCTAGCGGCTCAGCCACCAGCGCATAAAGTAGTGGCGAAAGTGGGCAGCCCTGTCTAGTGCCTCTGCTAATCCCAAAGGAGTCCGAGACACGATCACCTGGCAGTGGGGTGGTAATATAGCGCCCCCCACCATTTGTAAAAACGGTTCGCCCAGTCCCAGTCGTCTCAGTATGCGGAGCACAAAGGGCCACTCTACAGAATCGAAAGCTTTTTCCATGTCCAGGAAGACAGCCATGGCCTTGGTGTCCTGCCTGACATGCTGCATAGTGCCCAGTGCAGTCCTAATATTATAGGTGAGATTCCTGCTGGGAATGAATCCGGCTTGCTCCGGGGCTAGCAATTCCGGGGCCAATAACGCCAAACGCGTCGCCAAAACCTTTGCGTAGAGCTTGACGTTGACATTTAGAAGAGATAGTGGCCTGTAAGAGCCACTAATATTCGAGGGTTTGCTGCCCAGTTTAAGAATAGTCACTATCAGGGCTTCCCTCATAGATCGTGGCATGCTGTCCTCCACGCAGATGTCATCAAATAGTGTGGATAAGTGTGGAATTAGATCGTCTTTAAACGTTTTATAGAAGCCCACTGTGAGCCCATCCGCCCCGGGGGCTCTGTCCGAGTGCATACTCGCCAGCGCCTCCGCTATCTTGTCCTTGTGTATGGTCTGCATCAAGAATTCCCGGTCAGAATCCTTTAAGAAAGGCAACTGTACATGACCCAGGTAATCGTCTATGGCCTCCTTATTATTCTCAGCCCGAGAAGTGTAAAGTCCCGAATAATAGTTTTCAAACTAGTCTACAATCTCCTTGTCCTCTGTAAGGAGAAAACCATGTGATGTCTCCAACTCTGATATCACCTGAGAGCGTCTGGTGTTTCTCATCATCCTGGCCAGGAGGGAGCCCGGGCGCTCTCCTTCACCGTACGTCCGGGCCGACGCGTACTTCCCCATATGCTGAACTTCTCTGTCCGCTTCCTCATTATATTCTACTATGAGATTCTTGATGTCTTCCGTCACGTCATCGCCTAAGCCCTCTAGCTGGCGCTTCTCTAACTCAGCTAGTCGCGTCTCCAATTGTACTAACCTTTGGCGTACAGCCTTGAGTACACTCGAATGCTTTGCCATGGCGATGCCTCTGATGTAGACCTTAAACACTTCCCATACTGTTTGGAAGCTATCGACCGACCCTACTTTAATTTCGAAGAATTTCTCTATCTCTTCCGCAAGTTCACCTCAGAAGAGCTCTTCTAGTAGGGAGTATGGGGGGAAACGCCACATGAAAGGCGGAATCCTCTTTGCTGGCGTCTCTAGAACCAAAAGAAGCGGCGAGTGGTCAGAAAGGGTGCGCGACAGCACAACACAGGATTTTATGTATCTCATAACGAGGATGACGCCAACCAGTAGTCAATTCTGGTGTGTATGTCGTGGTATGCCGAATAATGAGTGAACCCCCCTCTCGCAGTGTGCGTACTTCTCCACACGTCCACTAGGTCAAGTGTGATGAGGTCCGATTGTATTTTTAATGCGGCTGCCATAGGTCTGCGTGGAGGGCCTAAGGACCTGTCTAATACTGGGTCTAACACCAAGTTCAGGTCTGCCCCCATATCAATTGAGTAGAGGAATATGCACGACAGTGCTGAGCAAGGACATAATAGAAATCCTGGGAGTCGTAGTTGGGGCCGTAAACATTAACCACTATTAAATCGTGCCCCTTCCCCACACATCTAGAGATTAGAAATCTACCTTCCGGGTCTGCCCTCAGCAAAGACAGTGTTAGTTTTGATTTTGGATTTACCCAGGTCAAAACCCCTCTAGAATGGGTTGTGAATCCAGAAGCAGTGAAATTGCCCTCAAGCCCCCTGCAAAGAAGCATTCTACTCATGAGTGGGAGGTGTGTTTCCTGGATTAGTGCCAGGTCTACATTCTGGCGCTGTAAGTAATTCAGGACTTTTCTAAGTTTCCTATGATAGTTCAGCCCTCTTACATTCCACGTCAACGCTCTGAGCGTTTCAGTCTCCCCATCCTTAGTTACATTATTTGAACTAGCCATCGTTGTAATAGGAAGAGTGGTGTAAGGTAATTGTTATCTCAAAGGCCAGTGTAGGCAGTACGAGGAGACAGAGCAAACCAAATTGTACCCAAAAACTCTTCAACCCCTCCACCCCCCTCCCACTGCAGACCCCCCAAACTTGGCCCTGCAGATTCCCTTCCAACCCTCCCCACCACAGTACCATCTCCCTCAACATA
Organism: Lissotriton vulgaris; assembly: GCF_964263255.1. Classification (NCBI taxonomy): domain Eukaryota; kingdom Metazoa; phylum Chordata; class Amphibia; order Caudata; family Salamandridae; genus Lissotriton; species Lissotriton vulgaris. The sequence continues at coordinate 742,610,120 of NC_141691.1, read as the reverse complement.
GTAACTAGAACTCCAGTAGTGCATTGCACTCGGGGACCAAGTTCGCCTGACAGCCCGTTACCTATATCGGGCTTCCACCCCTCCTTCCGCCATGCACAATCGTAAATGAAACAGAGCTGCATAGTAGTACCTCAGTCTATTCAGTAAATTCCACAGCTTCCCCTCCCCCTGTTAGTCCCCCCCACACTCCACCACATTTCTCAGTTCAATATGTACCAACTCGGGCCGCAGTAGAATACGTGCATGTACAATTAAATATCCAAGAGTCACCATCTTACTCCACTCCCTCCGCTACTTATCTGACAGGCGTCTTCCATCCGAAGAGCAGGCCAGGACACAGGGCACACCCTCCCAATCAGAGGTCGCAGTCCCACAGTCTACTCTGCAGCTCTCCTAGTTCAGGGCCCTGTAAAAGTCTGGTTACTCGGTCATTCCTGGTCGTCTAGATGGCTATTGTCGCCGTCGGCCGGTGTGTCTGCATTATCGTTTCTCTGTTCCCTCGACCATCGCTTCATTGCCTGTAGTTGCTCTTTAGGGTCCGTGAAAATGTGCGAATGTCCCTGCCTGTTGACACGCAGTTTGGCTGGGTACAGCATTGCATAGTCCAGGCCCAGTTCTCTGAGTCGCTTCTTGTGGGGGATGAAGTGTTTGCGTGCTTCTTGCACATTCGCAGTGAAATCCGGATATATTGATATTGCCGACCCCTCGTATTGAAGTGAAGTCTTTGTTCTAGCAAGTCTGAGGGGAGTGTCCCTGTCCCGGTAGTTGAGCAACTTAGCAATGATCGGGCGGGGCGGTGCTCCCGGCTTCGGGCGGGGGCCCAAGGCCCGATGGGCCAGCTCCAGCACCAACATTGTCGAGAACGCCCCATCTCCTAAAAGGGTAGTAAGAAGCTTTTCCACGAAAAGTTCCATCGTGCCAGTTTGCGTGGTCTCCGGCAGTCCCGTTATGCGGAGGTTGCTGCGTCGCGAGCGTGCTTCCAAATCCTCTGTTTTGTCGTGGAGTGATCGCATCAGGTGTTCTATTTTCTTGTGCGCCGTGTCTAACTCGGTTTGCGCCTCTTCAACTTCTGTTATTCTCCTCTCGGCCATGTCATGTTTCTCAGCGTGTTTATCCAAGCGCTCGGCCATACGGTCCATTCTGTATGTCATAGCGTCCATCTTGGCGCCCAGCGCAGATATGCTAGTTTGAAGACTCTGTTCCATGGAGCGTAGAATGCTCTTGATATCGGAACTGGCTGCCTGTTCCTCCTCCGGCTGCGTGGTCTCTCTGTGCTCCGCAGGGGGGCTTTGCAGTTGCAATCTTCTCTGTGCGAATAGGAGTTTGCTTTGCGTTTTGTCTCCCTTTCCCATCGCTATGGCCGTTCTGCCACCCCGCTGTGGGTGTAAATGTAAAGTGCTTCCCCAGGGGTTCCCGATGTATCGTCCAGGCCCTCCGCAAACCAGAAGCGTGGGGTTGCTCAAATCTTCAACTATCTGTGTAGGCCTCCTCACGTCCGCTCCGGCGCTGCGGAAAGTCTCGTGTATTCCGGCCTACTCAGCGTGATGGGGTCTCTGCACCACGAGGGCGTGCCACCGCAAGATAAAGTAGTCATCCAGTTTACACACCTTGCTATGTCGCTCGCCTTCACCAGCCAGCACAGGCCTCTCTTATTCACTCTCATGAGTGAGCGCGCAGCATGCAGACGAGCCTCAGGGCAGCTCCCGGATGCGGGGGTCAACACCACCCCAATGGGCCCGATCGGAGTTCCAATACCCTGTCCCTGGGCTCCCCACTCCGCCAGTATCTCAAGTACTCCACTGAGGGCTCTCGGGCCGAGGTGCCTAAAGTTGTGTGGGGTTTGTGATGGGGGGGTGGGGGGTACCCCCTGCGCTCCCGTGGGACTTCTCCTATTGTCTTCTGGACTTCAACTGCCGCCCAGGATTTGGCCTCAAGTCGCTCTGACCACAGCTCCGCCGCTCCGAGTTGCCTCCCTGCCAAGGGGCAAACTCAGCAAGGTATCTACGTCCCTCGCGTGCAGGACCTCGAGGGTGCAGGAAGGGGTAGAACACTCCCTTCGTGTGTCGCGGAGCCCGCTCCTCACCTCACGGGGACTCCAGTCTGTAGGCTGGGGTGTGTCTCACCGGCCGATGGGCTGCCTCTGCGAGAGTCCGGGCCAAGCGCGCTTACCCCCGCCGCAGGCAGGGGCATGTCGGCCGGCGCAGCATGCACTGGAGGGCGCGGTTTCTCGGCCCAGTCGCCCGCAGCTCTGCTCACAACCGCGGTCGGGTTCCGAAGTGCCGAATCGGTTTTGGGATTGCTAGTGTCCCAGCAGCTTTCCGCCTCCTTAGAGGGAGTTTGGTGCAGAAATCTGTGCTCTGTGTCAGGATTATTTAGGATATTTGGCAGTGCACGGCGGAGCTCCGGGTTTAAGCGGCCATTTTAGCTGCTGGCAAGCTCCGCCCCCACTTTCTGCATGGTTGCCTTCGCAGAGCCTGGAAAAAGAAACAATGGGTGCACAAGACTGCTATGTCTACTTAGTGTGCAAGCAACAAGCTTGAGCTAAAGGGGCTACCAGCCAGCAATGCAAGCCTTGACTATTTATCACATTGAACTTGCTGCAAGTACATCATCCCAAAGATTGTCAGAGTGCCCAGCAATCAGCAAGTAGCTCTCTGACACATCACTGGATATATATTCATATACATTTATTTATAACCATAGACTTGTTCAATACTTCTCACACACAGTGGTATATGTGTTAAAGAAAAAAATATTAATGAAGCACCATTTTATGTAAATCTGAATTGTGATGGAAAGATTTTGTTTTGATCAAAGCAAATCAGGACAATTTACTTGGTGATGCACATATGATAAATATTCACTGAAACCAGATTTCTACACATTACTATTTGTGTGCTGTATATTTTAACCAGTAAAACTGTAGGTCTTTGCAAAATTAGTGGCCATTTCAATCAAATGTACTGTTCGTAAATGAGAGTGCGCAACCGCTTCAGTAATATATTTGCAACAGTGTGCTCTAGCATGCACACCAAGCTAGATACAACACTCTTACTATTCTCCAGCTGAGTACATTTGATGCACTTTGTATGAAGCTAGGTTATTTTACTATCCCAATAACTTCTGAGGTGTAACATTGATGTCAGCACAGCCCCCTACTGAAAATTGTTTTAGCAAAGGTGCGGAACTATGTACCTAAGTCCAGTTTTAAAATAACAGTGTGCAGGTTTTTCCAAGCAAGAATCTGGGTGAACCTTCCAAGATTTTATGCTGTTGTTTCATTTTATTTCCCAAAGCCATTTAAACAGAGAATGTGCTCACCATGTGTAAGTATGAACCATCCTCCTACGTGTGTATGATCTTCTCACATAAATTGAGAAATATACATTTGGCCTAATGTCCAGAGCTGCCATACTTTCTTGTGGCGAACCAGGTGTGAGTCGTGGCGTTGGCTCTAGACAAATCACTATGGGCCCGATTACGAATTTGACGGTGCGGCGGCAGGACCACCCCACCGCACCCCCAAAACCACTTGAGAACAGCCTGCCAAATTATGACTGTTTTCGGAATTGGTTGCCAATCCATTTGCTGTTCCCATGGCGGTGCCTATAAAATAGGCACCACAATGGGAATATCAAAGGAAGTTCCAGCACGGAATGGACTCGAAAGTCGATGCCATGCTGTAAATTTTGTGCATGCCCACAGGGGGGGAAATAGTGTGCCCCCTGTGGGCATCCACAAGGCATGAGGTACAAGGGGGCCCAGGAGGGCCTCGTTTCTTTCATCTCTGCCACTGTTTTCATGTAGGGGAGATCTCCATGAAATCAGTGGTGGAGATAAAAGTCGTAATATACTTGGCTGGCTGATGCAATCCCACCAAGCACATAGATGCCTCGTGACCGCCACACAACCCGAAGGGAATGGAGGTTCCCTGGCGGAGTCCGCAGTCCCAGGATGGCACAACAATCTAGCGTTGTAATGTGGCAGTCGCAAAACCAGCCACCGTCGCTCTACCGAGAGTCTGTTGGTTTTTGGACCGCAAGACTCGTAATTAGGCCCTTAATCTTCTGTGCTTAAAATACAATAAAAACAACCTTATGTATTCTGATGCTCATGTAAAGTGCTTCAATGCCTTGGGCAGTATTCATGCTATGTAAAATTGCAATATCTATCTATCTATCTAGATATCTATTTATCTATACACTAGCAGCCCGTCCCGACGTTGTCCGGGTATGAAATAGAATGTGTCCAATGTGTGTATTTGGCAAGGGCAATTTATTTTAAAATCTTGCGGTAGACAAAATGTTTTGTTTCATTAGAATAGGGACGTAGAAGGCCCAGCTGCAGCCCTGGTTGATGTTAGCAGGCGCGTGTAATTGGTGTAGTGATCCGCCGCCTGAGCCTCGCTACAGCCCTGGTTGATGTTAGCAGGCGCGTGTAATGTCGTTGAATGAGAGAGTTATCAGCCGCGGGTAAATCCGTTTAATGAGAGAGTTGAGTGACAGCGAGTAGGAGAGGCTGCAGTAATTGTCCCGCAGACACGCTCATTTGCGTGTTCCCCTGCTTGAGGCCCAGATGCAGGCCTGTTTGATGTTATCAGGGGCGTGTAATTAGTGTACAGATCCACCGCCTGAGCCCAGCTAGAGCCCTGGTTGATGGTAGCAGGCGCGTGTAATTTCGTTGAATGAGAGAGTTCAGTAACAGCGCGCAGGAGAGGCTGCAGTAACGTTACTTACCAGGCCTCCAGGTGAATGGTTTGTCACGCCCCCAGCACACGGCCACAGCAGACGATCTTCTGATTAATGTACGACCCACATGGCATGAAGGGCGGAACGTAGCAAACGCCCCCAGCGTTTCTCACGCCCCCAGCGCACCCCTTGATACGGCGCAATTGTGTTCACATGGCATGAAGGCCAGACACATGCCCCCAGCGTTTCTCACTCCCCCAGCGTGCCCCTTGAAGCTGCGCAGCAACGTAATTGGCGCTTGTATGTACGACTCACATGGCATGAAGGGCGGACACACCCCCCAAACGTTTGTAACGCCCCCAGCACACGCCCACGATGTGATGGCCGTACCACACGCCCCCAGCGTTAGTCACACCCCCAGGCCACGCCCAAAGCACAACACAGAAACACGCCCACAAGGGACTACTTTGCTGGCACGGTTCTTTTACCTTTTAAATGTATAGAGGAGTTGGCCTAACGGCTAAGGCGCTCGACCTCGGACCTGGGGAACTGGGTTTGAGTCTTGGTAACGACGCCAAACATCCTGTGATTCTGGGCAAATCACTTAATCTCCCCGTGCCTAACAAAAATTAATGTGTGTCCTCATGTAACGTAACTGGTGCTATGTAAAGCCCTCTGATACCCGATTCAGTTCGGGTCAAGTTCACGCTATATAAAACTCTACAAAAAATATATATATATATATGGTGGCCGTCTGCATAGCCTATGTCCTTCTTCTGCAACTGCCCTTTCCAACGCAGCATTGGCTGTTGTGATTGGTGCTGTGGTTACTGAGATTACCCGCCTCAAAGGTTTGGGCTCTCTCTTTATAATATTAGTATGGATAAAGGCTTTTGTAACTTTGCAGCTTGCCGTGGAAGGCACTATACTGATCCTGTGCTCAAAGACTTTGCTGTAGACATGGCAAAAGACTTTGTTCCTTTCTAGCTCGGTGTGGGCGGCATTGTGCTAATTGTATGCTTAAAAACTTTGATTCAGACTGTCACTGGTGTTGTAGGGTGGTCTATATAGGAGCAGATCTCCACCTAAACTTCAGAATGACCCATAGTCGTTTTTTGCATAATTTATGCAGCACTCGAAGACTGAAAGGGTATTATTTTAACTTATACTGGGTGCTCACTTGTGTCTAGACAGAGCTAAACCTCTCTGAAGAGGTATAACGATAACAAACATGTGTCAACAGTTGCTTTTAATTATTCTAGGTTGGCTTGGATGGTATTTTACCAATCCAAAGCTGCAATACTGAGCCTTGAGTGGTAAAAGGCTTTTGATCAGCATGGATGGCACTATGCTAATCCAATGCTTAAAAACTTTGCTGAAAAAACAGACTTCTGAGGTGAGCAGATTCAGAGTGTCACTGGTGTTTTCAGTAAGGTGCTCCATACAGGAGCTGCTCTCCACCTAAACTTGGAAGCTATCCAGAGTTCCCTGCCTCTTTTTTGCATACCTTAGGCAGCACTCTAAGCCTTAAAGGGTATTGTTTCGATATATATACAGACACACACTGGCACAAACAGACACACACATAGAGAGAGTCCAAAATGAACAAATGTATCATGTTTTAATACAAAATGAACATGAGGACGTACCCCATATACTGATTTTAGTCAACAGATGATACAGGCTATCACCAAACTCTGAAAAAGGTTCCAGCTCCATTACAGTACAGCATCTGCCACTTTTATGGGCAGATGAGTATTTTGGCCATAGTCAGATAAAGACATATCGAAGGATGTGGTCATGATCTTGACAATTGCAAACACATGCTTTAAGAGAGAAATGCAAACAATTGTAAACGGTATATTATTTTGGTAATTCTCAGCATTTTGAAAACATGTCTACTATTACATTAAAAAATGCCCGCCTCATAGCTAGTTGGGTCGCAAAGGTTTGTCATTTTAAAAATTGGGTCGCGGTTGTAAAATGTTTGGGAAGCACTTCCTTAGAGTGTGTGGCTTTTGCAAGGACAGCAACTTTCTTATCCTGAAGATTCCTCCCTGTTTTCTGCTCTCTTCTGGGTCATTTTGGATTTGAATAGTGGAGGGATAGCACCACTCATACTTTGCCTGCAATATCTGCTGCATTATTCATCCTAGTAGGTTTTGAGAAAATCAAGTAAGTTCAGTTTAGTAATACTAAAAAGAATTTTTTATAGACTGATAGACTGATCATAGACTGATATTTGAAGGGGTTAGGAACCACCAATATTGCTCCTCTTTTTCAATGTATTGTACTTTTTTTCTTTCGTTATTGGATGTCGTGTAGTCTGAACTAGGGGTTGCAGGGTAAGCCCATGTGCCATTAAGGGACATGAGTGTAAGGACAATGGCGATTTTGGAGTGGTGGACATCTGGTAATATATTTCTTGTTTTTTTATCTACATTTATTGGTATTGTACTGCGGTGTTTTACTGTTTTGGGCTAGGTACATTACTCTGCTGTGGCTGTAGACAAAGGGTTTTCTCAATTATTTTAAGTGATTTTTCACATTCTCAAGGCTTCTGTACTAGATGTGTTTTAGGGGCTTGAAAATGTTACAGGACTCTACAACAAGCCTAATTTTGCACATTTGGGGTTTATATTTGTCTGCATGGGGTTTTGGTAGTTGAGCGGGCTTTCCCGCCTAGTCAGGCAGTGTATGGAAGCAGACTATTAATTGCATGGGAGTCAGCCACAAGGAATACGGCTACAAACGTATTAAAATTAAAGTAAAACATAGTTTCAATCATTTAAACCTGGACTCAGGGCCCCTGGTAGCTCTTGCACAGAGTATGCAGGCTTAACTTACTAAAAAATGTAAAGTATTGAACAGTAACAACACAGTAAAAAAGTAAAAAACAACACAATAAAAAATCCATAACAAATGTAGAAAAATAGATAGAAATCTATATGTTAAAATGACACCAAAATCACAACAAATACAATACGAGTAACTGGAGATATGAATTATAAAGGTTTAAGGGAAAAAGCACAAAGAAAATGTAAATCACCAATCAGTAATCACTGCTTATATTTGACTGGGACACAGGTGTAATTTTAAGTTGACCACGATGGAGCCTGGGTTGCATACCCGAAGCAGGTTCACCCTGGTCAAAGATTTTATCTTCCGACTTAGCATCTGTTAAGGAGCTGTATCTGCTGAAGTCCTCTTGAAGCTGGATTGCTGCTGGACGAGGTTCTGAAGAAGCTATTAATTTCGGCCGGAAAAGCTCAGAACAGGAGAAATTCAAATTTCACACCCAATGTAGTCCTCACGAATACTTCTAATGCTTATGCGCAGCAGGCCTTGGTGGTGAACTTCGCTCCGTTCGCAGAGTTTGTGGAGTTTTCTGCACTCTGCGGAGCTCACGGAGTGCAGAAAACTCAGCTTCGCGATGTGCAGCAAAGTTTTTTTCCCCGCTCGCAATCGCGAACGGTAAGTTTGCGCTTGCGAACAGTAAGTTTGCGAGCTGCCGCTCGGGTAGAATTTCTACCCGAGCTGCAGAAATACCAGCACAAACTGCAGTTCACACTGCACTCTGCCATTCGCGGAACTTCGTGAAGTTTTTTTGTAACTTCGTTGAGTTCCGCATAGCAAAACTCCACGAACTATGCCCAGGCATTGCCCAGTCAATATTTCTACCTTTGGGCTTAGTCCTTTTTATGGAGCTCCAAATCTTCCAGTGGGGCAAGCATGAAGCTGTATTTGACGAACATCAAAAAAGAACATCTTTACCGCAAGGTCCCGCTGATACTTCAGGCATCTTGGAGGTCTAAAGATTTTTGCAGTTTCTGGAGCAGCTCCTCATGATCACTTCTAAGATTCCCAGGACCTCAGGGATAGCATGCGGGAACCAGGACTCACTCCAGCAGAGGCCACCAGCACTGTTCAGTCCAATTCGATTTGCTACTGGTCAGCTGGATACAAGTAGAAAAAGGCATCTCGCAGATGTTTTTTTTCGCTGTAGCAAAGAAGGAGGTCAGCCAACTGACCCTTGGAGTCCACTTCTTAATACAGTACACAAGAGGGGGCCGGTCCAGCACTTCAGGTCTCCACAGAGGTATCCAACTGCAGGCCCAGCTCACTTCTGTTCTTCTGAAGATCCATAGAAGGTTCTGATGAGATGTGTGTGAGGTACTTCTCTTGTGGAATTCACTAACCAGTGTTTGGGTGTGACTCCTGGACACTTCCTAACCTATGATAAAAAAAAGTCCCAGGAGCAACCCTTCCCACTTTTTCTGCACATCCTGTTTGACTTACTGCAAACAGTTACACATTGCAGTATTTTGGGGCGAATCCAACATGGCAGAATCTTGCTTCTCTGTAAGGGACACTCTTGGTGTGTCCAGGGAAATGAGCAGTCCCCTCCACTTCAGCTACACCAAAGTAGTTTTGGTACCAGATCCTCCCCTCTTGAGCCTGTTATCAGGCTGGTGACAGATTACCTAAGAAGCAAAAGTCTTAACTTCCTCAGGGCCCTTGTTTACACTTAAATATGAATGGGCAAGCTTCTCAGTGGTCCCACTCAAGTTAATGAAGTACCTGGCCCGTCCGCAGCTATCCTTCTTGGGCTGAGAGCAGTCCTATTCCTCACCCTCATGTCTTCCTTCCTGTTAAAAGACGTAGGCATATTTCTGGCTCTGGGAGATGTTTTCTCACCTCCCTAAGGATAAGTAGTAACAGGGCCCATCTTCTGGCTAATGCTAATTATCGTACTGGAGGTCCCAAATAGGTAAAGTGCAATTTTCCAAAGGTCACATTTCATAAATATCTATTAGAAATCCGACTTCACTAATGAATTTGATTTTAGAAAATATTTAAAATAGTGGTTTGATGGGGCATGGCCAGGGCATAGACCTGAGAAGTCATGCCCCGCTTAAGCTCGAGATTGAGACTCCACCATGCTATTCTACTCCTGAACCTTTGTTGACGGTGCGTTGCACTGAGAAGTGTCATGGGGGTGCTGAGGAGGATGGCAGGTGACAAATTCTCTTCCACAGCCCACATTTAGGAGGTTAGGGCTGCCGCCCGCACCCCACATGCCTCACCAAGATGGCAGACTCAGCTCAAGATCGGCTGCTTTAACCACCGGTGGCGGTGAGAAATTTACTCATTGGGGGGCTCTGAGGGCTTGCCCAAGAATTCCTCTATAGCTGGTAGCTCTCAGACTGTTGGAGGAGGTCATCCTGAGAGTGCCATTGAGGGTTGTGAAGAATCCCTTGAGCCGCTCATGACCCTGCAGTGGTTGAGACAAGAGGGATCAGCAACCCTGTCTGGTGCATTAACTGCATGACCTCAACCCAGAGACCCTGAGCCCGGCACCATTTGTTTCTGCAACAGTCATAGAGAAGGCAGGGGCTTGGCAGGTTGGCTCAGCACTGGAACTTTGCCCACCTGGAACCAGGTTTACTGGTGCCTCGATTCATAGCCTCTCACTATCAGGCACCCCAAAACATGAGTGCTCGGACCATTCTTGATGCCCCATTCCTGCGTAGAAATTACCCTCCATACTGCTGTGGCTGGTAGCCCCAAATGAGCTGCATAGGTAAGACACCACATAGTGGAGTGCGCAACAGACTCTAAACGTACTGCCTCCTCTAAGGAAGGGCATTGGCAAAATCTTGCTATCACCAGCTGAAGCTTGCCACCCCTTGGCACTGCTTCAGCGTTTTTGAAAGCTGGCTGAGAAATTTCTACCATAAGGATAAAGAATCTATTCTTTCTGCAGCCCATAAACAAGAACTAATCATTTTCAGAGACTTCACTATCACAATCTTCCAAGACGTGTCTCTGGTCACCCTAACATGCCGATAGGACTCTGCTCATATGACTACATATCTTCTGGGTGAGAAGGTCCCCTGCAGATGGGGCTTTCCTCTTCTGCCTATTGTTCAACTACAAGAGCAAACAACATGTGGTGCAGGAAGTGGTGGAGGCAAACCGATCTTAGGCTCGGAGGGCATGAGAGACCCCAAATGTAGGGGGACGGAGAGAGACCAAGTGTACTTTGACAACAACCCAACCCCAGCAAGAATGGCAAGGATCACAAGCATCAACAATAATGAAGGAAATGAGAGGAACAAGGAGCTGTAACAGATGAGGACTGAGCAACCCTGTCCTTTGGCTCATACTTTCAGGCTTAAGCCCTAACCCTTCATTGGAAGGGACTGTCTAGATTTTACACACATCATGGCACCTACCTGACGCCTACCAGGCTAGAGCTTCATCACCAATGTTTAACCTTGGATTTCCCTAATCCTGGTTGGGGACTAGTGGTTTGTCTTCAGGTGCCCACCCTACCTAAAACATGTGCACCTGACCTTAGCAGAGGGTCCATTTTGGTGACTATAAACTGTTATTGTCTGTTCATGTTATTCCTTTTCATTTGGTTCTCATGCTATTTTTCCTGATTAATTTAAATGTCGCTCAGGGTATACAAAACAGACACAGTTTTATCTCTCAGTCTCCTCTGTCTTTAGCTTGGGGCTTCTCACATACAATAATGCCTATCAAACCACATTCACGGTGTGCATTGGCACAACCATCGATAATTGCACATCCTTGGGTAAAACCCACTAGATTGTCATGACAAAAAGCACATTAGTCACATATTATATGTTCAGAGGCTTAACTTCCCAGTTAAAAGGAGGGCCCTGCTGCAATGGCACAAAGTGAAAAATGTTTACCTAGCCGTCCTTCGAGAAACCCATCTTGTCGCCAGCAATATATCCCAGCTGCGGTCTTTCTAGTTTTTGAGCCAGTTCCATGCCCCTTGTACTGTGAAAATAAAAGGCACGGCCATACTCTTAAGAAGGGGACTGAAGTTGGAATTAGCAGATTGGCAGGTGACCAAGGAAGGACAGTGGGTGGGAATTTAGTGCTGACTGTGGAATCTGCTGCTGTCCATGCACTCAGTTTACACCTGGAAAGATGGGAAGAACCAATTCTATGCAGGTTTCCTTCTGAGACAGGCACATACTGCCAAATACCAGATTATATTAGGAAGGGTTCATTTGCATTATCAACCTGACATTGCTAGGTCACCTAATTGTGAAACATGTCCCAAGCTCCACCCCCCGCCCCCTATCGCTATCTAGTGACATAGAGGACCTAAACCTGGAAGATGTGTGGAGAGAACAACACCAAGACAACCATGATTACACTTTCTATTCTAATGTTCATAGATCATATACCCAAATTGACTATTCCCTTCGCTCAAGAACATGAAGGCTGCTATTGGCCAACGCAGACATACTCCCTAAGGTACTCTACCATCATTCATTAGTTTGGCTTTTCTAGTCACAATGACCCCATGAACACAAAACTGCCCCCCCCCCATGGATTATGAATGAGGTGGCTCTGAGGAATCCAGTTGTAAAAGATAGAATTCAAGATGCACTGTCCAACTATTTTCAAGAAAACAACAATTGTGAAGTACATCGGGTATCTGTTGGGACACTGCGAATACCTTATTTGGTAAATATTTAATCTCCCACACCTCAGCCCTCAAAAGGTTATGGAAACAAAAATTAGAGGATGAGTTGCGAGTACTAGAGTACCCGACATAAGCAGGATAACTTCTCCCACACGGAGCCCTACATAAAGCGAGAGATGAACTAGAGCATCTGTTAATGTGTGATGTCACTAAGAAATTACTATATAAAACAAAAATAATATGAAAAAGAGGATAAGGCTTACCAACTACTTGCCTATAAACACGGACAGGCCCACACACGTGATCACGTTCATTAAATAGGAGACATGCTAGGCGTCTCCCACTCCAATGCCAAAAATATCCTTCGATTTTTTATCCCTTACTATAAAATGCTATACAGAAGAGACCAACTACCCCAGACTGCACAAGACGCATACCTGGCAGACTTCTTGACTCAACTAATGAAGGTTCACTGCTTCATGCTTAAAGACAAATGTTAGTCTGAAGAGGTCCAGATAGCCATACTCAGTTTACAAAGCAGCAAAATCCCTGGTCCAGACGGCTTTCTAGCTTATTTTTTATAAGGCCTTCATATACATCATCACCGAACCGCTCACAGTGGTCTTTAATGCTATCCTCCCAAATAGTATGGTCACAGACACAATGCTGGACTCTATCTTACCACTCCTGTTGAAACCAGGAAGAACTGGACAGCATGCTCTGCATACCGTCCAATTGTGCTCCTGAACCCAACATGAAAGTCTTCACTTCTATGTTGGTCTCACAATTGCCCACCATATAGGCTATATTAATGTCCCCACAACAATCCATTTTCATCAGACATTGCTATACTAGAGCTAACACCAGACTGGTGATCTCTTTGATGGAGAGAACCTAACAAGCCCACATTCCACTCGCCCCTCCCTTTCCTGATGCAGAGAAGGCCTTTGATACATTAGACTGGCAGTATATAATCTTGATAAGACCCCTTTAGGCCCCCACATGAAGAAATTAATACTAGCATATTTTTAAGAACCAATCACACAAAAGAAAGATAATGGCGATTTTCTCCCAAGATTACTATCACTAGGGGCAACAGACATGGCTGTCCGATCTCCCCGCTGATTTTTGTGCTAGCAATGTACCCCTCATTCAAAACATACAGAACAATCCAATCCTACGGGGGCCACAAGTGGGCACCTATGAGTTTAAGACAGCACTGCATGCGGATGACATCTTATTATTTCGCGCCAAGCCTGACCCTTTTTTCCCATCTTGAAGTAGGAGTTAACTCTCTTTAGGGATGCCTCAGGCCTCATGGGAAACTACGCAACATCTTGTAGCATGGGTATAGCAGCATACATAGAACATACCCAAGTGGCATTGACTTAATACAGGTTTACTTGAATGCAAGAATCAATCAAGTACTTTGGCATCAACCTACCACAATCCTCTGCCGATATGTTTTCATGCAACATCCCACCTCTGCTACTAGTATTTTACTGAGATCCGTACCGCTTGGGGAAACTTGAGACCCCATGGCAGGGGAGGTTCAAATCTGCGAAAATTAATTTCCTTTCTCAACTCCTCTATGCAACACAGACTCTCCAACTATGGCCCTAAATCCCATCCTTCAACAAATCCAGAATAAACTTCTCTCTTTTGTTTGGAAGGCTCAATTCCCCGAGCCTAGCAAAAACCACTTTATATAGGCGGACGACGGAGTAGAGTTGGGCCTCCCCAAAATAGAGGTTTAAATGCAGGCAGCCCAACTGTGTCCTGCTCAGGACTAGAATCACAACTTCAACAGCAAGGGCTGGGTGCGGGTTGAGCAGCACTTTTCTGAAATACCATTACATACTCTTCTTTGACTCCCTCACTGAGCTTTCTCGGGGGCGCCCCGCGCAGACTTTTTCTGATCACTGGTGTTATGTCATACACAGGAATAGCTCCACAGCATACCCTTCACCACTCACTCCTATAGTACATAAACTAGACTTTCCATCAGGACTACTCGATCACCACTTTAAAGATTGGAACGGTGAACTGTGGCAGTCCCCCAGTCCTGGGTGACCTCAATTGGAAAGGGGAGCTGCTCGCCTACCAGGAAGTGTTGAAGGGATGGCAATTTATAAGAACAGATTCAACTACTGCACTGGGTTGGTTCCTGGGTGGTTCGGGACAAAGTTTCCTGAGAGAAGACCCCACTTGAGACTCTGGGCCCGATTTAGATCTTGGCGGACTGGTTACTCCGTCACAACAGTGACGGATATTCTGTCTGCCAAAATATAAATCCAATTATATCCTATGGGATTGATATTGGGCCCTCTGTCTGCAAACTGGGTAATCCAAAAAGGGATCACCTGGTTGGAACATGCATTATCAGACACTGGCCCCAAACCTAAATGCAGTTACATCTGTAGATGAGAGGAAGACTCAAGCACAGGAATAACTGATGACACATGGAAGAAAATGTGTCTGAGGGCTGCTACATCATCCATATGCCCAACACACATGAAAAATGTCTACAGTCTCCTTACTTGGTGGTGCCTCTCCCTGACACAATTCCAAATGATGTTTAGGAGCCCTGAGATTTGCTAGAAAAATTGTGGCGAGAGGGCACTTTTTCCATATGGGGTGGTCTTGTACCCACATTTAACATTACTGGTCTCCCATTGTTTTCCAGATTGGGCAATGTTAGGGATCGCTCTCTCATTACACTCCTTAATGCTCCTCCTGGGCAACCCTGAAGAGGCCACTGTCTAGCCATTGACTACCCCATGGACGAAACTCGTCACCCAGCTGCTGGTGTTGGCCAGAGTGGCCCTTGCACAGTTCTGAAAACAGTGTATCATTCTGCCTTAAATTGTGTGGTGGGGAAGGTGTGGTCTATCTATATACACTATTACTGGAGAAATTTGAGATCCATTTGGCTCCCCTTTTAAACTTTTATGAAACGTAATAGACTATTGGTGACTGACCCTGGTCAAATACCAGAAAGGACTCATAAAGCCTTCATGTCATGGATTCCAGTTTTAGTAGCATTCCCCCTTAAATAACTATGGAATGTCCAGCTTTCTGCAACCATTCTCTATATACTAGAAAGCATTTCTCATATTTTGGGGCCGATTACAATGCAGTCGGAAAAGCTCCGACCGATCATAATATGCCTAATATTTTCACAAGCTGCCATTTTCTTTGTTTTCAGTCTTCTTATTTCTTTCCATATGCTCACCCACTATTTTGACAAACGTATTTGTTTGTGTATGTGTCTGTTAAATTGGTGAATAATCTATATATTCTGTAAATTTAAAAAGTCTAATTTACTATGGATGTTTGTGCCAGAGATTTATGATGTTAATCCAATTTCCTTGTGCTTGAGATGTTCATGGAGATTTATGGAGCCCTTTTAGGGACTATAGATACCTTATATATCTTTATTTTAATAGATTTTTCACATTCTTACAGTTTCTTTACTAGTGGTGGATGGCCTTGTGGATGGACTAAGCAATATTTTAGGTAAATATTCCAGTATAATATATTTGCCCTGCAATCCTGCATGTGTTGGTTGGCGGTGGGAGGAGGGAGCAGTAGGCAGCTATTTCCTCTTTATTACTCTTCATGCCTCCTGCTTGTCAGCCATTTTGTGAAAACAGTTTGTGTGCTAAGAAGCCATTTTATTTTTGTTCTCCGTGCCTCACCCTTCCTTGCCAAGACTTGCACTCATCCACATGTTGTGAAACCAGCGGGAGCATCAGAAACCAATGTTCTACTTGTGCCTCAAGATTCTCCTTCCTTGCCAAGCTGTGTGTACATTTACTGTTTAGTGAAACCAGTGCCTGTGTGTGATAGCTGGTTATTAACCATTTTGTATCACTTTTAAAGCTTTCTTCTGCAAACACTGTAGGTCACGGTCCTTTTGGAGCCCACCGGGCCTCCTTCTTAATTGGCCGATTTTCCTGAGGGGGAGAGTCCTTTAACCTTGGCGTCTCAGACTGCCGCAGGGTTCAACGTCTGGGACATTCCCTGCACGCCACACTGTCTCAGGGTCAGCTGGTTATTCTCATCCGCTGTCTTCCAATGGGTGGCAGATTCTAATTTGCTTCAGGTGTGCATGTTATTACTCCCCACTAGCATTGGGGCATAATGCTGCCAGCTCTGAGAGGATATTTGAGCTAATTATAGACTTTTTTGCCTTCAACCTTTCTACTGAGCATAGCATATATTTAAAGGCGACTGCAATCTTGCAAATCACGGCCACACAAATTTTTATTCTTATTAATGTGTTTAGTCAAGTTTTGTAGGTCTTGCCTTTGCTCTATTATCCTTCCTATGGGCACTGTAGGGATACTATACCAGATATTTTTCTCATTTAACAATTTTTTTTTTCAAAATGTTTTTGCCCTGGGGATGAGCCTGGTGAGCCATGTTAATGATTTTTATTTAAATTAATCATTTTTTACCTGACTCACTTTTACTCTCACAGTGCTCCCAAGGAGCGACTCCAGATAATATTTTTAATTTAAAATATTTTCTTTAGGAAATGTTCTGCCATGGTGATTGGGCCTAGTGGGCCATGGCTGTGGCGTTTTTACATATCTAAACAATGATTAGGTAGCTTTTTTTGATCTGTAACTCGTTTATTAATTCATATTCATAAGACATCCTGTAAACACGGATACTGTGCCTGCGGCAAATGGAAAGGCACCAATAGTGGTTTGGGGTAGATAGTCTCTGATATTCCCACTCTTTTTAGATATCTGTTTCGCTTATAGAGACCACTTTTATTTTGGTGCTCTGGGCTATGTTTTTTGTCCAGTTCCGACCCAGAGTAGCCCTAATTCTATTTCGTTTTAATCGTCTTTGATTTCATGCTGTCTAGCTCCAAGGAATACGAAAATGGTTTAAAGAGTACATTTTTATTGTTGCAGCAGAATCTCAAATTGCACAGTCTTTCATAAATATCTGCCTGTCGCAGATATCCAGAATCCATCTCCATCATCACCTGCCTCCTCCTTAAATGTGGTTTCACCAGCTCATCCTTTTAGCACTGACATTTCTTTTTAAAAAACAGAATCTGTTGTATACAGTATTTGTAATTTTAGTGTACAGTCTACATTTATTCTTCTTGTATGGATGTCTATAAAGTTTTAAATTGATGCAATTTGAACCGTTTACTTGTTTTTACTGAAACCGTTAAATTGGCGTCTTACTGTCATGTTAATGGCGTTTTTCTTGTCTGGACGGTTCAACGTTATCGTAGTGATGTTGTCTTCAGTGGCAACCTGAATGGTTTCATATTTATGCTCGATTCTCGGAGAAAGCCCTTTTTTTGACCCGGAAGAGTTTAAAGCCATCAAACCAGAAACATCAAGGACACCATCCTGCTGGACCTTTTCCTAAAAAACAGGAAAGCAGAAAATCAGAAAAAAAAATATTTGAAGTGAAGGGGGATATTGTTTTCCTTATGAAGTTCTTCTAAACTGTTCAAGACATGTGCGACTCACTTCAGATCTAAAGTAACAATATGTAAAGTGTATATTAGCTATCAAGGCGGACTACGTTGCCCTGTACACTTGTTCTGACACTATACTTGATGGTTAGGCATATGTACTTCATACCCCACTACATAACTCACTAACAAACCATATACATTTCTCCCTCCTCTCCGATCTTCTCTTTTTCTTTTCTTTCATCACAAACTACAAAATATAAAATGCTATTGTTATAAGGTACAGAATTATTATATTTGTGTTATTGGTTTGCATTATTCATTTAGTTTATTATTCATGAGTGTACCTTGTCTTATTGCACTATACATTTACATAATGCTATATATTCCATTTTTACAAGGATATTCTGCACTTATGTTACTTATTTAAGTAAAGCTTCTTTAAATGCGAAAAGCCACATACATGGGGGCGTGGCAAGTCAGCAGACATGGTGGACGTGTAACCACACAGCTCCGCTCTGGTCTTTTCAGTCCCCTGAGTTATCATCATGCCAGGGCCCATCTGACCCTGTATTCAATTTTATTTTATTATGTTTTGGCTCTCAAAAGAGGGCCACATAAAAGATATACAATATAAAAGCAACAAGACAAATACATAACAAATTTATGACATTTTGAAAAACAGGGTTAAGTACAAAACTGACATGCGAAAACAAATCTACAATGGAGTCGGGAAGTCAAAAACATCTCCAGAGACATATTAATAAATAGCTAAAAAAACCTTTGAAGAAGTTAAAAATATAAAAACAGAACATTTCATTGGGAGGGCAATAAAGTGCATGAAGAAAGCCATTCAAAGTGACAATGCCAAGGCGGAGACAGATAACTTTTAACCATCTAGAGCGCAATTTACGAAGCGCGGGGCAAATCAATAGAACGTGCATACAGTCCTGGGTACTCACTTTACATAAGTTGCACAAAGCAGAGGAGCCATACCATTTGGATAACAGTAGATTTAAAGGGATTAAGTCGTAACGTAAAAGAAACCAAAATCTACGAATACCATGCGGTAGGTTCCATATGACATAAGATTGTGGCAACTTCATCACATAGGAGTTAAGGAGAAGGTCTACATTCCTTTTTTCACAAATTAACTTTTTATCGGAGTGAAAACATAGATCCCACGAGGCTTCCTTTAAAACGAGTTTTAACTGTAAGGGAGAATACAGAAACAAAGCGTTTTCATCCAATTTTAGAAGACCTACCGCTTTCTAAAATTACTTACTAGTTTAGAAAACTCTTTAAAATTACCCAATAGTTCACTTCTGAGGAAAGCTCGCATGGTCCCTACTTCCGCTCTAGCCAAACAGGCCACCCATCTTACTAGGGCACATAATCCCTGTACCCAGCTACTCCTGAGTCCGAAGTCGAGACTGCAGGCGGCCAAAGAACACGCAGTATTTAGGGAAGATAGAGATCTTAGGAGTTTCCCCTCGAGCTTATGGCAAAAGTCCCAATTTTTCACCTCTATGAGTTCAATACCGTACAGTATTGTTGCGGGGATTTTAGATCTATAAACTTCCAGTAAGCTCGAGAAGTGCCTTTTTCCCGTTGCCTGATATAGGGAATTTAAACCTTTGCCATGGGCAAGAGCTTTGACGTGGGTCCCAGAGCCTCCACACCACTGGAGTCAAGCTAGCCGGGCTGATGAGAGGTGTTACCTCGAAACCGGTCCGGTCCTCGGATGCTTGATTCCGGTCTGGGAAAGATATGGCTGTTGTAGTTCGGACTGGACTGTTCCCATGGGGCACAGGGTCAGAGCTGATTTGCATAAAGCCATTATCTGACCCAGGGTGGTGTGGAGTGCAAAAAAGGATGGATTTAGGCCCAGATCCTTGTACTGGGGTGAATGTAAGACATTGATCTACATTCTGTCCATCAAATTGTTTTTTGTAATTTTCTCCCTGAGTGTACTGGGGTAGCTCAGACGTGGGTCCCAGAGCCTCCACACCACTGGAGTCAAGCTAGCCGGGCTGATGAGAGGTGTTACCTCGAAATCGGTCCGGTCCTCGGATGCTTGATTCCGGTCTGGGAAAGATATGGCTGTTGTAGTTCGGACTGGACTGTTCCCATGGGGCACAGGGTCAGAGCTGATTTGCATAAAGCCATTATCTGACCCAGGGTGGTGTGGAGTGCAAAAAACGATGGATTTAGGCCCAGATCCTTGTACTGGGGTGAATGCAAGACATTGATCTACATTCTGTCCATCAAATTGTTTTTTGTAATTTTCTCCCTGAATGTACTGGGGTAGCTCAGACGTGGGTCCCAGAGCCTCCACACCACTGGAGTCAAGCTAGCCGGGCTGATGAGAGGTGTTACCTCGAAACCGGTCCGGTCCTCGGATGCTTGATTCCGGTCTGGGAAAGATATGGCTGTTGTAGTTCGGACTGGACTGTTCCCATGGGGCACAGGGTCAGAGCTGATTTGCATAAAGCCATTATCTGACCCAGGGTGGTGTGGAGTGCAAAAAACGATGGATTTAGGCCCAGATCCTTGTACGGGGGTGAATGTAAGACATTGATCTACATTCTGTCCATCAAATTGTTTTTTGTAATTTTCTCCCTGAGTGTACTGGGGTAGCTCAGACGTGGGTCCCAGAGCCTCCACACCACTGGAGTCAAGCTAGCCGGGCTGATGAGAGGTGTTACCTCGAAACCGGTCCGGTCCTCGGATGCTTGATTCCGGTCTGGGAAAGATATGGCTGTTGTAGTTCGGACTGGACTGTTCCCATGGGGCACAGGGTCAGAGCTGATTTGCATAAAGTCATTATCTGACCCAGGGTGGTGTGGAGTGCAAAAAACGATGGATTTAGGCCCAGATCCTTGTACTGGGGTGAATGTAAGACATTGATCTACATTCTGTCCATCAAATTGTTTTTTGTAATTTTCTCCCTGAGTGTACTGGGGTAGCTCAGACGTGGGTCCCAGAGCCTCCACACCACTGGAGTCAAGCTAGCCGGGCTGATGAGAGGTGTTACCTCGAAACCGGTCCGGTCCTCGGATGCTTGATTCCGGTCTGGGAAAGATATGGCTGTTGTAGTTCGGACTGGACTGTTCCCATGGGGCACAGGGTCAGAGCTGATTTGCATAAAGCCATTATCTGACCCAGGGTGGTGTGGAGTGCAAAAAACGATGGATTTAGGCCCAGATCCTTGTACTGGGGTGAATGTAAGACATTGATCTACATTCTGTCCATCAAATTGTTTTTTGTAATTTTCTCCCTGAGTGTACTGGGGTAGCTCAGACGTGGGTCCCAGAGCCTCCACACCACTGGAGTCAAGCTAGCCGGGCTGATGAGAGGTGTTACCTCGAAACCGATCCGGTCCTCAGATGCTTGATTCCGGTCTGGGAAAGATATGGCTGTTGTAGTTCAGACTGGACTGTTCCCATGGGGCACAGGGTCAGAGCTGATTTGCATAAAGCCCTTATCTGACCCAGGGTGGTGTGGAGTGCAAAAAACGATGGATTTAGGCCCAGATCCTTGTACTGGGGTGAATGTAAGACATTGATCTACATTCTGTCCATCAAATAGTTTTTTGTAATTTTCTCCCTGAGTGTACTGGGGTAGCTCAGACGTGGGTCCCAGAGCCTCCACACCACTGGAGTCAAGCTAGCCGGGCTGATGAGAGGTGTTACCTCGAAACCGGTCCGGTCCTCGGATGCTTGATTCCGGTCTGGGAAAGATATGGCTGTTGTAGTTCGGACTGGACTGTTCCCATGGGGCACAGGGTCAGAGCTGATTTGCATAAAGCCATTATCTGACCCAGGGTGGTGTGGAGTGCAAAAAACGATGGATTTAGGCCCAGATCCTTGTACTGGGGTGAATGTAAGACATTGATCTACATTCTGTCCATCAAATTGTTTTTTGTAATTTTCTCCCTGAGTGTACTGGGGAGGCTCAGACGTGGGTCCCAGAGCCTCCACACCACTGGAGTCAAGCTAGCCGGGCTGATGAGAGGTGTTACCTCGAAACCGGTCCGGTCCTCGGATGCTTGATTCCGGTCTGGGAAAGATATGGCTGTTGTAGTTCGGACTGGACTGTTCCCATGGGGCACAGGGTCAGAGCTGATTTGCATAAAGCCATTATCTGACCCAGGGTGGTGTGGAGTGCAAAAAACGATGGATTTAGGCCCAGATCCTTGTACTGGGGTGAATGTAAGACATTGATCTACATTCTGTCCATCAAATTGTTTTTTGTAATTTTCTCCCTGAGTGTACTGGGGTAGCTCAGACGTGGGTCCCAGAGCCTCCACACCACTGGAGTCGAGCTAGCCGGGCTGATGAGAGGTGTTACCTCGAAACCGGTCCGGTCCTCGGATGCTTGATTCTGGTCTGGGAAAGATATGGCTGTTGTAGTTCGGACTGGACTGTTCCCATGGGGCACAGGGTCAGAGCTGATTTGCATAAAGCCATTATCTGACCCAGGGTGGTGTGGAGTGCAAAAAACGGTGGATTTAGGCCCAGATCCTTGTACTGGGGTGAATGTAAGACATTGATCTACATTCTGTCCATCAAATTGTTTTTTGTAATTTTCTCCCTGAGTGTACTGGGGTAGCTCAGACGTGGGTCCCAGAGCCTCCACACAACTGGAGTCAAGCTAGCCGGGCTGATGAGAGGTGTTACCTCGAAACCGGTCCTGTCCTCGGATGCTTGATTCCGGTCTGGGAAAGATATGGCTGTTGTAGTTCGGACTGGACTGTTCCCATGGGGCACAGGGTCAGAGCTGATTTGCATAAAGCCATTATCTGACCCAGGGTGGTGTGGAGTGCAAAAAACGATGGATTTAGGCCCAGATCCTTGTACTGGGGTGAATGTAAGACATTGATCTACATTCTGTCCATCAAATTGTTTTTTGTAATTTTCTCCCTGAGTGTACTGGGGTAGCTCAGACGTGGGTCCCAGAGCCTCCACACCACTGGAGTCAAGCTAGCCGGGCTGATGAGAGGTGTTACCTCGAAACCGGTCCGGTCCTCGGATGCTTGATTCCGGTCTGGGAAAGATATGGCTGTTGTAGTTTGGACTGGACTGTTCCCATGGGGCACAGGGTCAGAGCTGATTTGCATAAAGCCATTATCTGACCCAGGGTGGTGTGGAGTGCAAAAAACGATGGATTTAGGCCCAGATCCTTGTACTGGGGTGAATGTAAGACATTGATCTACATTCTGTCCATCAAATTGTTTTTTGTAATTTTCTCCCTGAGTGTACTGGGGTAGCTCAGACGTGGGTCCCAGAGCCTCCACTCCACTGGAGTCAAGCTAGCCGGGCTGATGAGAGGTGTTACCTCGAAACCGGTCCGGTCCTCAGATGCTTGATTCCGGTCTGGGAAAGATATGGCTGTTG
This sequence comes from Lissotriton vulgaris, assembly GCF_964263255.1. NCBI lineage: Eukaryota > Metazoa > Chordata > Amphibia > Caudata > Salamandridae > Lissotriton > Lissotriton vulgaris. Next base: position 742,587,107 of record NC_141691.1, on the reverse strand, counting down.
TAGTTCGGACTGGACTGTTCCCATGGGGCACAGGGTCAGAGCTGATTTGCATAAAGCCATTATCTGACCCAGGGTGGTGTGGAGTGCAAAAAACGATGGATTTAGGCCCAGATCCTTGTACTGGGGTGAATGTAAGACATTGATCTACATTCTGTCCATCAAATTGTTTTTTGTAATTTTCTCCCTGAGTGTACTGGGGTAGCTCAGACGTGGGTCCCAGAGCCTCCACACCACTGGAGTCAAGCTAGCCGGGCTGATGAGAGGTGTTACCTCGAAACCGGTCCGGTCCTCGGATGCTTGATTCCGGTCTGGGAAAGATATGGCTGTTGTAGTTCGGACTGGACTGTTCCCATGGGGCACAGGGTCAGAGCTGATTTGCATAAAGCCATTATCTGACCCAGGGTGGTGTGGAGTGCAAAAAACGATGGATTTAGGCCCAGATCCTTGTACTGGGGTGAATGTAAGACATTGATCTACATTCTGTCCATCAAATTGTTTTTTGTAATTTTCTCCCTGAGTGTACTGAGGTAGCTCAGACGTGGGTCCCAGAGCCTCCACACCACTGGAGTCAAGCTAGCCGGGCTGATGAGAGGTGTTACCTCGAAACCGGTCCGGTCCTCGGATGCTTGATTCCGGTCTGGGAAAGATATGGCTGTTGTAGTTCGGACTGGACTGTTCCCATGGGGCACAGGGGTCAGAGCTGATTTGCATAAAGCCATTATCTGACCCAGGGTGGTGTGGAGTGCAAAAAACGATGGATTTAGGCCCAGATCCTTTTACTGGGGTGAATATAAGACATTGATCTACATTCTGTCCATCAAATTGTTTTTTGTAATTTTCTCCCTGAGTGTACTGGGGTAGCTCAGACGTGGGTCCCAGAGCCTCCACACCACTGGAGTCAAGCTAGCCGGGCTGATGAGAGGTGTTACCTCGAAACCGGTCCGGTCCTCGGATGCTTGATTCCGGTCTGGGAAAGATATGGCTGTTGTAGTTCGGACTGGACTGTTCCCATGGGGCACAGGGTCAGAGCTGATTTGCATAAAGCCATTATCTGACCCAGGGTGGTGTGGAGTGCAAAAAACGATGGATTTAGGCCCAGATCCTTGTACTGGGGTGAATGTAAGACATTGATCTACATTCTGTCCATCAAATTGTTTTTTGTAATTTTCTCCCTGAGTGTACTGGGGTAGCTCAGACGTGGGCCCCAGAGCCTCCACACCACTGGAGTCAAGCTAGCCGGGCTGATGAGAGGTGTTACCTCGAAACCGGTCCGGTCCTCGGATGCTTGATTCCGGTCTGGGAAAGATATGGCTGTTGTAGTTCGGACTGGACTGTTCCCATGGGGCACAGGGTCAGAGCTGATTTGCATAAAGCCATTATCTGACCCAGGGTGGTGTGGAGTGCAAAAAACGATGGATTTAGGCCCAGATCCTTGTACTGGGGTGAATGTAAGACATTGATCTACATTCTGTCCATCAAATTGTTTTTTGTAATTTTCTCCATGGTTTATTGCAAAGGCATGAAGAGCCTGTAGCTGATTTGCAAGACCTTTAGGGGTCAGGTCAAGAATAAGGACATCATTGGCGTACATCAGGCAAGATATAGGGGTCCCCCCCACCATCGGGGCAATGCCCTCTCTGGCAGACAAGGCGGCGGGTAGATCTGCCGTGTATAAGGAGAACAAAAGGGGAGCCAATAAACAGCCTTGTTTAAGGCCATTCAAAGATGGAATTTGATCAGATAGCCCCCTTTCGCCCCCCAACAAGACCCTACACCAGGTCTCTCTATGGAGAGACCGGACCATCTCCAACAGACAGGTTGGAACACCAAGCGCTGCGAGTTTTCTCCACAGCGTTCCACGATCTACTTTGTCGAACGCTGTGGAGAAATCAATAAAGGCAGCATACACTACCACTCCTCTCACCTGGACGTATTTATCTGTAACCACATGAAGAGCGGTGAGGTTGTCCAGCGTACCGTGGTCCCTACGGAAACCAGTCTGTTCAAACGGCAAGATATTGCTCTCCTCGACCCAATCGTAGAGGGACTTTAAAAGACATTTCGCAAAGACCTTTCCAATGGAGTCGAGGAGAGCAATCAGACGATAATTAGCGGGGCAATCCCTAGCTCCCCTCTTAAAGATAGGGATCAAGATACTCCCCCGCCAAGAGGCAGGTACCGTTTTGGACAGAAAGCAGGCTCTATACAGAGGATACAGGATTTTACTCCACCCTAGAGGGTCCTGTTTCAGGACCGTCATGGGGAGTTCGTCAGGGCCCATCGCCCCAGAGACTTGCATGTTTTTTATAGCCGTCTCAATTTCTACTTCTGTGGGGTAATTAATGAGACCTTCAGGTGTAGCATCTATGGCAATATCATCACCTGTAATCCCGTTCCCTGCATAAAGATCCCGGATATAAGGAATCCATACCTCCTCCGCTATAGGGATAGGAGAGGGACTTAGTCTAGAACCGCACCCCTTCCCAATTATTGCCCAAAATTCTCTGATCCTACCATGGACAACAGATTCCCTCAAATTGATCCAAACATTGTCCTCCCTTTCCTTTTTCATTTTCAGCTTAAATCTACATCTCTTTCTTTTTAACCTGGAAATTTCTTTTTCACGTTCCAAGACTCTCTCTAAATATTGTTCACGGACTAGTTTATTTATTTCCTTATTTAGGATACGCAGTGTACTAGGGACCACTACCCCATTCCTAGGGCGAGAAGTTTTTTTTTTAGCATAAAGAATGATGTTTCGCATAAATTCTTCAAAATAAACTATTTCATTCCCATGCCACTCATTTAATACTATTAGGGTATCAGATAAGAAATCCTGTACCCCATTAATGGCGAGAGGACTCCAGAAACACCTTCCTGAGGAAGCGTGAAAGGCAACATCACTGCCATTGAGAGACCAAGGCGCAGTGCTCCTGGGATTTAAAGAGATAGATACAAACAATATGCTATGGTCACTCAGGGCGGTGGGTATGATCTTATGGTCCTGAATATAAGGAAACAAACCATAGTCTGCGATTGCATAGTCCAAGATAGAAGACCCAAAAGGGGATTTGTGAGTAAATTTAGCAGGCACGTCAGACGGAAGTCTCCCATTTAGTATAAGACCGTCAACGGCCGCTAGTTCTTTTAGCAGAATCTTCCCTCTTTTGTTAGTCACTAACTTATCAGGGAAGATGGTTTGGGGAACAAAATGCGCCTCTTCTTTGGCTTTATTCCTAAAAAGTTTCAGACTAACATTGGAGATTTTGCAGTTCAAGTCTCCTACCAACAAAATTTCCGGAGGGGATGGGACATTTTTAATGTGATCCATGAATCGGAATACCTGCTTCAGAATAACATTAAAACACTCTTCTGGGGGATATACACATTAAGGATTACAACAGGTGACTTTATACCGTCATGAAAGAGATTTTCAATGGTTATAGCGTGGAAAAGTTTACTTGGGTCGATATAATGGGAGAATCTCCATTGCAATTTATTAGATAATAAACAAGCAATTCCCCCCCTAGCATGACCTTTCCTGGAAGGGGCAGCAGGCACTTCCAAGGCATAGAAATCCTTAGAGGCATCCAGCGTGTTAATGCATCAAGTTTCCTGTATACAAATTACGTCAGCTCCTAGAGAAAATAAAAAATCACATTTCTCTGGGCTACTGTGGATCCCTGCCGCATTCCAAGAAATAATTTTTAATGAGGTGTTAAAGATGGTGAAACAATTTGGGATTGTCTTTTGTTTTTGTAGATAAGGCACTATGCAGCCAATTCCACCGGTTGTTATCCTCTATGAGAGAGGAATTCTGAGTTAGCCGGAGTGGCTTCACGTGCGAGACCGAGCGTTTTCCCCTAGAGACCCAAATTTTCAGGTCACTAAGGGGAGAGGCTACCCCATTTTGTTCATCACCCCTGGATGCCTTCCCAAAAGAAGGATTTGTATTACCAAGGTTAAAAATCGGGAGAATGTCGATACCTGTACGTTGGAAATTCTTGGCATGCTGTAATATCAAATTTGCTATAATTGGAGAATAGAATTTAACCCTTATACTCAAAACCCTGACTCCACCCGACAGGGAGACTAACTCAATGTCCCTTGATTGAATATGGTGAAGACTTTCAATCTCGCTAAAACGCTTAAGAAGCCAAGCTCTGTTTAGGGGTAAGTCAACATCAAATAAAGGCAAAAAATCTAACACAAAAACATCCGCAGGCGCCTTTAAATTTTTGAGAGAACGGACAGGAAGAGGGCGGTCTCCAATCACAGGGGCTGCAGCGAAAGGAGGAGCCAAGGGGTTAAGGGCCCCTACCGAGTATAGGATTGGAGCTCCTGTCGCAGCCAATGGCGGAGGGTTTGGGAGAGGACCCCCCATTTGTGGCAAAACCTCTGAAGACGTTGGTAGACACAGGTCACTTTCCACCTTTAAAGATGTCGAGATGGGTGAGTTCGAATCAATTTCCGCTTTTAAAGATGTAGAGGAGAGATCCACATCTAAATCTTCGTTCTCCAGTTCAACCAGGGGATTCTGGAAGATTATGCGACGCTGCCTTTTCTTCCTGTATTTTCGAATTGGTTTCCTTTTATTCCCTTTATTATTTCTATGTTTACCACTTTTTACCTTTACCTCGTGATTATCGTCCATAGATTCTTTTTTGTTTTCAGACATGAAGATGGGAAATAGATCTTGAACCACTTTGAGACCAGAAGCAGATTTGTTTTCTTCCTCGATCTCAAGACCTGAGCTCTTAATACAATTAGGCACTGCGGATAAGGGCATAGCTACAATGTGTGTTTCCAAAACTGCTGTTGCAGCCTTCAAATCAGACTCCACTGTAGGCACATTTATTTGCCCCTTTGGCAGGCTGCGCACAGTCATGGGCGGGGATACACTCCTCAACTCTGGCGACTTTTGTAACAATGTCTTCAGTATTTGGGTAACTGAATCCAAGATACAATCCGAGCTGCCTACAAATTTCCCCAAGAGAAGTAAGATGGAGGCTAATAATTGTTCCAGGGCAATCAAGGATTCAGAAATCGGTTTTTCACATGCTTCCACTGGACGACAGATACCAGATAGATTGAGACCCGGGCTGCTAGAACCATTTAACAGATTGGACATGTCCTGAGCATTCAACAAAGGGGTACTACTATACAGCATTAACCCAGATGGAGTAGCACCCCCCGAGGGCTTAATAGGGTCCCGAGTCTCCACTTTAGCTGTATTTACGTAGCGGCCACAGAGTTCAAGGTCAATGGATAGTGAGGATAAGTCGCCGCCCAACCTATCATTCAGAGGAGTTTGAGGCATAGGAGGTTGGCTCACATGTTCATTTACAGGTACCGAAAGATCAAGACTACTCTCCACCTTCCCTTCAAAAGGATCAAGGGAAGAGGATACCGCTGCCGCTGATTGAAAAAGCGCAGGCTGCACGGGAGGGGGCGGAGGGTCTGTGATACCTTGAATATGAACCTCCTGGACCGTGGCAATGGTAGCTTCTGTGGCAGCCAAGTTAGTTTTTTTGAGGGGAGGCAGGTCCCATAATTCAAAGAGTTGGCATTGACCCTTCAACGGGGGATTGTTCACAGATTTGTTTCTTGTGCGGGTAATGACTGCTTTTGCACCAGGATTGTCTCCAACTACCCTTCCAGAACGTAATTTTTTAGACATCTTCTGTAGGATTTTTCCACGAAATAAAGGTATTTAAGTGATATACCTCCAGAAGAATGATTACAAAAAAAAAAATATATATAACAATATTCATAAAATAATAAATATAGTCCTGGAGATGCAACAGTGACTGTCCGACAGTAGAGTAAGAGGAAGCGACGCACAAATTCCAATAAATGGGTCTTCCTCAGACAGTCAGGCGTAATAGAATATAACAAACCGAAAATGTCAATGAAAATAACTGGGCCCAGCCCAGCCTACCTCAGCCACTGAGGGCCACAGAGGGCCCGCCCTTTGCCCGGGCTTCGCTCCGGACGTCCCACTCGCGTCCCGCGCGAAACTGACGCGGCTAGTGCCGCTAGGGCTGCTGGGATTTGTGGTTTTTGTTGGCCCTGCTCCGCGCTCCGCTCGGTGTTAGAGCCTTCACAAATCTGGACCGGAGAGCGGGAGGCGGGCGGGCGGGCAAAAGCGCTGTTGAAAAAGCCCCTGCTGCAGCGTTCAGTAGCAATCTCAGTGCAGGCAAATATTCCTCAAAGGACACCCCCTCGACCGGGGTGTCGCCATATTTCTGCGCCTCCTGGCGCGAAACTGACGCGGCTAGTGCCGCTAGGGCTGCTGGGATTTGTGGTTTTTGTTGGCCCTGCTCCGCACTCGGCTCGGGCAAAAGCGCTGTTGAAAAAGCCCCTGCTGCAGCGTTCAGTAGCAATCTCAGTGCAGGCAAGTATTCCTCATCTGACCCTGTAACTTACCTTGTAGCTGACGGTGTTCCGTCGTTTCCATCTCCCCATCGGTATGCGCCCCCCCGTTTCTACGCATGCGCATCATCCTACACAACCGCACGGGGGCCGGGTGGGCCAGGCCTACCCAAACATGACCTTTAGCCCACCCAGTCACTGCAGAAGAGGCCACGGAGAAGGCATCTCTTAAGTGCTTCATCAATTTCAATGGTGACAAGTCGAATTTTTTTCCACTGTCTTTAAAACTGAAATTGAGTGGTGTGTTTTAGGGATAGAGGTGGGCGAAAAAACAAATTAAAAGGGAGAACCGAGCTAAGGCTCTGGCTTGGCCCTTACAGCCCATGCACCATCTGAGCCCAGAACATTTTTGCTAAGTGAAACATACAACAAACATCATGTAAAATAATATACAGTCTTCAAAATTAATTTTTTGTATTTCTTTATCACATGGAAACTTTGACATTAATGTCACAACATAGTGCTGCACTGAGAAGTACTTATTAAAAGTGAGCCTAAAGTCATTCTTACCCCATCCTCACACAGGTAACCCTGCCATTTGTGAACCAGGAGGAAAGACATTTGTCATGTGGACTTTGTATGTGGCCCAGATTATTATAGAGCAACATTAGTCTATTAAATCGAACACAATATGTTTTTGAATAGTTGCTTTTCTGATTCGTGTATTTGAATGTGCTTTCATGAAGAAAAACGAGTGTTGGTGAAAGAAAATATTTGCCAAAGCTAACACAATTTAAGTGGGGAAGCTCCAATTTATCCAGGTTTTATTTTTTCACTTTGTACAAATCAGCCACTAATGGCTATCTATTAGTCTCTCTTTTTTACATTAATGCTTTGTCTTTTACCACTTTGGGCAGTTTCTTGCTGTTTTTATATAGTGTGGACTCGGCCTGGAGATATTGAAGTGCTTTACATGAACACTAGTTACATTATACAATGTCAAATTTGTTTCTATTAGACACTGGAGATATGTCCAGAATCACACGATGTTGAGCCAACACCAAGACTCGAACCTAGCTTGTTCAGTTCCAAACTTGGAAGCTCTTGCTGTAATACAACATCCTGGGTAGAATAAGGGTGGCAGGCAGAAGGTACATGAAAGCTTGGCTCATCATGGGTTCGAAGTTCCAACAGGACCTAAAGCTAAACCAGAGCTTGGCTTCAGGCTCAAACCTGGGTCAAACTTTCAGTGCAGTCTTCCTAATGTAAAATGTCATGGCTTAGGTGTTGTAACAGGGACCTCCTTAACCTTAAACTACTATTACACTCTACTTGGAATACTGGTGCTGGTGCAAATGCCTAGCCTGCTGGAAATTATGAGTTGGGCTGTTGAGTATAGGCATCAGCTCTTACTCTCAAATAACTCTCTAGATGCACTGTATGCCTGTGTGGAAGAAGATATATTGAAAATCTTGGGTTTGTAGACTACCTACAGAAATGACAAAAATTGGGACCCCATTGGACCACACAGAGGAAACCTTGGCCCATCCAGAGGAAAAATTCTAGAACTGGGCCTGCTGCTGAGCAGAGTGTTTTGGGGCGAAGCGAGCAGAGCAGAGGCAGTAACGCTGACCGGTCTCCACAGCCGTTGCCATTGAGCCTGCTGCATGGGGATGCAATCGTTCCCCTTTCATTGATGACATCTGAGGACAGAAGACCATGCAAAGGACTGGATTCTCACCACTCAGGATAATGTAGTGTTTGGGAACGGGTCGCCGGCTTACAGAGGCCCTAAGAGTGGTGGTGTGATGTGTGGAGGCCTGATGTGGCAGAGGTAGGTGCCACCTATCAAGGCATGCGGCTGACGGCTCTGAGCCTCCCCAATGAAATGAAGAGCACTAACCGGCAGCACTGTACCGGATCGGTTTGGATTTGGCAGATCACCATGAGAGGAGGAGGGCCCGTTGAGAGTGGGTGTACGGGGTGACAGAACTGCTGTTGTGCTCAACCCCTTGCGGCCTTTGAGAGCTGCGGCATAGGGTAGGATTTCATTAATTTAGGTCCTGATGAAATGCCTCATTACCCTCCTGGCAACATAGACGTGAAACATGTCTCCCCGCCTTACTTTTAACATTCTAGCTACCAGGGTACATTGTGGCCCTTGGGCAGCCCCTGCGTTTTTACTGTGTCAAAGGACCACTATCCCATTAAAATTCCCCCTGGTTCTCTTAGACTCTTTTACTCTTCTCTTTCACTTTTTCACCGCCCTAGTTTTTGTGACCCCCCACTTGCATTCATCAAAATGGCGCTACAGATCAAAAGATCTCCGAAAAAGAGCCCCCAAACGTGTCAAGCGTTAAAGCACTGGTCTGACGAGGAGTGCCCTATGATAAAGCATGACACCCTATTGGGTGTGTGAGGGCACTAAAATCTGATCATTCAGATCCCCAGGAATTCCTTTTATCCGGTTTAGGATTCCAGTTAGATCAGGGCCCTTACATTTTCTTAAAGAGGAACTACTCCAGTCTATGTTTTGAAGTGCCCATGAGAGTAGACAGGCCATTAAGGATGTGACCTTGGGCAAGACCCTTGGCCCGATGCATTGCCAGCAGAGTTCTATGTGGCTTACTCAGGCCTGTTGGCCCCTAGGTTTGAGGCACTGTATGCTGAGTCTTTGACTGAGGACTGCCTAACAAAGACCACACAAACCACAAGTGACATTTCCCTCCCCAAAACTAATGTTCCTGGGGCTCAGGTACCTGATTTTTGCCCAATTGTCCATGCTCAACATGCCCTTTAAAATCCTGAGTACGATCCTGGCCACTTGATTGCTTTCCCATATGCCGGTCCTGGTCCAAATTGGCTTCATCCAGCTCAGAAGCACTTCCCTTAATCTCAAGAGACTCTACCACATCCTCTGCAATCCTGAGATCCAAACCCTTCCAAAGGATATGCTTATGTCAGTAGACCTCGAAAAGGCCTTTGATTCAGTGAAATGGGATTACTTATAGAGGGTTATGCACAAGTTGGCTATGGGTGAGACCTGGATCCGATGAGTCTCACTGTTATATATGGCCCAACTGCACAAGTTAAGACTCGCCCTACAATTTCTGCTCCCTCTGCTATTTCCCGAGCCACAAGACAGGGTTGCCTGCTATTACCCTGCTATTACCCCGCTCTCTTCCCTGGCCATTGAGCCACTGGCAAATTTCCTTCAGAGAGAGGGGAGAGGTAGAGGTATCCAGGTGGATGGCCATGAACATGTTATCTCTCCCTAAGCGGATGACCAACTCCTTTACCTGTCTGGTGGCGCTGCAGGGGACAGAGTAGCAATTAGACACTTGGACGACTTTGGGGTGATATCGGGCTGAAAGTCAATAGATCCAAAACATGCCTGTTCCCATGTGATAGAGGTACTCCTGTACCAACGGATCTCCCAGTGGGGGTTACTTGGCCTGTGGTGATATTTAAAAATCTGGGTGTCCAGGTGTATCATCAGCTAGATGATGTGAGAGAAGGGAACTTGGGCAGAGCATTGTGATCCCTGCGAACATGTGTCACCTTCTGGAGAACTCTGCTCTTACCACTTATGACTCGTGTATCAATCTCCAAAATGGTGATACTCCCTTGGTTGCTGTATTTCCAATCTCCCAATTAAGATCCCTGGGGCGAGGTCCTGACAGCTGGATGTCCTTCTCCGAGAACTGGTGTAATAGGGTGTCACTTGAGGTCTTGAGGTGCCCACCTACACAGAGTGGCCTTGGGGCTCCGGATTTCGAACTGTACTATACAGCAGCACAGCTGAAATGGGTGGCCCAATGGCTCGAAGACTCATGTCAGAGCAAGTTAGATGTTCTAGGGTTGGCACTGCATGAGGGACTTTTATTATTCAAATTATTGCACCCAGATGTGCTGATACTCTAGCCTAGGACTTTGGTGCAGGTAGCCCTACATAGCTGGTGCCGTGGCACTGTGAGGACCCGCAGAGTCCCACTGTACACTCCGGCTATACTGTTGGTGGTACTGCCCTATGGGACCCCTGTCCGTTTCTTTACTGTGACTCAACTTTGGCCCTGGACAAGGGCTGGGATGACAACAGTGGGGGATTGCTTCCAGATGGGCGCCCTTATCCTGCTACAAAAACACTTTGAGCAATATGCACTGCCCAGTCCATTTCTCATGAATGAGACATTGGTGCTGTCATAGATGGACTTATGGGATTCAGGACAATAGGAGCCCCGCAACACTCTGTACTTCAGCTACTACTTTCCCTAGGCTTGCAAACTGTCAGGTAACATGGTTTTACAGAGCACTGAATGAAGTGGGACAAAGGCCACTGGTTGCTCTTCGGGAACAATGGAAATGTATCCTGGAGCATGATATCACTGAAAGGGAATGGAACAGAATATTAACTTACCCCAAGAAAACTTCTCGCAACACCAGATAGCAATAAATACAATTCAATATCCTACACATTACTCATCTTACACCGCACAGGGTGCAAGTTATCTACAGTGGGGACCCCCAGGAGTAATCGAGGTGCCAAATACTGGACACAGATTTTTCACCACATGACTTGGGGATGCCCATCACTTCAGATTTATTGGAAGGCAATTATGCTTCACCTCAATGCAACAGTGGGACGCGTCTTGCTATCCACAAAAGGTAAATCTCAGTTGGGGAGTTTTCCTTGACCAAGGCATGCCAAGTTGGCGGTAGATTTTTAGACTTGGTCTTTGCACTAGCCAGTCACAAGTTTGCGCAGATGTGGAAGTCGAAGATGAATCCTGGGCTAGAAGCATTGGCATAAGATGTTACTACTCGGGCCAGGGCTGAGGAAAGCATACTCTGCCTGGAAGGTGCACGGGGCATAAGAAAACGTAGGTGGAGATACTTGAGGCCTGGGAGCACCCAGACAGGGACGCAAGTTCTGAACAGAGTAACTTGGATGGCGAAGACTTGGATGGCAAAGGGGGTGGGGCGGGGTTAGGTAGGGATGGGGCAGTGCCCCACAGGACCAGGACTAATCACTTGAAGGGACGGCTACCCTTGTCTTCCTTGGGGAATTGTTTACAGTACTGTGACCCTAGACAGCCCATGGACTGAGATGTTGGATGCACCTTTGATCCCCTTACATAGTTCTGACACGTAGGCACCCAGACTGGCCTTAAGCTTTTAATGGCCGTGCCTGTATATTCTTTTACCTCTCGGGTACTTTACTGAGACACCCACGGTTCAGCTCCCAGAGACTTTTTGTTAATTAGGTTTGTTTATGCATAATTGTCAGGCAACTCAAATTTTTCCCAAATCTCTAATATCCTTGACATTAACTCAGATTCCCTTATATTTGAAATTCATGTCCTGGCTTAGAAACTACACAATATGGCACATAAGCCTATGCAGATCCAGACTGACAACACCCACTCATGCAAACTGATGGACAACCTTGTATAGGGGCACAGCTACTACCACCATCGGTATATGGGTTCGCTAGACGATAAGGGATTGCGATAATCATTGAGTGTAAATGGTTCTTACATATGTTGATACTTAGAAAGCTGTGCAGTTATTGACACTGTTACTATTAATGTAGCAAGAGCAAATTGCAAGGTTTTAAATGCCAATAAAGATATGTATAAAAAAGCCAAATATATTTTAAGATAGCCGTCAGCCGTTTATGTCTTTTAACTTGACTTGTGCTTTTTCTTGTGGATTCCTTTTGTAACATAGGACCCACAGATTGCCCCTGGCTATGGGTCTTGATGTGACCAATATTTACCCTATTGATGCTATGACGTTAAATTGTTTGATCGGTGAACATTACTTTATTTTGAATGACCGAACCCCACTTTTCCTATTGGCTGCACTTCCGCAGTATAACACCAAAATGTTTCTCATATCAACAAACATATTATACTGGGTCCCAGCTTTACATAGCATCAGCTACTGGCTGTTAGGCCAACATGTTATTGCATGAAGTACATTGCAAGATGGCCAAACACAGCTCCCATGTTTACGATCGGCAACAAATCCAGTCTGCCTTCTATCGCTTACCGATGAGTACATCAAATGAGACGATTTGCGGTGTCCGGCAGTACCGGGCTGGCCGTAGCAAGTATCAGGCATTTTCCTGGGAGGCTGGAAGAGTGGGAGCCAGTTTTGCAGTGGTGGAGGTCGGTTTGATACTGGCGGCGGTTTTTCAGTGGTGCAGCCATATTAAACCCCAGTAACGAAAGCATCAGTGCTGCACTCTTGTATTCCCCCTAGAGGGGAAGGTGAGTGGTGTTGGGAGGGACTGATCCAAAAAAATTGCCAGGTTTGCTTTGGTATAGTATATGCAAAATTGCTTGCAAGGGGATTACTTAACAGGGAATTTTTTTAAAACGTATTTTGAAACAGGAGGTTGATCAATCCTGATTGACAGAAATTTGGGATCAACTTAAAACAATTAAAAACCTGTTTCTCATCTAATTCAACACTTAATTAATCGACAAAGTGGTAACAACTCACTATAGAAAAATGCTACACAGGAAGTAGTTTTTATGAAAAAAAGGTTTTTATGTATCAAATTTTCATTTCATGGGGTACAATTTCTTAAAAAACAGTGAAAAATAATCAACAATGTACAAGTGGACAAGACATAGATTAGTTGTTCTTTGAAATCCACTTGCGTTGTAGTCCACTCTTTTTGAGTTATAACACAACGAAACTTATTCACTGTAACCAAAAATAACGTTGCATTGAATTAATCTGACAAAAAAAGAGAGATGTGGACTGATATGTCGACGTTTCGGCTTTATTATTGACAAATCCTCAAGGCCAACCTCAGGACTTTCAATCTTTTGTATAGTATGACCCCCTGAGTCTCCAACTGAACAGCTTCAATTGTATGTTTAGCACAGGACCTTTGTTTCAACCGTTCCTTGTTTGTTGGAGCTCGTATTCAACAAAGATATTGCGGCGTCTTTTATCCGCTTTCACAGTAAATGCTTTTTCCTACAGCAAAGATTCGTTCTGCGTGGCTCAGTCTCGCGAGAACAATTAGACTGAGCCACGAGACTGAGCCACGCCGAACGAATCTTTGCTGTAAAAAAAGCATCATCATATATGCAACAACATCTATTTTCTTGTTGCTTAATTTAAGAGATGTTACGTGGTCTCTGGACTTTAGATTTAGTAGTAGTTGCTTTATTGGTCTCATATATGATAGTTTTGTGATAATGGGGATAACCCGTTGTTGCATTTTTCAGTTACATGTAACATGGGTACTCAAATCAGTTATGTGTTTTTTTGTTAACTCTTTTTCCCCTGACATTACGTGTTAGAGAAGGCACAGTAATTGTTAATTGTGGTCTTACCCGTTCAATGAAAGTTTTAAATATACATTGCTGTGCATTTCGATGTACTTAATAGTGAGATTTGACCTTGGATATTTATAACTACTGGAACTACTGGACTTTGGCATTATTTTGCCCTACAAAATTCATATTTATCAGGTGGAAGAACATCTATATACCGCCAAACAGGTTAATATGAACAGAATTATATGCTTTGTTCAATCAAGGGTGATTGAGAGCAAAGAAGGTCATTATCACTGGATGAAGAGGGTACACATCGGGTGAGGCATGATTAGCACTGCGGTTAGGTCACATCCCTTTACTTTCTGGTATCTACTTGTTGTGGCTTTGATACTGCTCGGTTCTCTCTCCGTCTCACTTATACCTTATTACTTTTAATTGCTATTTTATGTCTTTCTAATTTTCCAAGTTTGTGTGTGTATATATATATATATATATATATATATATATATATATATATATATATATATATATATATATATTACCTACTGGCTATCGCCAGTAGGTATATATAGTTAGAATTTTTTCCCTATGGGACTTTTGAAAATTCTATGTCTAATAACTTTGGCGTTTGTGGACGGAATCGGCTGAAATTTTCAGGAAAATGGCACATTTTGTTTCTGAGCAGCCCCTGAAAATTTGGTGGGGTTTCGTCAAGGGGGGGCTGAGAAAAAAGGGGGGTCCCAAAACGCGTTTTTTGCATTGAGTTTTCCATAGGGCGGTTGGACTCACTTTTAGCTCGAACGGCTGAATGGATTTGCACGAAACTTGGCAAAATTGTAGGGACTGTTAGCCCGATGTGCCTTTGCTAGGTCTCAATATATGTGCTCCAGTAGTTTTTGAGAAATTAACGTTCAAACCAAGATATATATCTGTAACAGCGCTCTGGGCAGCGATCCGGTCCGCTTACTTTTCGCTTATCGGAACTTTGCGCGCAGAAAGCTGATTGGCTCTCCGGTGTCTGTCAACATTCTAAACAGTCCGGAGCGGACGCCATCTTGTCTCTCGGTAGGATCGAGAGAGAAGAAGAGGTGGAAAACGAAGGGGGAATTTAATGAAAGGGGGCAAGGTATCCCCCTCTTGACCCCCTAGGAATGTTGTTGGGGTTATTAAAGGGTCCCGTGGGGAAAATAAAAAAAAAATGATTTTTCACGGTAGAAGCGCGGCCGCGAACTGGTAGCGAAACGGGAATTCGCCATTTTGTGCTTCGTAAATTAAATTACTAGTTATAAGTGGGTGCGGGAGACGTATCCTAATCCCCTATGTTTCCTGAGGGTGGGTGAGGAGGCTGATATATGTTGATACATCTCTTCCAGCGGCTGTGCGTGAGCTTTTTTTTTTTTTTTGCTGCGTGACAGTCCGGAGCGGCCGCCATCTTGTCTCTCGGTAGGATCGAGAGAGAAGAAAAGGTGAAAAACTAAGGGGGAATTTAATGAAAGGGGGCAAGGTATCCCCCTCTTGACCCCCTAGGAATGTTGTTGGGGTTATTAAAGGGTCCCGTGGGGAAAATAAAAAAAAAATGATTTTTCACGGTAGAAGCGCTTCACGGGCCGCGAACTGGGCCGCAAACTGGTAGCGAAACGGGAATTCGCCATTTTGTGCTTCGTTAATTAAAGTACTAGGTATAAGGGGGTGCGGGAGACATATCCTAATCCCTTATGTTTCCTGAGGGTGGCTGAGGAGGCTGATATATGTTGATATATCTCTTCCAGCGGCTGCGCCATCTTGCCTTTTTTCGAATGCCACAATTTTGTCGTGCACGGCAGCCATTTTAGATTCCAGGCTGGTTCCAGGCTATCATCTAACCCTGCGGATGTAGTTTATGGCCCCAGCTGTAGAGAATTCAGACATGCCAATCCTCCTGATTCAGGCGTATGAGTACTGATTTCAGTGCTAGTCTCCCGCCTCCCGATTTCTGCAAGCAAAAACCCGGGGGCATATTACGAACAACTAGCGATAATTTTTGTCTCTAACTTGTTTAGAGACAAAAATTATCGCCGCACATCGGCGATTTTTATCGCAGATAAACCTTGCTATTATCGCAGAAAAGTCAGCGATATTCATGTATTATCGACCTAATGCTCTTAGCCATGTTATCCACCTCCCATTGGATAACATGGCTAAGAACTGCTCAGGGCAGGTGTTAGATTTTGGAGATATTCGCGCTTAGCGCGAATATCTCCAAAAGTTGGTAATAGAAGGTAGCGATGTTAGGGACTGTTTCCAGTCGCTAACATCTTGGCACGCCACTTTGCATGTCATTAGTGATAAGTATCACTGACATGCAAAGCGGGGCCCAAGATGGTCGCTATCTCCTTTTAGCTGTCACTAACTGGTGTTAGCGACAGCTTGATAATAGGGAAATAATTTTATCTCCGCTTTCATGGTTTTTAAAGCCAAAAAAGCGGAGATAAACCCCCTTGATAATATGCCCCACGATTCCTTGGGGGTTTCAGCTGACAGGGCTTGGTATTGTGTTACATGGTAATTTTTCCATGAAACGTCAGAGGGTCGATGTAGGGGTTCTAGAAGAGGTGATAAACCATTTAAGCCTCATGAACAAGCGCATGGTCTTTTAAAGATTTGTGAAGTACTCGGGGCGGCGGTGTGTGTGTGCCCTCTTTCAGGAGCGGGCGGGGGGGCACTGCCAGCAACTTGCCAGGTCAGGTAGTGTTCAACACGTGCATCACCCTTTCTCTGCCTGCTATTGCGCTCCATGCTTCGGAAAGGTAAGAAAAAGAACGTGCATTTGAGTTTGAAATGTCCGATCCTGCAGCAGCACACTTCCAAAGCCCACACATGACAATAACCCGAATCAAGGCCCCATTCACCCGTTTTTAAAAAAATAGATAACACTCCAACAAAGTAAGGTTATAAAACTTTATTAACTACTAACTTTAACAAACGGAACAAAAACTAAAAACATTTAAACATTTCTCAACACAAAAAGCAACAATGGTTAGAAGCTGTCTTTTGTGCGAATAGTCCCAAGGCAGCACAACGTGCAGAGTTCTGGACGGCACCCAGGTGATGTCGCCTGGGTGCCGCACTGGTTTTGGGATCCTACAATGCTGCTCCGAAAATTGGCGTGGGGCGTCCCGGGTGGGGCGGGGGGAGGCCTCGTCAGTAGCGGTCTGTTGTGCGAATAGTCCCAAGGCAGCACAACGTGCAGAGTTCTGGACGGCACCCAGGTGATGTCGCCTGGGTGCCGCACTGGTTTAGGGATCCTACAATGCAGCACAGAAAAACAGCGTGGGGCGTCCCGGGTGGTGCGGGGGGAGGCCTCGTCAGTAGCGGTCTGTGTCCAGTGTCACATGGCTGACACAACATGTACGACAGGCACCCAGGTGATGTCCAGTAAACTGCCGCACTGGTTTTGGTATCCTACAATGCTGCTCCGAAAATTGGCGTGCGGCGGCCCGGGGGGGGGGCGTGGGGGAGCCGGCGTGAACGGGCCTCCCCAGGTGGCGGCCATCTAGCTGAGTTGCGCTCGCTCTTGCGGCCACAGCGTCTCGCTCACCATGTTGTTGAGTTGCTCCCACTCTTGCAGTGCAGCGATAGGCGGCTGCCACATGGCTCTTAAAATGGCGGACGGCTCCTCGGTTTTGGGCCTGGTCCACTGAAATGGCCCTGGGACACTTTGGAACTCGGACGCTTGTCTGCTAGGGCTTGGGCTCCATTCTCGAAAAGCGTCCCCTCAGCCGTGAAGATTGTATAAAAGTCTTGGGGGCCCCCGACTCCCGCAGGCTTCCGGTGGGGAGCGGCTGCCATGATTGCTCGCGGAATGACCACGACGGAGCCACGAGATGGTGGTGCTCTCATGCTGACGCCAGCTTCAGTCTGAATGATCCAGAAACAAGGTGGGGCTTTCATCGTTTGGGAAAAAAAAATGTTCTAAACCAATGAAAAGTGTTATTTTTAGGTCATATGACCAAGCCTTCCATCTTTAGGAAACCAAAAGTAAAATGAACCAATGAAAAGTTTTATAAACAAGTCACATGACCTGTTATGCGACATAGGGCTACAAAAAGCGTAGAAAATCCGTTGGCACGTGAGGCGGCGTCAGTAGCGGACCGATGTGCGAATAGGCCGAAGGCAGCACAACGCGCCGAGATCCGGATGGCACCGAGGTGGTGTCCAGCAAATTGCTGCACTGGTGTGGCCATCCTACAATGCTGCGCCGAAAGACGGCGTGTCCAGCTGAGTTGCGGTCACTGTTGCGGTACAGTGACTCGAACGCGCCGAGATCCGGATGGCGCCGAGGTGGTGTCCAGCAAATTGCCGTACTGGTGTGGCCATCCTACAATGCTGCGCCGAAAGACGGCGTGTTCAGCTGAGTTCCGGTCACTCTTCCGGCACAGTGACTCGAACGCGCTGAGATCCGGATGGCACCGAGGTGGTGTCCAGCAAGTGGCTGCACTGGTGTGGCCATCCTACAATGCTGCGCCGGAAGTCGGCGTGGGGTGCCCCGTTGGCTTATGAGGTGATGTCAGTAGTGGACTGATGTGTGAATAGGTCGGAACCAGCACAAGGCGCCAAGATCCGAATGGCAAGTCCTGGATGTTGAGTGCCTCAGTTGAGATTTCTGAGCAGTGCTTGTAGGACTGTCTGAAGCTTATTTGCACCTGCTGCAGCTTCACTAGGTCCGGCGGAACTTTTTGCCTTTGCCTTTCTGCTTCTTTTCCTACAATGCGTTTCTTCTGAAGACACGACCAGGTCCCTGAATGTGTGCAGGGGGACGCTATTGATTGAATGAACGCGCCGAGATCTGGATGGCACCGAGGTGGTGTCCAGCAAATTGCCGCACTGGTGTGGCCATCCTACAATGCTGCGCCGAAAGTCGGCGTGGGGTGCCCCGTTGGTTTATGAGGTGATGTCAGTAGCGGACCGATGTGTGAATAGGTCGGAACCAGCACAAGGCGCCCTGCACTGTTGAGCCTTTTTCAATGTCTGTTTTTTGTTGTTTCCCCTCCATCAAAAACAAAACAAAAATACAAGGCGCCAAGATCCGAATGGCAAGTCCTGGATGTTGAGTGCCTCAGTTGAGAGTTCTGAGCAGTGCTTGTAAGACTGTCTGAAGCTTATTTGCACCTGCTGCAGCTTCACTAGGTCCGGCGGAACTTTTTTCCTTTTCCTTTCTGCTTCTTTTCCTACAATGCGTTTCATCTGAAGACACGACCAGGTCCCTGAATGTGTGCAGGGGGACGCTATTGATTGAATGAAAATGGCGGCTTGACACAAAGCTGACTCAAGCGTTACTGTTGGTGCTATACAGACAAAAATTGGTTTTCAGTTTGTACATTCTTCAGGTTTTTTTTTTCCATCCAAGTCTGATTGAGAGTTTGTAGAAAAATGGCTTCAGATTTTCCACATACTACTCTTCAACATTCTTCCTAAATGTAACAATGTGAAACTCACTAGGAGAACGGCTGTTTCTGTTTCCTTTCAAAATGCTGCCACCAATATTTTCTGAATGGAAGACACCATCTTGTAGCATAAAGGGCCGAAAGGGGTTCTGGTCTGGCCGATGGTTGGTGGAGACATTTTGACTATATCTTGGACCTGCCCGGCCTCGCCCAAAATGGCGCCGGTATAAATGGGACTCGTAACTCTTTGCCCGCAAATGTATATCTAGAAAATGTTATTGTAAGTGGCCCTGTCGTATTTTAATTACAAAATGTACGTCCACCGATTCCGCAACTGTTAGACACCTTTGTTCTTGTCACCTAATGGCCCGCTCGTTACGTTCTTCTACAGTGTAAATGTCTCCTCATCATATACGATTTCAGTTTGCTCCGTGGCCGGCCCACGTGGTTATAGGCCCGTATTTGTATACTGACATTTTCACAATAAAGGTTTTTAAAACAAAACACGGTAGTAGTATTTTCATTTGTAAAGTTTTTACTTTTAGTGACTGTTTTCGAATCAGTAAAAGGCAAGTGAAATAAAGCAGTCCAATTACATGACGGATAAAAGGTATAATATGTAGGAACGCAGTAAAGATAAATGGTCAAGGGCAGTTGTGTTTTTCATGTCTGCAACATAAAGTGATCGATAAGAATCTGATAATCAGGCGTATCGGCGACTAAGACAGCAGGCCGAATCTCTTTTACTCAACGGCTCCGTCATGGAAGGAAGAAACGCCCTTTTTCTCGAAAAAGGAATATATTTTACTTGCAAGACAGTTGTAAATTTTCCGGGAAAGTACATTAGCCTGGAATATTATAACATATGTTTGAAAAAAAAATATTGTTCGAAAATAATAAAAAGCGTAATTTTTAGGTCATATGACCAAGCTTTTCATCATTAAATTAACAAAAGTAAAATGAACCAATGAAAAGTTTTATTAACAAGTCACATGACCTGTTATGCTTACGTTACGCGCTGCGCGCCGCGCCTCGGATCACTTCCGGGTGCGCTAACGCGGCGTGTCATAAAACGCATTACGCGACAACGTAGGTCAAGAATATAGTCTAAATGTCTCCACCAACCAGCGTTCAGAACACAACCCCTTTCAGCAGTCCAAAAAGTTCTGTTAAATAACAACAGAGGGGACAGGCAACAAGAACCATCAGTCAAAGAGGGGAGGGCAAGTTCTTCTCTTCCGGGTCATGTTGGGGCGCTACCGGAACTGATCGAATTGGTAGTCTACAGTGTTTCTGGATGTTTCAGACTAAAGCTGGCGTCAGCATGAGACCACTACCATCTCGTAGCTCCGTCGTGGCCATTCCACGAGCAATCATGGCAGCCGCTCCCCACCAGAAGCCTGCGGGAGTCGGAGGCCCCCAAGACTTTTGTAGAATCTTCACGGCTGAGGGGACGCTTTTCGAGAATGGGACCCAAGCCCTAGCAGACAAGCGTCCGAGTTCCAAGGTGTCCCAGGGCCATTTTAGTGGACCAGGCCCAAAACCGAAGAGCCGGCCGCCATTTTGAGAGTCCTGTGGCAGCCGCCTATCGCTGCACCGCAAGAGCGGGCGCATCTCAACTACATGGTGAGCGAGACGCTGTAGTCGCAAGAGCGGGCGGAAAACAGCTGAATGGCGGAAGAGGCACAGTGTAGCAAAAGCGGGCGGAATGGCAACTAAAACGATAAAGGGGCGCCCCACTACAGCTTGTCTTCAGGTCAAACGGATTGTGGGACAAGGTCCAGAATTGAAGAGTCATCAAAAGGCAAAAAGTTCCGCCGGACCCCGGGAGCCGGCCGCCTATGTCGGGGGCGATCTCAGGCTACACCAGTGCTATAAGACTTGGGGAGGGTGTCGGAGCCAAGCGTCTTCTCCGAGTCCATGGCCATCACACCGCCCCTCAGGGGCCTCCGTCAAGCTGTTTAGGAAGGTAACATATCACATTGTTTTCTAATGCAGTCAGGTCCACAAACGACACTCACTTACTTTGAGAATAGTGAAGCTGCAGTAGGTGGAAATAAGCTTCAGACAGTGTTACAAGCGCTGCTCAGAACTCTTAACTATGGCACCCAACATCCAGAACTTATGCTATTTGAGAATGGTAGTGACATCGAAGCATCTCAGGGACCAAAACCATTAACGTACTTTCACGTATGAAAATCTTACTTGGGGAGGGGGCAGGAGCGAAGCGCCCCCTCCCAGTCAGCGCCACCACACCGTATGTTGAAAATCTGAAGCCATCGTTCTACAAAGTCAACCAAACTTGGATTGAAAAATCTAGAAAAATGTACAAACTGAAAACCAGTTTTGGTCTGCATAGCATCAGTAACAACGCTTGAGTCAGCTTTGTGTCAAGCCGCCATTTTGATTCAACAAAGCACAGGCATTGAAAAAGGCTGAAATTCAGAACTCTAAACTATGGCACCCAACATCCAGGAGCTTGCTATCCGGATCTTGGAGCCTTGTGCTGTTTTCGATCTATTCACACATCGGTCCACTACTGACATCATCTTATAAACCAACGTTATGTAAATAGTTTTTTAATAAAATGTTTTACCCTGTTTCTTTGCTGGTGTGTTGTCTATATTTTTAATATTTGCATAGGGTTTGTCGTTATTTTGTGCGGGATGGGTGATGGAGCCGAGCTGTCTTGCAGCCCTCATGGTGTGGAGCTCAGTTCATCTCACTATTTTCGTATTTCTCATGAAGGGTTGTTCCTAATATTTCTATTTTAGCGAGGTCAAAAAGAGATCCAATTAGTGGCCTACTGATTTTGCTCGATTACTTTTATTTTTTTACACGATTTTTCACTATCTGCAAAGACTAAACAGAGTATTGCGACTTTGTGCTTGTTTGTAAATAGAGAATGATCCAAAGAGAACCAATTCTAAAACAGTAAATGCTTGGACAACAATCAATCAAATGGAGAGACAAGGAGGCACGACGTATTACAACGGGGGTAAAGGCCTGCGTTAACTACCCTTCAGTATCTGCAAAGAGAGAGTACTACTAAGGCAAAAGAGGGGAGGGGGGGGGGCAGCGTTCAAAGCACATCAGCGTGCATAAATACGAAAATGTTTTTATCTATCACGTACTTGACATTTTAAAGCTTTTCATATTTGCTATTAAAAAACCAATGAAATTCACAGAAAAAACCATAGGTTATAGTGGATATATAGTTAGGAATTTGCATTTACAAAACCTTGAAAATTCAATGAAAAAACCATAGGTTATAGGCCATATATAGTTAGGAATTAGCATTTACAAAACCTTATTTTACTCGCATAAAACCATTGAAATTCCATATATAGTTAGCTAACTATAAGCGCTAACTATATATCGCGCACACGCAATCCACTGCTGATGATGTCACATATTACATCATTCATGACATGGTCAGTGACATCACTGATGACATCACTGATGACATCTCAAATGACATCACTGATGACAACTCAAATGATATCAATGATGACATCTCAAATGACATCACTGATGACAACTCAAATGACATCACTGATGACATCTCATTTGTCATCACTGATCACATCACTCATGTGATAATACAATGAACCTCTTCAGACTCTAATATAACCTTACATACACTCAGTATAAACAGACACTCACAGACTGTCACTCATCCATGGAGTTACTCACACACCTAGTCAGTCATGCAAAGAATCAATCACACCTCCATTTCCTCAACTATACAGTTATACACATCTTACTTATTCAAACATATAATAACACATATTTACTCTCTTATATAATCCCTGATACAAGCTCACAGTGATCGATACAGCCACTCACACATTCACTGGCTCTTATGTTCAGTTATTTATATATCTCAACTCTCACATGTATTGTGTTTTACATACGTACTTACTTGCACATGTAGCAATGAGAAATCCATTCACTCACCAACACACCCATGCACAGTCAACCGCCCATATAGCTGTTTCCACATGCACTCTTGAACTCATACTCCTAGTGAATCAACTGCTTACACATCTATGCACAGAGTCACGCACCTCCCAGCCACCCACACACACACTCAGCCTCCCATTCAAATATTTGGGCAACCAATCAATAACCCATATGGCCACTCCTATAGCTACTGATCAACACATGCAGCAGCTTACACAACATCAAACATACTGATGCACGAATTAAGACAGTTTAGTCACTAACCCATGTACTCAGTGAGACACATTTAATCACTCACTCATACAGTCAGTCATGCACCTACTACATTCTTCATCCAGACACTTATACATCCACTCATTCTTCAATATGTGAAACATATTTAAACTTTACAGACACATACAATCACTGGATGTTGTGATCAGTGATGTCATCAGTGATGTCACTGACCATGTCATGAATGATGTAATATGTGACATCATCAGCAGTGGATTGCGTGTGCGCGATATATAGTTAGCGCTTATAGTTAGCTAACTATATATGGAATTTCAATGGTTTTATGCGAGTAAAATAAGGTTTTGTAAATGCTAATTCCTAACTATATATGGCCTATAACCTATGGTTTTTTCATTGAATATATATATATATATATATATATATATATGAAGCACGAAAAAGGTTGCCCTTAAGGAATCAGCTACAAGGTAAGTTTGTAGAATGTTCCACTTTTATTCAAAAGCTGTTGAATTCAGAGGAGCGCAGGACCGCAGACATCTGTTAACTTCTTTGCCAGACAGGTTTCGGGAGTCTTTCCCTTCATCAATGGCTTCTGCTTGCAAATGCCGGATACTGTGTCTTGCACTTTTTATTTCAAAAAAGTCTGCCTCAGTGGGCGTGGCTGTATGCACAGCCTCCTGGACCTTGTAGTGCTTTAAATCTTCCTTCAGTGAGTCTGTAGCATTTTGCAAGAAATAAAATGACATAAAACACCCCAGTGGGTTAGGTGCTACGTAATGTTGCTTGCCTCTGATGTCTCTCTCAAACGCTTTTCTGGAAACAAACCTCCAAAAGCGTAACAGCACCGTTGTGGTGTCATTACTGGACCGCAGCACGGTGGGCTTCTTCCGCGACCGGGCACGGCCGCATTACATGAATCACAAAAAAAGGTTGCCCTTAAGGAATCAGCCACAAGGTAAGTTTGTAGAATGTTCCACTTTTATTCAAAAGCTGTTGCATTCAGAGGAGCGCAGGACCGCAGACATCTGTTAACTTCTCTGCCAGACCGGTTTCGGGAGTCTTTCCCCTCATCAATGGCTTCTGCTTGCAAATGCCGGATACTGTGTCTTGCACTTTTTATTTAAAAAAAGTCTGCCTCAGTGGGCGTGGCTGTATGTAATATTATTTTATTTTATATTCTTTTTCACATATGTGGAGAACCTTTTGTGGAGCATTGATTTTCATCTATCAGCAGATACACCTGGTATGTTGCTAATACTATACTTATTCAACATACACCTCTTTGGTTATTTCACAGTGTGGAGGTAACGTTGCCATATCTAACTAGGTGGATCACCTCAGGACGCCTTCTTTTATTGAGTGCAGCTTGACCCAGTGGACTCAACTTACATGCCGAATACCATTCTACAGAGGGCCCATCGAAAAACTCAGACCAGCGGGCTTCTACCAATGTCCTGGGGTTTCTTAATAAAATTCACATGTAAGCTCTGTATTTATTTTCATTTAACTCCAATATATGGGTCACATTGATATCATGACTAACTCAGATACTTTCCCTTGTATTGACACGGTTTGATCATCCTTCACAAATTGTTCTCACTTGTATACTCCAAATCACAAGACTCCCACGACTGCCAGCAGTTATCTCATCTCCTGCATGGGATTTCTTCAAACATCCTAGGTTGGTTTTGATAAAAAACATATTGACTCTAAGTTTGGACTCCCAAGGGCACTATTTTATCAGTATTTCTTTTACCTAGACAAAACACCTTATCACAGGTTTCCTGCCTTTGGAGTATTTCTGGCATCTGATTCGTGCCTACTCTCATACACTATTAGGACGGATCATTTTGGTTAATTTTCCACTTATATGACCTTTTATGTAAATCACAAGACTGCCTTTCCATTTGCTGCACAACTACGTTCGGGCACAAAGTCTCGTAGTTCTGCACTAGGGGCATATCCAACGGTTAAAATAACGTTTTCGTTCCATCACTTGGGTGTGTCATGCTGCACCAATCCTCCTCTTTTACTTAATTCTCTCACCGTTTGTTCAGCACGGGTATAGCAAGTTTCCTGTTATCTCCTGCTGACACTAAAATGCAACAAGTTAATCCCTGTGATCTTTTTTATTTTTTGACTGTCGTTGTGTATGAAATTTACAGCCTTGAAAAGTCATCATTGTGACAAAACATGTCAACAGTTTGTGATGATGTATGCACTATGGATTACAGAACTCTCCACGTCTCAATAAAATCATTTAATTGGAACCACATTATACAAATCTTCATTTTATGGACTTTAACTTCTTTGGACTCCTGTATGAGTGCTGTGGTATCTTCTTTTGTTGCTTTTAAGTTTTACATGCCCTGGTAGTAAAAAACTCCCACATTTGTTTTACACTGTTGAGAGGCCAACCCCTCTTTTAGGTTAACATTGTGGATTCCTTATTGCATTTAATGAGCCCTAATTCCTAATTGAGCGAAGTTATAAATGTAATGTTTAGTACCTATGGAATGGTAATAGTAAATCCTCTTTTAAATGGTACATTTGGATTTGTTATCACTACTCTGAAAATGCCACATTTAGAAAGTTAGACATTTTCCGGCACTTAGCCATTTGGTGTCTGCTGCTTGTCTCTGATCACTGGCTGGGCTGGTTGAATGCTGAACGTCGTATATTCCCTCTAGACAGTCACACACAAAGGGGACATGGGTGTGGCTTTGTGCATCTTCCTGTGAGGTTAGTAGGGAGGAGCTGGACACAGCCTGACACTTACACCTCAATAGGCTTTGTCCTGTCTACACACAAAGAGCTCCAACCCCCCTGTAGTGAGTCTGGAGCTAGGTTTGGAAGAAAGGACCTCCGTGAACTTCAAAGACTTTTCTATGAAATCATTCCCCCTTTAAAGGCACAACTGGTTTCTAAGTACTGAACCTCCAACCCTACCAACTCAGTACACTTCTGACCTGAAACCACTCTGCCAGGAAGATAAACTGCTGTGTTTGAGGACTGCCACTCTGCTGGACTACTGATATTGAAGACTGCTGTCTAGCTGTTTTGCCCTGCTGCCCTCTCTGCCTGGGTAAAGCCTGGACCTCCATCACTAAATCCAGAGTGACTCCAAAGGCTTGCTGACTAGCCTCCTGTTCTAAAAATCAGGGACATCAAAGTCCTCCACTCTACTCCTGTGCCTGGCCCATTGGAAGTGGACCCAGGTGCTTGCTCCAGTGGAAGTGACACATCCTCTGCTGAGAGAACAGAGTCAATCATTGCCACTGTGGCGGGAACAGAACTAGCACATTGCATTTGGAAAAACTGCATCGCCATTGGAACCGCTGCAACGGAGCCAATGCATTGCCTCCACTGCAGAGAGACGATCAATGCATTCCCTCGACTGCATGGCGAAATCAGAGGCATCGGCTTCAGAACCATTGCATCTTAGAAATGTTGCATCGTCTTTGGAACCAATGAATTGCTATCATTGTGTGGAGAAAATCGACACCTCACTCCACTGCACCCTGCATCTTTGTGTCGTGACAAGGTACAACGGGCCTTGCATGGTCCCTGCATCCAGCCTGTGCACCATCGTGGCCAGCCTGAACTTTTGACTTTGTCCCATTCCGGTGCGACCCGATATCCCAATAGGTCCTCATTGCTAGTAAGCTCTATTTTTATATTTAATCTGTAAAAATTAATATCTCAACTTCTACTTATTTGTCATTTTAGTCTTGTTTTATTTATTAAATTAAGAGCTATTATTCTAACTTGGTGGAGAATCTTTTTGGGTGGTATTTTCATAGTTTTAATGTTTGATGTGTTGCACATATACTTTACACATTGTCTCTTGAGGTAAGCCTCACTGCTCTGTGCCAAACTACCACAGGGTGAGCAACAGTTCATTAGAGTGTGTTTGTGATTTACCCTGACTAGGATTATGGTTCCTGCTTGGACAGGGGTCATACCTCTTTCAAACAGAAGCTCAATTTCTAACAGTGTTGCTCAAGAATATGCCACTTGATTCTGCATGCTTTTTCCCCACATACAATTATAATACAGTTGTTACAACGACCGCGTTGCACTCAACGCATACCATTACCCCAAACCGTAACAACGACTTGCTCTGGGGGGGGGGGGGCGTAGTATGTAGGAATATTATAATTTACTATTCCAACTAAAGCATGTGCAACAGTAGAGAAGGTGTTGGATTTTAAATCCAAGTCCTTCTGCCCCTTCCGCAAGTCGTTGTTCCGACTTGCGGAGTAATGGTATGTGTTGTTACAACACAGTTGTAATTCTCTGCGGGGAAAAGAATTTGTAATAAACATTGTTTACTGTATCTCAAATGTACAATAGTTATACAATCAATGATGTTTATTTTATCGAACTTAGACAGCTGAAAGACTGATTGTGCATGTTGAAATGTGGGCCTTAGGTCGTCTGCATTGGCACTAGGCAGCATACAGAGCACCAGCACAAGGAGAGTTCTGTATATTGTCAAGGCAGAGTCCTCACAAATTATGATAGAAGTGGTAGCTGGTTTGTGGAGAATTGCTGATGCAGTTTGATGTAAAAGTGTGAATCAATAACCATAAACCAATCACCTCTTATAACATCACCTCTACGCAAAATTGAGTCCTGTGATGTAGAGCAAAGAATATTAAGTAGACCGCTCACACAACGGCTTTCCCTTCTCCTGAACGTTAACTTTTGCAACACATGGGGTAGCAGCAAGACTGTGCACTGATAGTTCCTTTAATAAAATACATAGCTGTAAAGTTTTTGGCTTGCATATATGGTTGCAATAATTATTGCTAATGTATTGCGCCTCTGTATGATGATTGGTGGTCTCATTGTGTGCATGTGGTTCTCCATTGGAAGCAGGTTTAACATAGGGGCCAGTAAGCTAAAGCGGGACTCAAAGGGGAGGCGACGGAGCAAGTAGCTGATGACAGAGTGGGCAAGCAGTGATGAGGGAGGGGGTGGGTGGATGCCACAGGCACTCTCAGAAAACAGTAGATGTGATGAGAGAAGGACAGGCTTTACAGGGCTGTTTAAAGAAACAGTGCTAGGAGCATCAACACTAAAAACAACAAAAGGGAAGCTTCTCAAAACATGAGCTAAAAGAAACGAAAAAAATAGTGGGCATACACAAACTGAAATAGACAAAAGTGAATAGTTCATATGATAAAATACATAGCTGTAACATTTTGAATTTGCATATATCGTTGCAATAATTATTGTTATTGCAGTATGCCTCTGTGTAATGATTGGCGGTCCTACATGTGGATGTAGCTCTTCATTGGAAGCAGCTGTAATGAGGAGCCGGGGAGCTAAAGCAGGACTCAGAGGGGAGAAGATGGAAATAGTGACCAGTGATGGAGGGGCCAAGCAGCAATGAGGGAGAGGGGATGTGGACGGAACAGGCCCCATAGGAAAACAGCAAATGAAGGACAAGATTTACAGGGCTCTTTACAGAAACAGCGCTAGGTGTACCAATACTACAATGAAACAAAAGGGATCCTTTCTAAAACACATACAAAAACTAATATAGACAAAAGTGAAAGGATACTTTTAATAATCCGCAGCTTTGTGGGATGGAGCAAGAAACAAAAAGGAGGGACAAAAAACACAGATTACCCACATAGAAGCAAGCTTTTGGGTAGGACATGCAAAGAATTTAAACA
This sequence comes from Lissotriton vulgaris, assembly GCF_964263255.1. Classification (NCBI taxonomy): domain Eukaryota; kingdom Metazoa; phylum Chordata; class Amphibia; order Caudata; family Salamandridae; genus Lissotriton; species Lissotriton vulgaris. The sequence continues at coordinate 742,558,121 of NC_141691.1, read as the reverse complement.
AAAGCAATGGAATACAGTATGTCTCGAAAAGACAGCACATGTGCTGCCTAGATGAGACCGGAATAGGGGACCCTCAGATCCAATTTTCAGTTCACTTCTGGACCTGCAGAAGTACTGTCAGAGGGTTGCCTGCAGCTGTGGCCTGTTGTGTACTTTAGAAGACTACCATGCTTCACCAGGAAGGACAGATTTGCTGCCTGAAGTTAGGGGTGTGCCCTCAGATGACTGTCCTGCTGCTTAAGACCTAATCTTCTACTTGAATCTAAGACTTCTAGAGTGACCCCAAGGGCTAGTTGGCTTGCCTCCTGATCAGAGCTCCAGGGTCAGAAAAGGTTCCAACCATCTTGAACCCCACCTTGGCCTAGCCTGAGTAAGTCCCGAGCCTCCAAGTGGCTCTTCTCCGGTCCCGGACTATTAAAAGTGATGCCAAAGGTCCCAGATAGCTAAAATCTAAAACTTGAGAATTAAACAAATTTCTGCCAAAATGTGCTCTGAGAATCAAAAGAAGACTGGGACCTACTTGCTTGCTAATCTGCCCAAGTTGCATCACCGGTCGGCCTGTCTTCCCAGCAGCTCCCACTATTCTTCTTTACAGCATCAATCCCTACACTGTGTCTCCTTGCAGAAAGAGTATCTAACCTCATGGGGTCCTCATCAGCAGCCGTGGCCACTGCAGTTAAAAGTGGTGAGGCTGGCTGAGGGGGATTTCGAGAGACGACCACAAGGAAAAATTACTTATTTATTTAAATCTTCCATATAGTCATCTCTTGAAATCACCCTCAGCCCGCCCCAGCACCCCACTGTTCTTACCTGCATCAGTCGCGGCTGCTCATCAGCTATAGACCGCAACTTCATCCCGCTGGAGATCTTCGACTTACAAAAAAGAGACAAAGGGCCTGATTACAACTGGCTTTAGCTGGCTGCCAAAGCCATTTGCACACCGCCTGCCAGAATGGGATTTTAATCCTGGTCTGGTGGGCGGTGCTGTGGCAGTCCAACTGGGGTGCCTTTCTGAGGCTCATATAAGAGCCTTAGAAAGGCACCACAAAGCAAGCTACAAAGCTCATTCCTGCAAGGCACGGACTGTGCAGTTAATGCCATGTAGGAGCTGGGGGTGCATGTATATAGGGGGGAACAACATATGCCCCACTGCATGCATCCCCTATCCCAGAGGCAACATGGGGCCCTGTTTCCTCACTGCCACTATTTTCATGGCGGACTCACCGTCATGAAAAAGGTGGATGTGAGGAAACTCATAATATGGTTGGCGATGCCACAGTAGCAGGACAGTGAGAAGTATAAAGTAGAGGTCTTTAAACAACTCAGAGAAGGGGTTAGCTATAGAAAACTACGCAGCGATCCTTCTAAAGACCTGTCATTGGAGATCCTCAACTTGACAAAGGAAGGCAAAGATCAAGGTTTTTTGAGTGAACATGAATTTCGATACCTCAACCAGAATGATCCACGCCTGCCAACGATATATACTCTACCCAAGATCCATAAGAGTATGCAAGAACCACCAGGGTGACCCATCTTGTCCGGATGCGGCACTATTCTAGAACCGGTCTGTAAATACATCGACATATTTTTCAAACCTATTGCTGAAAAGACTGATACATACTTACGAGACAATCTCCAGACCATTAAACTGGTGGATGGGCTACAGTTTGACGCCGACAATCAATTGCTAGTTACATGTGATGGTTGTAAGATGGAACAACTACCACTTGAACAACTACAGACTAAACAGCTACTCCTTAACCACTACTTAGTCTAAACCACTACAGTTTTAACAACAACTATCTTTTACAACTACTATGCCTTTACCTCGCTTGCCTTTACCCCATTAATGTATCTATTTTACTGGTAAGGATAAACGTGTGTGTATATGTATATATGTAACCTACACCCACCCCAAACCTTTAAAATCCCCTTTCCATCCAAAAACATATTTACCCACCCTAAACCCTACTAATTTCCTATCCACCCAAAAGCCCACACCCACCCTAAACCCTAAAAATAATCTATTAATTGCAAAAACCCACACCAACCTTAAACTTACCCTTGCCTCCCAAAAACCCATACCACCCTAAAATTACCCTTGTCACCCAAAAACCCATACCCACTCTTAACCCTAAAAATATACTTACCACCCAAAAACCCATACCCACTTCTAAAATTACCCTTACCACTCAAAAACCTATACCCACCCAAAACCCTAAAATGACCCTTGTACCCAAAGCCCCACACCCACCCTAATTCTTAAAAAATCCCTTTCCACCCAAAATCCCATCCATACCCTAAACCCTAAAAATGCCTTTGAAATCTCAAAAACCCATACCCACCCTAAATCCTAAAATTAGCTGGTGCGTAGTTAGTTTCCAAACACAGCGCGTACTTTAGCACACGCTCTGTTTAGAAACTGTCTCTATGCTTTTGTTAGTAAAGCGTGGGCAGACTGTGGCCTTTTGTTTAAGTCTTGCTGTTAATCGGAGCCCGTGAAGGAGCTCCGATTAACAGCAATACTTAAACAAAAGGGCACAGTCTGCCCCGCCCTCCGACATAGCCAGAACCCCACAAGCCCCCGACCCCGCCTCCTTTCCTTCACTCCTCACGTGCCTCATGTTCGCGCTGCTCGCTTCTTTAAAGCGTCCGGTGGCGCAACTCTCTCTAGCAACGTCCTGTGTGCGCACTCCACGTGAGGTGGTGCGCGCTGACTTCTGGGGAGGTGCGCACGCGCCCTAGAGGCAACGGTGCTCATGCAGTGGACGGGCACAAAAGCAGAACTGGATTTCTTCCATAGCTGGGTAAACCAGCAGAGCAATGACATTCAGTTCACACTACAGTTAAATAACAACCAAGTGGATTACCTTGACATCTCCATTTTTGAAGAAGACAAGAAGCTCTCCATGACCCAATACCGAAAACCAGCCGAGGGTAATTCTTTATTACGATACAACAGCCACCACCCCCGAGGCCTAAGGGACAACTTACCGGTAGGCCAATTCTTGCGAAAACGTCGCAACTATACGAAGAGAGATGACTATTTCAAAGAATCTGAAGATCTAAGTACACGACTCCTGGAGAGGGGCTATCCACTTAGACTTATCAAAAGAGCGCAGAAGAGGGCCTGGTACAGTCCCCGTGAAGTCCTTCTCACGGAACATGAGAAGAATGATGAGAGTCTGGAGAGAATTATTTGTGTAACTACATATTGCACCCAGAGTAATGCCTTTCTCAAAATTATTAACAAACATTGGGCTTTGATTGCGGATGACATTGACCAACAGTCCCCCCCATGCATTCCTTTAAAAAGGCAAAAAGTATTAGGAACCATGTGGTCAGTTCATTCTTTGATATTCTGGAATCACCTACACTACAAACTATGTGGAACCTGCCTGTGATAGTTGGCCATTACAGATGCGGACAGTGCAAGGCATGTAAAATGAGTGTACAAACCAAACAGTTCACATACAGACACCATAACATAGACCTTAAATCATTCACAAACTGCAATACCAGGTGCGTAATTTATTGCATCACATGTCCATGTGGACTCGCTTACGAAAGACAAACCCAGCAAAAGATTAAAGCACGCATCCTGCAACACTGCAGTAAAATAAGATGTGACGTCCAGGGAGCACCATGGTCGAACACTTTAAAACAGCTAATCACGCACCCGAAGAGCTGCAGTGGATTGTCCTTGAGAAAGTGTCCCTGGGCCCAAGGGGAGGCAATATTGGTTCCATTCGTAATCTGAGAGAAAGCAAATGGATGACTCGTCTTGACACAATCCAAGATGGTTTGAATGAACATGATGCTAGTTATGCTCAGTTAGCATGTCTCAGTTAACATACTTAAGATAGGGCCAATGCATTAAACTACTAAACGTATTTGTGGTGTCGATGTCTCTCTTCCCCTCTACAGGTTGCCCACAGATAATCAAGTTTAAGTCCACAACAACATGATTATTTCCATTATGTATGTGCTCTCTATGACAATACTGTACATAGTCTGTTCTATTAGTTGACCAAACTGTGTTACAAATGTGAATTAATCATTGTCCCACTCGGGTAATTCCTGTGTGACACTATAATGTCAAGTGATAAGTGAAACAACATCCCACTCAGATGTTCTGTATAGACTTCTTACGAAATGCCGTTATTTAGCAGAAATGTTCTAACCTTTTCGAGCATAGAACTCTACAACCACACATAATACTGCCCATACCAGGTAGGCGCCTTTATTTCAATGTTTTAATCTCCAATCATGACCCCACCTGGTCACTATCCTGCCTTAGCCCACGCCACGTAGTTTCCCTCAATCTTACATGACACTAGGTTGAGCAATGTGTTAATACAGCATGGCTTTTACTCTATATGAAACATTCTGCCGCAAGCTGATTGCTCGTTTTAATTGTATCCCCAACAATGGTATATGTATGGTATTTCAGGACATGTGGGGGGACCCAGGGAGAGCCAGGCGCGAGCCGATCTTTCCCTTGGTGCGTTCGCGGGAGCAAACTGGAGAGCGCAGGTGGGGTTAATTAGGGGAGCTAATAAAGGGGCTGGAGGCAGGTTTTAGGGAAGTGCGTAGCGGGAGGCAAGGGAAGGGAGGTTCGTTTTGCTGTCTTCGCTTTGCATATGACCTGTCCCGAGGGCCATGGAGGAGGCGGAGGAGGTTCGAAGGGCTGTTCAGACACTGTGGGCCGCTGGTCGCGAAGACCTTTTGCGGCCCGGGGGTGCCGGCGGAGGCGTTAGTGGGTTTGGCCCGCCCCCCTCGCAAGGCTGCCGAGGGCATGTCGCGGGCGGTGACTGCCTGCTTGTCACCCGGCCCGGAAGAGGAGGAGGACGGAGCCGCTGCGATGCCGGCGGTGTTGCCGGTGCCGGCTTCTGTTCCCGCGGCCTCGGGGCCCCCGCCGGTTGACCCGGGCGCCCAGCAGCAGGTATGTTTGTATCCTATGGGGGATGCTGGCTTGCGTGGGGCGCCCGGGGGGAGGCGGGGGCGTTCTGTGGGCCGGCCGGCCCAGCGTTTGGGCGGGCCCCCTCCTGGCAAGGTGAGGAAGCCTCCTGGGTGTGCCAGGGCCAAGCGGGGGAGGAGCCTCGATTCACAGAGCCTCCCCCGGGCCCACTTTACTGCCCCTGTGCTTGGGGGCCACTCTTCCCCTGTGAGTGCTTTGCCTGATGGGGCTTTGCCCTATTTATTGGTCAATGGGCAGTGTTATCTGCTGTCTCCTGCCACCCCTGTGCTGGGACAAGCCTACCCCCCTTTGCCCAGTGTTGTGGTTCAGGGCTGTCCAGAGATTGTGGCCCCCCCCCTCCTGAGTTGTCTGGGTTTTCCCCCTCAGGGGCCCCCTCGGCCAATGAGGTTTTCCCCTTAAGTGCTGTGTCTTCCACTCCACCCCCCCGGGCCCCAGGTCCACGGTTCCCGGTCATGTGGGCCCCTCTTCTGCTTTACCGCAGTCCCAAGGTTCAGGTGGGTCGGGTTTGGTCCTTAGGGGGGCGCCCTCGGCCTCCAGCCAGGTGCTTTTCCCTGCCTCTGGTGAGATGCCCGGTGTTTCCCAGGGTGGTTTGGCGGCCGGGTTGGGTGGTGGCCCTGGGTTTGCGCCTGCTGCTGAGTATTCGGTGGGTGTTTCCCTTGCCTCTGCTGGGGGAGGCGTTCTTGCTGGTTCTTCTCAGTCTGGCTTGAGCGGCTACAGTTTTCGTGTTGCAGCTCCAGCTGGGCAGCTGTTGGCTGGTTCTACAGGCTTGGGAACTGTCCCTACAGCTGTTTCCAGTGGTGGGATCACGGGAGAGTTATCTAGAGCGGATCTCTCTTCTACAGATTTGCGGCGCTCTAATGACATTGATTGGCAGTTTTATGATGGGGGAATTGGAGATGGGGCTCTGCCAAGTGGCAGTGCACAAGATTTCTTTTCTGGTGAAGTTTTACATTTGGATGTTCCAGAGGATGATTTGGAAGAAGGGGAATTACGGGACAAGGATGTTGGGCTTTTGGCAGCACGGGCCCATCAGGGTGGGGTGGGGCAAATCCCTGTTTCTCGTATCTTGCAGGAGTCATGTGCGGACCATGCAGCGGTACGTGAAGCACCGAGGAGTGGACCGCCTCAAGGGGACCGTGTCGCTTTTCAGCAGAATTCGGCCCAGTTGCCGAGAGGTAAGGATGGTTGGTGGTCTGTTTAGAAACCAGGGGAGAGTCTCCCGGCTAAGCGTACCAGATCAATTGGTACTGGTGATGGGGTTATTGATGAGCGAGTCGCGGCCGGCGAGTTTGAATGTTTCACATGTGCAAACTGTGCAAAATACAGGGGAAGTTTCTGCCAGTGGGGCTGTGGCGGCTCCTACAAACCCTGTTACGGAGGATAGTATCCTGCCCAAGTGTTTGCCTTATTCTGGGGTGGGGATGCCTTTGGGGTCTCATTTGTCCGAGAAAACTAAAACTCGAATTTGGAGTGGTGAATTTGTGGATGTGTTTAGGCTACTCCATAGAGATGTACTAGCTAAGGAAGGGTCTAAGGAGGAAGAATTGGAGTTGGCTCGGAGGCCTCGAGTCCCGAAGTCTATTGAGAACTGGACGTCGGCCTTCTTAATTTATGCTAGTGTTTATTGCCAGCGTCATCCGAGTAAGGTGGTTGAGATGTTTAAATATGCTGATGTCATACGTAAGGCTTATAGTTACTTTGGAGGTTTTGCCTGGCTGTCGTACGACGAGGAGTTCTGGGCCCGGATGAGTGCTTTCCCTGAGCGTTCCTGGGGTGGGGTGGATGCGGAGTTATGGCTCCAGTGGATGGCGTCTGCTCACCCGCCTGCTACGACCCACACAGCTAGCGGCCAGCTGGTGCATTATCGGCCCTTTCCATTTTGCCCCACTCCTGCTGGGGCGGGGGTTTGGGGCAGAGGGCAGTCCTCCACATCTGGGGCATGCTGGCACTTTAACAGGGGTTCGTGTAACCGGCCAGCATGCAGATATAAGCATGAGTGTGCGCAGTGCGGGGGCGACATGCCCTCACTCAGTGTTTCCCGGGACAGCGTTTTGGAGACCAAGGGAGGGGTTCAGGGGGTAGGGGACAACCTTCACACTTTGTCTCTAAGGGCTCCTACTCCTATTAAGGTGGACGTACTTGATTTGTGGTTGGTGGACTATCCTGATTTTGAGGCTGCTAAGACTTTATCCTGGGGTTTCAGAGTTGGTTTCAGGATTGGGTACCAGGGTCCTCGGTTGGGTGATAATCTAAAGTCCACCTGTCCCAATTGGGCCTTTAATTTTATCTTTTAGAGCTACGGGACTTGATAGCTAAGGTACTTCAGGTGCAGTTGTGGTGTGCTCCTTTCCTTCCTCCTTGTCCTTGAGTGGGGCAGGAAAACGCTAAAGGTTTTCCTGGGTGGCGGTTTTGCTAGTGGGGTGGGCAGCCTTGAGCGGGTTGGCCATCCTGAAAGGGTAGCTCATTGGGAAATCCAGGGAGTATTCTTCAAGAGTTAGTTTCGGGTTTTAGTTAGGTAGGGATGTGTAGGCATGCTGTAAAGATTTGAATTTTAATAAATAAATAATTAATGTGTTCAAGATGTATTATGCACCTGTCTTAAAATAAAGTGGCCTTTCTTGCTCCTAGAAGAAGTTGTGGACAGTGATTTCTTGCGCGAGGGGGGACCCAGGGAGACCCAGGCGCGAGCCGGTCTTTCCCTGGGTGCGTTCGCGCGAGCAAACTGGAGAGCGCAGGTGGGGTTAATTAGGGGAGCTAATAAAGGGGCTGGAGGCAGGTTTTAGGGAAGTGCGTAGCGGGAGGCAAGGGAGGGAGGTTCATTTTGCCCCACCCACCCTTCCCCTTTTTTCTAGTTAGGTTTTTACTTTGCGGTGCTCTAGGCGCTGCTCTGGTCTTCGGGCCTTGCCACTTTTAGGACAGGTGTCTTGGTTCTTTTAGGAGGCGGTTTTGCTAGTGGGGTGGGCAGCCTGGAGCGGGTTGGCCATCCTGAAAGGGTAGCTCATTGGGAAATCCAGGGGGTATTCTTCAAGAGTTCGTTTCGGGTTTTAGTTAGGTAGGGATGTGTAGGCATGCTGTAAAGATTTGAATTTTATTAAATAAATAATTAATGTGTTCAAGATGTATTATGCACCTGTCTTAAAATAAAGTGGCCTTTCTTGCTCCTAGAAGAAGTTGTGGACAGTGATTTCCTGCGCGATTGGCAGTCTCGACAGTTTCTATTATTTGGCCCCCAGGGTTAGAGTCTCTTTTCCTTTTCCCCGTTACAGGCGTGAGGGGTACTGCCGTGCCCTGCTAGCATTTAGCGGCTGCAGGGACCCGCGCTACCGGCATCCTTAAGGAACTCACGCTGGCCCGCCCGCACTCTTCGTGATCTATTCGGAAGAGCCAGATATCATTCCCCGCGGTGAGTCGCATGGCTTGTGTCCTCAGTTGACATTACATTGTGAGCTAGATAGTCGTCTCTACAAGGCTCTTCATTGTTTTAATTACAGATTAAAGCACCTATTTTAAATTTCATCGAACTGCACATACCGTCAGGTATTTCTTTTAAATGTTGGGCAAATTTGTTTTTGATGGTCAATTGTCATAGAATATTTTGGCATTTATTTAAGAACGAAAGACAGTTGTGGTTTGATTTATAGAAAGCCGAGCTGTTAGGGGCTCCGCGCTAATTTTCAGTGCTATTTGAATATCACACCAGGCTTTTGAATATCGGATGCTTCTTATTAGGGCTCTACTGCTATCCTGACAATTGTTTACATTGTGCATATTATGTCCAGCTGCCAAGCGCTTCACACTTGTGGTTATTTTTCACTGTCAATCTAATGGTAATCAGGCCAATTTACCACATGCCTTGAATTGAGCTCCCCTGTCATACATGAGTCATACAGCATGCCGATCAGGGTTCTTATTTCATGTTGGTTATTGTACACACTGCTTTTGTTCACCTCTAACAATTGATTCATTGAGTATCTATGCTTCAGACACACCATTTTTGTTCAAAAGTGGAGACTACCTCAAGCCTCCAACTAGTTATGGTGTTAAGCGCTATGCGCTCAGGCTTTTTTTGATTATGGCTGCTGATTGATTTACCCCCCTTTCTGATTATTTCGGACCCCTTTATTTATTTGTTTAGTTTTGTGTATGGATCAGCACGCATGATTGCATGTGGCCTTGATGTATATGGGATTATTGCACTATGAGGCCACTCATGTACATACCTTGATTTTCAGGTTGCAGAACACTCTCCATTAGTAGGAGCCCACCGGATCAACCCTCCATTATTGATTCTGCCCCACACTGAAGGTGGCTTCCCGGTAAATATACCATTAATTTATGTTCTTCCCCAATAGGTGCATTTTCGTTGGTTTATTTTAATTTCTCATTAACTATAGGTGCCCCCCCCCCCCATCCCACTTCACCCTCTAGTCCTGAAGAAGACCCCACAGTAAGGTGGAACTCAACCTACGCCAACCAGGGGTTGAAACGTCGACTTTCACTTCTACACCTACCAATAAACAACAGATTATTGTTACTGTGTTTTATCATATGGGATAGGACTGCAAATGTTATATATGTGGCTCTAACAACATGCTTATGTGATGTCAACTATCTATTTATTTATGTGACCACATTTGACCTTTGAAACTTTTCCACGTAACCCCAATCCTCACAAACCACTTACCTACCCCACCTCTTCCAGCGCCTCTCTCTGGGCACATTGTCTATCTCTATTGAATATGCTTATACATAAAATGTATGTGGATGAGGATGTGAATAAATAACATCACTCACCAAAATCGTGTAATTAGTTTTACATAGAATAGTTTCAAGTATTTCCGTGTTTATTAAGAAGCGCTCTTACTGGGACCCCTTTCCTTGTAACACAGTAGCACCACCAGCATACTGCAGCCTCACACCAGTGCAACATCACTGAGAGATCATAGATCCCAGTAGGTTGCAGCGGTCCTGACGTGGTCCGACTGTCAAACTTGCAATAGGGGGGTCGGACCACTGGTCCAGAGGAGTCCACACAGTCACATGGCTACAGGACTGCCGTAGTCACAATGAGGCCCTAAGTCTGAATGTAGGAATCTTCACCGCAACTTCTTTCAGCGGCTCCCTGATGATGATGCCTCCTCCTCGAACACTGCTGGCTGCCTTGCCCTTCTGAACTTCACCTTCTCAGACATTTTTCTTTAAAATGTCTTCTGAATCTGAAAGTAAGCAGAGATTTTGCCCAATTGCCACAGGCTTGCACACCTAGATCACACTGATTGGGGCATTGATCCTTTAGGTGCTATTTTACACTTGAAATAAAAAAAATTATAACTCTGGTTTTACAGATTTTAGGGGCTCATTACGATGGTGTAACGATCACTACAGCTGAGCCGGCGGTGTTGACCGTTACGCCATCGTAATATGAAATACCACCAGCCATATCACGATGGCGGTGGGTATCACAGCGGACAGAAAGTCCGTCTGCTGTTTTTCAGCCCACAGGCAATCGTTACAATTGCCTGAAGGGCAGAGCAGGGGTTCCACTTTAAGATGTGGCGTATTGATGCCGTCATGGAAAGGCTGGCAGAGATTGGCCTTGGTGGCTCGTTGCAGACCCTTGGGGGTGGGGGGATAGGGGTGCACTTGGGGGGTACCTATGGTACCCCTAACATGTTGCTGTACCAAGCTGCAGGCACTGTGTAGTGCCTGTCAAGTGGTGCAGTGACATGCCAGGCATGCAATTTTGACATTGCAGCGGGTGCTGCTGTAAACAGCACCACCCGCAATGTCAAAATACGGAATACGATCGCCAAGGAGGTGGTCGCATCCTAATTCGTGGCGAGGGACCGCCGTATGTATGGCCGTCGATCCCAACACCGCAAGGATGAAGGGCGGACTCAGGTCCGCCCGCCGTCCTAATAGGCCCCTTAGTGTTGTGTTGTCAAATATTATATATTAAAATGTACAATATTTTTCTAAATTGGTTTGGGATTTTTTACATAATCTGCTCTCTCTGCGCTAAATTTTTCTCATGTTGCATTGCACTTACATAACGCAAGGTGTCACAAGAGAAACGCAATACTAAAGTCAGATTTGCCTCCTTGTGAAGTGCTACATTGCTTGGTAAATCTGGAGCACACCTAATACAATGGCATGCTATTTTGATGTTGTGGAAATTTGGAATTGTTTTTCTTGAGTCGGCTATTAGCTTTTTGACGCAATTGACACATACGTGATTTTAAATGTGGGGACTCTCCTTTCAGTTTATTTGGTTTCTGACCTGCATTGCACATGATGGTACTTTGTGCTAAGGCGTTACACAATATGAGCAATGATTACTAATTAATAAGACTATATGTGATTGTGGTGAATAGCTACAGATTATAAAGATTATTTTATGGGGGTGTTTGCTCTCTCACTCATTTTATTTACTTTGCTGTGTACACCAGTAGTAGCCGATGTATTATAATGCAGAGTTTCGAACTCTTGTTTCTCTGATTAATATTTCAGATCCTCCTATCTTTAGTCCCCGGGGCCATAATTTGGTTAATAATATAAATCTCAATTGGATGAACCATCTATCATACGCTCAAGGTAGCTTCCCTTTATCAAACTTGCAATAATCCTTTTCTTATTCTCCTTACATTTTATCTCGTTTGATTTGACTCACATACTCAATTTCGGGATCAAATGGTCGGTAGTGCACGCGGACTCTCCGGCTCCTGTCTCTTTTTCACTTCTTCCTCTTTTTACTTCTTCCTCTTTTCCTTACTTCTTTATTCCACATTTGCTGTCTTCTCTTGATTTACATTTGGGAATGTTTCACAATCCCAATCTTTTGGGAAGAAATGCAAGTGGTTCTTGCTTTTCACATATATCCTCTTACTATCTCTTAATATATCTTCACTTGCTAGGGTGTATTACACATAAGTTCAGAGATATCTGTTTCCTGATTTCTAGAAATAACATTGAGTTATGCACTTTGAAAAACAATGTTTGTTCTTACTATCGTGATATGATAGTTAAGTATTTTATAATATGTATATATTATTTTGCTTTCACAGCCTTGAAAAAGTTGCCTAGTGTGACGAAACACGTGTTGGCTGTGTTTGTGTATGTATACAGAATGGAATCATCAGATTTTCTGTGTCTACTTTTTGCGCATCGAAGTTGATTCTACGTGAACAGACCCATTAAAGAGACGGACCTCTTACTTATGATTGTGGTGGTGCTCTGGACATTTGTCAGTAAATCAGGAGTAACATATGTCGCTGCCTTGCATTACTCAGCCCTGGGATGGTGTTCCTTGGGTGGAGTGTGAGTGTTCACAACCATTCACACATAGATTTGGGCATATTCCTAAATTTACCAAGACAGGTAAAGCGTCCAAATGCTATGCCTTCTCAAGGGAGGCACAAAAGGAGAAATATCTTTATTTCTCCTCATTATTTCCTCTTTCTAAGTGTGCTGCATTCTGCAGGACACATAGAAAGTGGAAAAGTTTCTGAGGATTGTTTTTGTGGCTGAAGGTGTCCCTTGCTGCACAAAAACAATCCTGCCTACAATGCAGGCCCCCTTGCACAATGGTTCAAGAGTGCCTGCATTGGCGCAAGGCAACAGACTGTGTCCCAGAGCAGGCATTGGAGCATTCAGTCAGTCAAAAATGTACTTTATTTGGTTTATCACAACCATAAAGTATACATATACAAAATTTCAATTAAATGGCAGAAGATAAAAATTCATTTTCTCAAAATATATTTTCTTTTTCCTTATTAAAACACTATTTTCCAGACTCCGTCTTTAATCTGTTTCAGCTTTTAAAAACTGAGTCTCTACAATTTTCATGAATTTTACCCGGCGACATATTAAAATGTTTGAACCTGCTCCCATCCAGCTGGTAACTGCTTGCCTGCAGGTGCGGATATGTAACATATTTAAAATTGGTTTCAATAAAGTTCTTCTCTCGTCTTTAGTAGAATCGCATGTGCACAGGAGGTGACACAAAGTTTCCGTGTGGTAACCACATAGTCTACATCTTGGTCCCTGGTGTGTGTCTTTCCATGACGGGATCAAATCTTTTGAGAAATGATCACCCATTCTGAAAGCCATGAATTTAATTTTTAAGGATAGCCGGAACTGTACCACTAGGTAAGGTTGCGGTTTTAATCGTTTATACGAATATAAGACAGTCCATGCGTGTCGCCGTTTGGCCGTCTTTTTATCTTCTATCAATGATAGAGCTTTTGCATTTAGCTTGCAAATCTTTTTAAAGGATGATTCTTCTAGTTGACTATTCCAGATCTCCTCTACTTTGAGGGTTTCTAGTGATGCTCGCAAATCTTTACCCCATGAATTGGGTTCTTGTTGATCATATTGTTTTTTAATTTCTTGCCAACATAGGTTATTTAATGATCCTATTTCCGCTGATCTCAATTTCCAGCACCATTTCGCTAGGACTGCTTTCCTTTGATATATTTGATTTTGCAAGCCAAATTCCAGTCTTATTTGTGCTGGAGCTGATACTTTGTAAAGGTTAAACACAGATTTATATATTTTTGTCTGGAGGGTATTTAAAATGACTGCTTCTTTCCCATGCCATATTTCCAGTCCATATGAGAGGGAAGGTAATATTTGGGCTGCCATTACTTTTAGCAGGTGATCATATGATGGGCATTGCAATTTCTTTTGAAGAGTTCTGTACGCGAAGCTCAGTGACTGTGCTTTTGCAGCAATGTTTCTTTTTTGATCTTGAAGGGACATATTTTTGCTTATTGTGACCCCCGGTTATTTATATGCAGTTGTTTTCTCGATGTGTTTGTCCTTTGTATACCACTTGAAAGATCGTCTGCTTGTGCCCGCCAATCTCACCACTTTTGTTTTTTTGGTGTTTAATTCCAGACCTTCTCTGTCGAAGTAGTCCGTTAATCCGGATATTATTCTTTGGAGGCCTATCGGTGTTTGACTTAAAACTACAATGTCGTCTGCATATTGTAAAAACTGGATGCATTCGTTGGCCAATTTTGGCGGGTGTCCGTTCACGTTCTGAAGTTGGTCTTTCAAATCTGCCAAATATATGTTAAAAAGGCTTGGAGAGAGCACGCAGCCCTGTTTGAGACCATTTCTTATTTTTAATTCTGCGGATATTCTTCTCCCATCTCCAAGCTTTACTTTTGCCCACGTTCCACTATATAGGGCTATTATAGTTTCAATTAGAGCCGGCGGAAGACCCCAAAGTTCCAGTTTTTTCCATAGGCGTTGTCTTGGAACTCGATCGAAGGCGGATTTCAGATCTATATAGCAGGCTATTAATCCGGTCTTCCTTTTTCCAGCTCCTTCGATTAGCAGTGACAATGCTGAAAGATTGGTTATGCAGCCCATACCTTCCATAAAACCCGTTTGAAATGTGGGTACTATTTTGTTTTCATTTATCCATTGTCGGAGGAGAATCAGTATACAAGATGCAAAGAGCTTTGCCTCTACATCAATTAAAGCTATTAATCTGTAGTTCCCGGTTCCATTCTGCATCCATTTTTGTGTATTGGGTGGAAGATGTTGCCCTGCCAGGACTGTGGTATCTTTTTTTCTTTATAAGCATGATTGAATAGCGGTGTCAGGTAGTCTGCCCAAAAGTCAGGATCGCGTTTAAATAAGGCGTTTGGCATCCCATTTGGGCCTGCTGCTCCTTCCGCTTTCAGGTTTTTTTTTGGTGCATTCATGCCCCCTCTCTTTCACGCAGGGCAGCCAGTTGTCTAGCTGTGTTGCATCACATGAAAGATTGATAAATCTGGCCCCAAATGTTAAAATTGCAAAATACCGGCTTCACTCTGTAACAAGAAGATTGTACTCTCTTTTTGGTTCATTTATGTACTTGAATTGTTGGTTCTGAAACATGTCACCCAAATGGGTGCATCTTCCTCTCTCCCAAGTCTGAAAATAATTTCTTCTTAGCTTAGGAGAGGATTTCCAATGTGTGTACAATGGGAGACACAGTGCAGGAAAGAATGAAACCCACTTCTTCTTAGTAATATAATCTCACACACTGAAAGAGATTCTAGTCCTTGGAGATATACGTGCGCCCATTCTTCTCTATGCTTTAGGCACCCACAGGTCTTCCTCTAATGGTGGGGTGCAGAGTTTTGGGCAAGGAAACACCATAATTTATCTGGCTTGCCTCAATACCATTGAATCAGTCATCTCATGTGGGCTGCTTGATAATAATGCAGAAGGTGTGGGATACCAAGGTTGCACTATTTTAGGAGTATCATGGATCAAGTTATGCTAAGTGTATGTCTCTTTTCTCCCCAGATGTAAAATGTGCAGAGCTCCCTGTTCTGGAACTGTATGGTGGTAGTGATTTAAAGAGATATTGAATTTAAGTTCATTTGCTTTATTGCACACTAAAACTTCCATCCTGTGGCTTGCTGGTTCTCTGACCCTTAATACAATGTTGCATTTTAATTGAGAAGGCTTCTTACTGCACAGTTATGTGCACAGTTTTCATGTTTTTTTGTTGTTTTTTTTTAAACATAATTTACTGAAACACCTTGTCAGTGTAAAGTAGGATCATTTGATACATGAGGTATTTTGTTTTTGTTGTTTCCATCATATACTTTTTAATTTTGTGACCTTGTTGTAACTTCTCGGTAGAAATATAATTTGTCAATCGTCCGCCGTTTGTGGTATGAGAGACATGGTCACATAAGCAGTCAAGAATATTACATTGAGTTTAGTAATATCAAGCATATTTATGTTTAAACAAACTTTAACAATCTAACAAGTCCCAGCCCACCTCCCCCCCCCCCTCCTGGTCTGCTATGTCTGATGCAGATGGTTGCCTGATAGGGTTATTCACCTGATACTGTGTGTCCTATTCCGTCTGTACTCTATGGTATGTGGCCTGTGGACCGTGTGAGTCCAGCTATGTTTGTAATGGCCAGATAGAGGTCACCAAATACCGGCCGGTATTTGGTAATTGAGATGTAGGGGGCCTATATTTTACAGAATCGTTAAATTTACTGATTCGGTAAATTTACCGATTCTGTAAAATACAGAATCGGTAAATATACAGAATCGGTAAATCTATATGTAGGTGGCACTGGAAACAGTGCCACAGGCCCCTAGGAATTTGTTATTTGCCATGTAATACTATTGCATGGTAAATAACGAATTCCTGTGTACATTCACAACTTTGCATGTACACCTGTGCCATGTGGCACACATACATGTAAGTGTGTCTCATGGCACACAAGCCTGAATCAGGGGTGCAACAGTGTTTCAAAGTGACACCCTGTCCCCTTTGTAAATTCGGTAATTTTACGGAATCGGTATTTACCGATTCGGTAATTGACATTGGTTCCTATGGGCCTCAAGGCCCATAGGAATCAATGGCAATTACCGATTCGGTAAATACCGATTCGGTAATTACCGAATGTTACAGATTCGGTAAAAAAATCTGTAAAAATACCTACATAGCATTTACTGATTTGTAAATACCGAATCGGTAAAATTCAGTATTTACGAATCAGTAAATGCCATTTACCTACATCGGGCCCCAAGTGTTTAAATTTCTCTAACATGATGTCCCATTCCATAGAGACGGGTAATTTCATCTTCTGGTCATGTGCTGGACCAATTATTCCGGATTCCTGCGTGGCCAACGTGTGGTGGCGGGTGTCAGATTTCTTCAGTCTTGTAGAGCCTGATCGTTGCAAGCCCGGTAGCTGGTCCTGGCTCAGTCCCAGTCCCATCACCTCTAGCCATTCCTCCGCATCATTGGGGCCATTGAAAAAGTAAGTCTTCCGATCATGAAACACTTTAAGGCGGGCCAGGAATAGGAAGGCATATTTTAGCTGGGCCGCTCGCAGCTTTTTCATGACGGCTTGGAAGCAGGTCCGCTGGCATTGCACCATTATGGTGTAATCGGGGTAAAGCGAGATACGCCGATTTTCAAATTGGATCTGAGACTTTTCTCTCGCTTTTTGTAGAAATACATCGCAAACTATGTAGTTTAAGATTTTAACAAATCAAAGGACGTGGGGGTGCTACTGCTCTCGGCGCTCCTATGGGAATCCTGTGTGCCCTCTCAACACAGAAGAATGGGGACAGAACCTCCTGGGCCACGTGGTCTCTGAACCAGATTTCCAGTTAGTGTGCAGTCTGGGGACCCTCACTGCGCTCTGTAAGACCTATCACGCGGATGTTGTTCTGACGGTTCCTGCCTTCTGTATCTTTGACTCTGTCCAGGAGGCCGTTAACTTGTTACAGTTGTTGTATTTGGGTAGTATGCTCTGGCACCTTAGGTGCTGTGTCAGTCAAGGCTTTCTCGTGCTCCTGGACTGTGTCCGCAAGTTTCCCATGATCTCCTAGGAGGAGAGTGAGGCCACTCGTTAGGGTTCCGATCTGTTGTTCAATCGCTCTACAGGAGTCTCTGACCTCCTTCAGGATCAGGTCAAGTTTGTCCTGCAGTGGAGTTACCATACATGGTTTTTCCCCTGGGTCTCCCCATTGCAGGGCCTCACGTTTGAGCGGTCAAGCCGGTAGTGTTAGGGGAAGGGGAAGCCGCCCAACTCACCACAGATCAAAAAGAGTAATTTGCAGGTAATGCCCTCCGTGGCTGCGCAGCCTGATTGTGGAAGCTAAAACTGGTCGGGCCACAGGCATTGCCTGGGGTGCTTTATGCTGGAGACTGCACTTCCTTGTCAATCAGTGTATTGTAGGACTTAGGGATATGCGGCATCAGCCATCGGTCCGTCGTCGGGAAACCCAGCCACTCCGCAGCACAGTTTTTATGTTTGCGTTAGTAAAATATGTTTTGGCCTAGAAAGGCTGTTTTTAATTTTAAATTCAATTGAATTGCAGTTCAGATCTGTATGTTGTTATAATTTTGGCATGAAAAAGCAAATTAATTTCATAAGTTTGAAGATAGTGTTTATGGGATGTCATTACAATATTTTTATAAATAGAGGTAGGCGGAGATTTCTGTTTCACCCGGGGAATTGGCAGGATTTCAGGCCAAATTCCACCAATTGCAGTGCGGCTGAATTTGTCTCCTGTGAGACTCCAGAATATGTGAGCAGGATTTGTGTCCCCTTGCATGATTATTTAATGCAAGAGGTCGCCAGAGTTTGCGAGTGGTCACGGTCAGAGGGCCCTGTTTGAGTAGATTTACTGCTGCTCTAGTGGATTTTCTACTCAAGCGGCAACAAACTCAACTCAAATGGCCATGCGCTCTCCCGCAATGCCTGATTCTGTTCGTGCTGGCTTTCAGTGCTGCTCGCACTACTGGAGTCAAATTGTAGAGCGAGCTACATATTTTCCGCATGTTGGCGATATTCCATTGAATCTCGCATGAGTTTTTCTGCAACTTCACGGAATTCCACTGAAAGAAACTCTGCAAGTTCCACCCACCCCTTGGTATTAACTTTCAAGAATTGTGGAAACCTCTTTCAATGTGTTGAAACAATATTGAGAACAGTTTTTTTGTTTTGCTGTATTTATCATTTTATGACGCTTAAGTAGACCATCTAACTGCTAGACAAACCTGGTCTGGACCAAAATGATTTCACCAACTTCTAGCCAGTTCAGTAACAAAATATTGAGTACTATCTATCGAGTTATAAACATTTTGAGTGAAAAATATAGATGTTAAAAATATCGACTCAATAGCCTTATAATTAAAAGTATAAAAATATCAAAAAATATATAGATTGCACTGATATCGTTTTCCAAAGTAGCGATTTTTTGTTGTTATATAAATGTAAATATTATACATGAATGAAATAAAAAAGTGTACACTAATATAATAAAAAGGAAATATATTTAATAATGTTTTTAAACAATAACAATTATGATTATTTTCAAAAATGTAACACATGTATATTAAAATATATATATAATTTAAACACTTTATTAAATTATTTTTTTTAATTTATATTTTATTTGAAAACGTTCCTAAATGTAATAGTATAAAAAATAAATATATATACGTATATCTAATAACTCCAAAGATCTTCCTGTTACGTCCAATGAATCGCCGGTGCCAGCCAAGGTGGCAGAAGCCACAAAGTATCTATCGAAGTCCAGATTCCAATCGAAAAAGAGGTGGCACACCAATTCAAACCACGGGTAGTTTATTTGAGCAAGAACTACGTGTTTTTTTTTATTGTGAATTCTGGCCCACAGACGAAATTACCTTCATGCACTGTACCTCATGTCTTAGGTCAATAATGTGCTATTGTTGAATCCGGATACGGATGAGCGTATACTATCAACAATCATACTAATATTTCTATGATAAGACTAAAGGTCACCCCAATGTCAATAATGCCTGTACACACTGCCACGGGAGAAATACTATTGTATGTACATGCCAGCTTTGTCCCTCAGTTATTTATGAAATTCCTGCAACAATCATTATAAGTTTATATACGTATATTTAGAAATGTTTTGTGATGATTATCAGCAACAGCATACTATAGCATGCTTTCCATTTTTATCTTTCACTCATGACGTCTTTAATGGAGCCATGCAGGACTGTATGATAGATCAAAAAAGTTGTTCTGGCCGAAACGGGTTTTTCTTGCTCAAATAAACTAGCCATGGTTTGAATTGGTGTGCCTCCTCCTTTCCGATTGGAATATCGGCTTCGATAGATATATGTAATAACATGAATATTTAATAAGCAAACCATTTTAATTACAAATAAAAAAACTCAAACAAAATAAAAGTGTTGAAAAATAAATACAATTTAAAAAACATTAATTATTATAAATATTATAATTTAAAATAACCATACACATATTAATATAAATTTAAACAATATAAACTATCCTACACATTTTTTATATTAATACATGTACTATTCCTTGCCAGGCTGGCCTATAGCCTGGCAAACAAAACCGCTCAAGTACCTAGGGCTACAGTTTGGGAGAGACCTAACATCCACACTACAACATAATGACGACTCATTGCTGAAAAAAATAAAAGAAAGAATAGAACTTTGGTCGCCAAAATGCATCAGCTGGTGGGGAAGGATAGAAACGATAAAAATGATGATAACACCGGCAATAAACTACACGCTAAACATGCTACCAATCCCAATGACAGAAAGCTTCCACAAGAGACTGGACAGCATGATCAACACCTTCCTATGGAGAAACAAAAGACCCAGAATCAGCCTACCCAAACTGAGACTAACGAAAGAACTCGGGGGCCTCAACCTAGCAAACTTTAAAATCTACCAAACAGCATGCCTGGCAAAACAAGGGATGGCATGGATTGACGACACGCAAACGTACAAACCAGTCTGGCTAGAGCTGGAGAAAGATCTCCTGGGAGGTCTTGACCCGATAGCTCTGCTAACGGCAAACAAACACCCCCTAAGGTCGAGCCCAATACTGAAACACACCAGAGAAGCGCTGATGAAAATAGACAGGCGAATGATGCAGAAGCTGAGAGGAACAGCATGGGAATCCATCTGGTTCAACACAAAAGTAACATACCAAGGGGCAACAATGAATAACGACACTTGGATCAAGAAAGGAATTGGCCTCCCCAAACAGATGGAAACCTAGGGAAAACAGCTGACATTTCAAAACATACAACAAATACACGACCTTCCAAACAAAGAGCTGTACAACTTTCTAAAGATCAAAACTGCCATAACCAGAGCTAACTTACACAGAGAAGAACCGGGCATCATCAAATACGTGAAAACCCTAAACTCAGCAGGCCACCAAACCGCAAAGATCTATAAACTACTTAGCCCATCCACTCTGTCGCAAAACAAAAAAACGACAAATTCATGGGAAGCACGTCTAGGCAGACAGCTAAATGAAAAAGAACAGGCTCAAATGTGGAGCTCAGCGACAACGAACAAAATAACCCCACAACTGGCACAAACGAAATACTGGCTCCTCCACAGGGCCTACTGGACCCCGTCCAGGCTCCACAAAGTTGGCATCGCAGAATCAAGCAACTGCTGGAACTGTCAAAAGGAGGAAGGCACCCTCGAACATCTCATCTTCGAATGCGTGAAAGTCAAGAAGTTCTGGGCGCAAATCAACGCATTCATAAATGATATGCTCAAAATAGACTTAACAATCAGCTATGCTAGCCTGGCGACAGAGCACCTGACCGCGAACCTAAACAACAAAGAAGAAAGAGACCTACTAGACCTGCTACTCACAGCGGCCTTAAAGATAATCCTAACGAACTGGAAAAACACTGCCAAAGCAAACTTCAAAACATGGATTAACTTGGTCACCTTCCTGAGAGGAGCAGACAACATCATAGGCAATTTCTCTAAAGAACACACCCCCAAGGTGCTCATGTGGGGCCCACTCGACGAACATTTAGGACAACGCAATAAACAACCCCCCCCCCCCTCTTTTTCTTTCTCTCCTTTCTTTTCTCTTACCGGGAGAAGCCAAGAAACAGAGCAAACACAAATGCACTGTATAAAAGAAATACGAATTGCCAATGTATATTCCACTTATATTTTTCAATAAAAATTTTATAAATAAAAAAAATACATGTACTATTCCCACTACAGCTTATAAAAATAGAGAAAGCGCCAAACTCAGGAGGTGTAAAATTTCCCACTAGAGTTAATGCAACAGTATGGAAAGTGTTGGATTGCGGAGGGGTACAATTTTCTATTTCCGCTCCAATAATTGTGAGGAGGAAAATGTACTCCCACTCCGGTCAGTGCACCATAAGGGATTGTCTTGGATTGCGGAGGGGTAAACTTTACTATACCCACTCCAGTCACTGCAACAGCAGGACAAGTGTTGAATTGCAGAGGGGTAAATTTACTATTCCCACTCTAGTCAGTGCAACAGTCGGTAAAGTGTTGGATTGTGGGAGGTGAAAAGTGCTATTCCCACTCCAGTCAGGGTAACAGTAGGGAAACTGTTGGTTTGCGGAGGGAAAGAAAATAATACTGCCACTGCAATTAGTACTACATTGGAAGCAAACTAATTCTCTGCAAAACAATATAATAATTGAAAAACTAAATAAAAAATTAAATTATAAATATTTAATAAAAAACAAATATATTTCATATAAAAACATTTAAAATAAACACACATTATGATGTTAAAAACATATCATAAATATTTACAAACATTATTTAAATATAAATCCCAAAATAATTTTCATTTAAAAACATTTTTATTTAAAAATAATTAGTTAACAAAAAATGAATTTATTACATAATTTTATTTTTAGTTACCTACCACCATACCCCATACAAAACTTACAAGCAACATCTAAAACTTAACATTCAAAAACTAATTATGTACACTATTAACATAAATATTTATCAAAAACTAATTATCACTAAATAAAAATTAATTATTATTTTATTAAATGTAATTCACATTCCATAATATACCCCCACAAAATATACAACACACTCAGATCGCGCTTCTCTGCTCATTTAGCATTTAAATAAGTCAGTGGAAAGCCCTTTGCTGGACAAGTTTACTGCATCCTACATGCAGTTTTCTGGTGGCACATTCTCCTCACAGAGCACTGCGTCACCGTAGCATCATCTCCTTTCATGTCTCTTGCTGAGTTCCACTGTGCCAGGCCACCAGCTTTACATTTTTACCACTACTTTTATAGCCTCGACATGGGTTACTCCTTCGATCTTGTGTTTGTCTGCTATGTGACATCTGATGAGAGTCAGGGTGATGCCCCTCCCTTTTTCTCCATGCCTGCCCTCCCAAAAAAGTCACAATAGTGACTTATTTGCCGTTTTCAAGCAATCATCACACATCTCACCAACCCAGTGATTCTATTGCGCTTGCCACTCTCCTTCTCTCACAGATATTTTCCAAAATACATAATGAACTAAAGAGAAACCTACAAACCTACAAACTACAATCCACACAATACCACGGGTATACAACTGTTACAACGAAGTTTTTACAACGCACTACCATTACAACGCAGGCATTACCACGCATACCATTACAACGCATTGCGATGGGGGGCGCTCTAGGATAGGGAATAAGTATAATTTTATATCCAACACCTTCCCTAGTGTCCACGGGGACTGGAGTTGGAATATAAAATTATACTTACCACTATCCAGCACCTCTAAGCACTATGCGTTGTAACGGTATTCGTTGTAAATACTGCGTTGTAATGGTATGCGTGGTAAAAGTATGCGTTGTAACGTCATACATCCAATACCACCAAATGCATCCTTCAAAAACATGCCGTCCAATCCTCACCCCGAATCATGGCACACTAAAAGCCTTCATTTCTTTGTAGATGATCACATTCTAACAAAAGAAAGAAGGCGTATATTTTGATCCTTTCTGTTTCCCAAACATTAGACCAGTCTTTCAGTTTTCCTTGCCGACTGAGCTCATAATAAAAGCTCTACAAGTAATACATATGAAAAATGAGTTACTGGACTCTTCTCATCTCAAATATAGCACTAAAACAGTAACTCTTGATATACTAGATAGCATTCTCAGAGTCAATGATGTAGGTGAGCCATGTGTCTTGTTCCTATCTGGCTTATCTTCATTAGACTCATATAGGCCCTCAATAGGATGTCGGTGGGATCGACAAGGTGTTGGTGGTGGTCCAACAGACATCGAGGATAGTGATCCGACTACCGCATTACTATGCGGTCGGTTTGACCCCAGTGGTCAGAGGAACAGACCGACGCCTCTGACATGCTCAAGTAGCCCGTCAGACCATAATCCCTACATTGAAGGCGATGCCTGCGCAGGAACGGCCGACGAGATTACGATGTCATTTCCCACAGCCTTTCCAAAGCAGTCCCACTGTCGGAAAAGGACTTTGGGTGCCCCTAGCAGGGCCGTACCCTGTGGGCTCCCACTGTGGTTGCCAACAGCGCGGAGATACTCCTTCGGGAGTCTATTCACAGCGCTATAAAAACTCGCAAATAAACTCGCAAATATGTGGTGCCCCCCCAAGCGTTCATGCACTGATGCATGGATGTTGACAATCATCCCTTTTTCTGTTGTGGATTGTGCTGGAGCCCTTTTCTGGGCCTTAATAGAAAATGTGATATTTGTGACCGCCAACACAGCTGTCACATCATAATCTGCCAGGTTGGACCTCCGACTGCCTGTCGGGCGTTCTCCCTCCAGCTGTGATGGTAGTTGGACGCTCATCCGACCGCAATCGCAATAAGGCCCATAGACCGTGAAGTACTTTTCCCCACCATATTCACCAAAATGGAAACAGAGGATCAAGTCCTAATATGGTTCTCATCCTTCCTGTCTCCTAGACCCCAGTTTTTACAAATGCACTCAGTCAGATCACTAGTAAGACTGCTAAAGTGAACAGTAGCACAGAAGTGCCACCTAATTATGAATACCTCAAACGCATTTTAGTAAATACGACTCGCTTTCAGGCACTAATGTCAGCTGAATGTGATGTACTAAATCTAGTCAACGAACATGTGTGTAAGTAGTGTGGCTCACTGGTTAGAGGCGGCAGACCCGAGAGCAGAGGACGGCCCGGGACCAGGGTTCGATTCCCGGCGCGGCAGGTTTCTGGACCAGGGTCAGCGGACTCGATAATTCTCTCGCCTCGGTGCCCACTCTGATCAGCGATCACACTTGGCAACTCTGGGCATTAGCTTGCCTCATCTTCACCAACGGCCCCACCAGACCGCCGGGGATGCCTGGTCTCACCCTGGAGATACCCATTAAGGGACCATCTCTCAGGGAAGCCAGGAAGTGTTTCGCAGCGGTCGAAGCGCCTTGGGACCCTCCGGGTAAGTAGTGCGCTATATAAATGCCTATACATTACATACATTACATTACATAACCCCTATGGCTCCTTATCTCTTAACCCCTTCGCTGCGGCGGCTATTCCGCCGCAGCGCTAAAGGGGCGGGGCGGCCGCATGCTGGTGACAGAACCGCTCCGTCACCAGCCGCGGTTGAGCTGTGCTGGTGACGGAGCGGTTCCGTCATGACCCGCCCCGCTCATCAGAACTGCCGCGCAGGCGCGAAATCAGCACAGCCCAACTGTAGCTGATGACGGAGCGGTTCCGTCATCAGCAGGGGAGGGGTTAAATCTGAAAGAAGGAAACAATGCGTAGTTAGGAAGAAGTTTAAGATCCTGAAGCATATTGAAGAGGAACGGTGTATTATGTGTCTATCACTCCCATCAAATTGAAGGCATTATGCACACCTCAGAGATAGGCACTATGTAAAGAAGGTTCCTATTTTTTAGTCACCTCATCAAATGGTCAATCTGCGGCACATTAATCAGTGAAGATGTCGAACCACCTGTTCACTTACAAATATTCCAATCCCCACGCACACTTGTGAAAAATTCTCATAACCAATGTAAATTACCAAAAGGAGGCCTAAATCAAAGTTGTGAAAATATCACAGTTTGCATGTTGGGACGACTGCTATGGCTACTAAAAGATGGTTGTATACTGGTAAAAATTAGGTTTGCGTTGCCATATAAGAAATGTCTAATTTAAACAAATTACATTTCACACAAACATGTCTGCGTTTTCCAATTCTCACAAAACATCAGGTGGGAGAATATTGGTCAATCTCAGATGTCAAACACAACTAGAGTGCCCATTGGCAAGGTTAAATAAAACCCAAAATACTCAGTGGGGATAGAGGACAAAGGTGAGCAGAAAACCAAGAAGAAGGGCTGGATCGGTCATTGTGCTTCAGTGCACCATGGGATACCATGACCCAAGCATGGCCCATTGCCCTAGTCGAGTCGCCTGTTGCTTCCTGTAGTGGGAGGCTGGATTGTACATTCTAGCCAGGGCTTTGTTTTGTTTTCCAGTCTAACCCTGCTTTTGAAGTAGTGTGCACTAGATAACCTCTTTAACAAAAATTGCCCATTAGTAAAACTGTCTCGCAGAAGGAATACATGTTGTATTGTCCTGGAAGAATGTGAATTGCAATTTTACTAAATACTACAGAACATTGTGGCCTCCGGGTGAGGATCTGAGCAGTTAAATGGAAGAAAAGGTTATTTTTAACCGAACAAAAGCGTTGATCAGAACTACTGTATTTGCTCAAGACATTTGTATAATTTATAATTAACAATGGATGATCTCAATAGGCTGAGGCGGCACTGATGCATGTTAAGCTTTCATTCTTTTCACACGATTAAAGCATCAATGCTACTTAATGACATCTAAAAATACTGACTGCAAAAACATCTTACTTCGAGGCCGGTCCTTTGGAATCTGGATCTGTAAATCACATTTTCTAAAGGCTAACATCCAAATGCCACTCTCTATTCACATTGGTCTGTTTACTTACCTTGAAATAAATATCCTGTGTGCAGTGATTTCTGCAATCATCATTATAAATTTGATATTTCTACTACTTTGCACTACAAGCAACCATAGTTCTGAAACTTTTTTTATTGACTTTCAAAGGCATATTCATAAGTACCCCCCGAGACATTCAAAGGAAACTTGAAGTCCTCCAACCATTACAAACATAAACAGAGGTCCCTGTCCAGACTACTCTCTTCCCCATGGCTCAACCATCCGCTGAGACCACCAGCTGGACAGAAAGCAGGCTGACTCCCAGAATCTTGCAATAGTGGAGGGCCTCACTTACTACTCGGCAGCATAACCATGGTTGAGGGTAGGGAAGACCAACCCAATTTTAAATCACTTTACAGTCACAGTAACCAAAAGGAAACTTACAAAAACCGTCTATTCCAAAACTGCCGGGCGTCTATGCGTTTCAGCACCTGAAGTTGCAAATACATCCAACCATTTACCCTGTGCAGGGGGGGGGGACAGGGTGGTGAAGGGGGAAAATGTCTAAGCCCGCCCAGCAGGCCAGCAGTTCAAGGAACCCGACACTTGGCCATCGGTGAGTCTACACTCAGTTCCGACCACTTCATTCTGACTGCCAGGGTCCATCGTCTGCTGTGACTCCCCCATCCGAATTATGTCCCCCCAGGGTTCCGCATATGGCTTGTGCCTCTTAGTTATCCTATCCTCTGCTATCACCGCCCCTTCTTCTGCCCTTGCTCAATACGAGACATCTGCCTCCCATGCAGTCATCAGTGGCACAGTAGGTGATTTCCAATGGAGATCTATCCTCCTTTTGGCCAGGAGGAGGGCCAAATCGGTGAACCATTGCCCCAGCTTGCATGACTTAGGCCTCGGGAAGAGACCCAGGAGGCAAACCGCAGGACTGCAGGACAACGTGAGCGTAAGCGTCCTGTTGACCATGGCCACTATTTACTCCAATATTCGGAAAGCCGCGGACAGGACCAGATCACATGGTCAAAGTCAGCATCCTCCAGTGAACATCTGGCACAGGACTGGTCATCTTTGTGGAAGACCACATTCAGCCGGTGCGTAGTCAAATAGGTTCTGTGGAGAATGTTAAATTGAAGGGCCTTAAATGCTGTGTTTCCTGAGACTTTCTTACAGCCTGCAAGGGCTTTCTGCCATTCTTTATCAGCTGCCTGTTCAGCAAGTGTTCCCAATGGCTCCTCAAGCCCAGCAACTCTCGAGGCGCAAAATCCCGGATCGGCAGGTAGGTTCACCGTATCAAATGCCCCGCCGATCCCAATGTCAGGACAGC
The DNA here is from genome assembly GCF_964263255.1 of Lissotriton vulgaris. NCBI lineage: Eukaryota > Metazoa > Chordata > Amphibia > Caudata > Salamandridae > Lissotriton > Lissotriton vulgaris. Next base: position 742,530,552 of record NC_141691.1, on the reverse strand, counting down.
CTACAGTACTGGGTGTGTGTCTGGCTCGGTGGTACCCACCCCCACAGTTCCACCACTGCCCCATTACCTTGTGATAATTCAGGAATTGCCCCCCCTGAAGCTCATGATAGTCTAAAAAATCATCTAGGGAAAGCCACTCCCTGTCCCTATAACAGTCTCCAATTTTCCGCAGTCCCGTCTTGTCCCATTCCGGCAGTTGACGTTGCGTAAGGGAGTGGGTGGTTCATTCCTGCCTGGGGTATCCCCTTGAGGGGGAGACTTGGAGCGTATAGTAACCTATCCCTGGTGCTGAATACACATCTATCCCAGCACTTCACGGCCACCGAGAGTAGAGTTCCCATATGGTGCAGCTTCTGAAGCTTATGTAACAGCTTGGGGATCAACCGAGAAAAGGTAGCCCCGCTGGAACTGAGAAAGTGCTCAAGTCTCTGCCCTCCAACCGCCTGGACAGCCACTGAAGCTGGGCCTGCCAAGTAATAGGCCTCAAAATCCGGGGCCCCCAAACCACCATCTACAATCGAAAGACGTAGAGACACCCTATTGCGGCCACCGTCCCATACCAGGTTCATTAAGAGTTCATCTAACAGCTTAACCAGGATTTAGGGATCAGGACTGGAAGATTAACAAAATAATACAATAGCTGAGGCAGGACTATCATTTTAGACAAGGCAAAATGGGCCATTATTGGCAATTTAGGGGTGCACCACAATGCCACTTGAGGCCTTAGCGCCCTCAGGGCCCCTCCCAGATTGCCCTCAAACAGATCAGTCTGTGTATGGTAAATCTGAATCCCCAAGTATTTGACAGACACTGATGTCCAAGTCAACGTGGGTGGCAGGCTTAAGGGTCTGCTCATCTCAGGGAGGAGCAGGAACACAAAAGTTTCCCTCTCGTTCACCTGCAGTCCTGAAAAAGCTGCCAGCACCAGATGTATCCCCGTCATCCCATCCCTCAAGTTGATTAAAACATCATCGGCATATAACAAAATGACATGATGGACCCCGTCGAAGGGTATCCCCAGCATCTCACCCTCTCTCCGGACTCACTGCGCCAGGGGCTCCATAGTTCGGGCGAAGATCAGCATGGATAAAGGGCACCCTTGTCTCGTCCCTTTGTGAATGGGGTAGGCCGATGATATCGCGGAGCCCGTGCGCACTCAGGCCGGGGGGATCCCATATAGTAGCCGAATCCAGCTCAGCCAACCCTCTCCCAGTTGCATCTCAACCATTACCGCCAGTAAGAAATTCCAATGCCATGTATCAAAAGCTTTTTCCAGATCAAACACCACCACCACTGCGTCTGACCAATTGCGCAGGTCTGGATGAAACATAAGGTGGTAAAGCCTTCGAAGATTATTGGACGTCGAGTGTGCGGGAATGAACCCACTCCGGTCCGCATGGACCAATGTACACATATTAGGGAGGAGCCTTAATGCCAAACCCTTGCTCAAAATCGTAAAGTCTAGGTTCAACATGGAGAGAGGCTGAAATTTGCTTAAGTGAGCTTGGGCCGTCTTAGTTTGGGTAACTGAATCACTAAGGCTTCCCGAAGCGTGGGTGGCAGCAGTGCCTCGTGTAATGCACAGGCATACATACGTTTCAGCTGTGGGGCCAAAATATCCACATAAGCACAGTAAAATTCAGCCGTCAGACCCTGGCATTTTCCCACAGGCCATTTCCCGAATCTCCGCCTGAATTTCGCCCGCCTTAAGTGGTGAGTCCAGCTGCTCGCTGGCGTCACGCTCTGTGTCAAACGCTGTTCAGTCCGGTATACCTTTAGTGTTTCTCCAAGTGGCGGCCCCGGGGAGGCATATAGCATCTCATAGTATTCCCTGAATGCATTGTTGATTGCCTTCTGGGAAGTTAGAACGTGGCACAACATTAAATGCCTCCCACTCCACCAAGAGCTAGCGGTACCATGGTTGGAAGCAAAGTAGTCAATGAGGGCCTCAGATAAGCCCTGCTGGAAGCCATCATCCTCTAACATCCCATTGTATATCATACACAAAATTAAAATCCCCTCCCAACAACAAGTGTTCATGAGGGAACCTCGCCACACCCCCAGATAACCTATCAAGAAAGGGGAGCTGGTCTTGATTGGGCCCATATATGCTACCCACCTAATTTCTTTTCCTTTTAACGTGCCAGAAATCACTACATACCTCCCTACTCTGTCCACCACTTTCTGGGAACGCACAGCAAAACCCCATGAGAGAAGGCTGAATACGTAGTTGCGGAAAGCTGCCCCCGCCACCTTCGGCGCGAAACTTCCACATCAGTAAGGTGGGCTTCCTACAATAACACCACATATGCCCCCCAGCTCTTAATATAGTTCAGGATCTTATATCGCTTAGACAGGGACCCCATACCCCTGATGTTGCAGGTCATAAATTTAAAGCCCTCAAGATGCCAATCAGGACCCGCCATCAGCCCCTGCGTCACTCCCCCCAGACTCCCTCAACCCAGCACCAACTAACCGAGACACTCCACACCCCCCGGCCAAAACAACAAACACAAAAATACCAACTCCCCATCCCAGGAGCGGACTGGCAATGGTCAGCTGCCCAAACTCACACACAATTCGCATTCTGGTAATGTATACCAGTTCAGAAAGGCCCAAGACATACCTGACTACGACCTGCCTGGGGGCTTATCTAGCAAGTACAGTGTACGTTCACTATATAAAATGTCTCACATTCTTACGGTGTCAGCCCAAAGGGGCCATTCCGGCCTGAGCCCAGGGGCACATGCCCTAACCCCTCCCCCTCCCCACCCCTCCACCCATATCTGACAACAGCAAAATGATATCTCCTCAGCAGCTTTCCCAAAACCAACATACATAGAGAGAATGTAAAGCAGATCAGAGCACTGCGGAGAGAAAGGAAAGTGAAAACAGGGGGGAAAAAGGCTCTCTGCAGAACAGTCAGCACTACATGTCGTTTGAAGTCTGCAGGGTCACTATAGGCAATACTCATTTTGTTGCCTGGGAAGCGTCTGAGTCCGACTCCTCCTCGCCGTATTTTGCCTCAGAGTCTTTCTCCGGCGAGGAGTCTCTAGCGTGCATCAGATGGGCCACCGCCTCCGGCGCCTCAACCCTTTCCACTGCTGTCTGGGATGGGCAGGTCTCTTAACCTCCCTCCTCCTTTGATGGTGCCTCGTTCACTTGCCCGGTCGCTTTACTCCAATAGGTGGGTGTTCCGCATGTGGTCCGGGGCGACCTTCCGCCTTGTAAGATTCCATCCAGTCCCAGACATCCTTGGAGGTTTCACAAAAGTGTGTCTTTCCCTCCAGCGTGACCTTAAGCCGGACCAGGAACATCAGAGAGTACTGCATCCCTTCCTCATGGAGAGCCTTCTTAACTTCAAAAAGGAGGAGCGGTGTCGCTGCACCTCCAGCATGTAGTCCGGGAACAAAGTGACACTGCTGTTCTCCACCGTAAACGGGCCGGACTGACGTGCTCTCCTGAGCAGCAGGTCCCGATCTTGAAAGTGCAGCAGTCGGGCCACAATAATACGGGGTGAACGGCCGGGTGCCGGCGTGTAAGCGGGCACACGGTGGGCTCTCTCCAGAGTATAAAATGAGGAAAGGCCCCAAGGGGCCACCACCTCTTTCAGCAGGGATTCTAAGTAGGCCACCATGCCCTGCCCCTCCAAGCCCTACTTAGGCCCACCACCCACACATTATTCCATCGATTGCGCCATTTTGCGTCTTCAGCCCTCCGTTCGAATTGTTGGACCTTGCAGGCCAGGTCACCTACTTGTGTCGCCAGAGCCTGCTGTGCCGGGGCCATTACATCCAAGGTCGATTCAGTCTGCTTCACACAATCTGATAATTTAGCATGTTCCACTAACAGCAGGCCAAGGCCCACTGTCACCGTGCATATGTCTTGGTGCAAGGTCGCCTTAGTGTCTGCTATGGCTGCGAGGATTTTGGCCAGCTGTTGATGCTCTAGTACCTCTGTCTGCTCATCCCCAGACTCTTTCACAACTGTGTCAAGCTTGCCATTTTCCTGCTCCGGCGGGGGACCCAGCTTGAGAATTGACTAGGCAGGCGCGGAGCTCAGAGCTCACGCGTCCGCCATCCTCCACTCCCTAGCTGCGCCCCCCTACAAGCAACCATAGTTAATACATCAAGAAAATCATAGGAAGACATTGGCAAGCAGCAATTTTTGGGAGGAAATCATGTCTCTAACTCCCCAATGTAAACAATTGCACCGATATTGGATTGACATTCAGAGGTGAAAGTATCAAGAGAAACTCAAAGGCCTACATTCTGTCATTTAATTTTTTTTAAATATAATAACAGACACGTTAAAATCCTGTATCCTGCATGTATTTATTATGAAAATCAGCGAAAGCCCCCAAAGGTCTAAAAGGTTTCATAAGAGCAACGCGAACATTCTCAAGTTTAAAAAACAGGAAACGACTATGAGGTTAATATCGACTCAAATGCATTTCGTGTGCCTCACATGCATGTTTTCATTTCATCCAGCAATTAGATTCTAAAATGTATCAGGAACCTGGAATACTTCCTCTCAGAGGGTGACTTAAGTACTGTCAATCAAAACCACATGCAAATGATATTATTGGCCTGCGGCATCCTGATTAGTGAATAAATAGCACTGTCAAGAATAATTAGAACTTCTGCAAAAAATCATTTTCGGTCTGATTTTCGAATACAAAGTAAAGGGACCACCTGGGATCTATTCTTAAAGGTTTTCACTGCACTGCTCTGAATCCATGAATATCATCAAACCAAGCTACTCTTCTTGATTGACTAAGTCATACAGGATGCTACTCTCAGCTCCTCGTGTATTCAGTCCATCCACTTTCAAAATCACCCACTTGTAAATGGAGGGATTGTGGGTGGCAAAGTTGTCCTATGGTACCCTATTCCTTGGTACCTGTGAGATTTTCGAGATGTTTTTGCTTTCAGGGCAAGCTTTAAAATTTGGTTGTCTTAAAACACTTTTGAATACTGACCCAGACAGCCCCTCTTATCTTCACTCAATCAGTTGCCCTCTTGGGGCTACGACGTTGTGGTGTGCCTTAAAACTCATCTTCAAAATAAAAAAAATAAAATAATGTAATTATTATTAAAAGCTAGGTGAATTGTTCAGGAAAAGCTGTAACATGGCTGGCGGTGTCTATCAGACACCGCCAGCCATATTAGGATGGCGTAAAAGAGATGCTTTTCCAAAGCTGTTTTTCCGCCATGGAAAAGCATGTGTAACTTCACAGCGGGGGCCCGTTAGGGGCCCCCTGGGTGAAGGGGGGGTGAGGGGTGCACATGGGGGGTACCTATGGTACCCCCCTGCATTTGTATGCAGTAATCGGCAGGCACCGCACGGTGCCTGCCTCTTTCTGCATACAAAAGCAATGTATTAATTTTTACCATTGCCGTGGGTTCAGCTTGAAGCCGCACCCGCAGCAATGGTAAAAATAGAGGATGTGACCGCCAGGGTGGCGGTCACATCCTAATTGGACAGGAGGGAACTCCGCAGGCCATGCGGAGGTTCCCTCCTCCACTATTGTCCTCCCTCAATTGTAAGTAATGTTCCTGCACTTCAGCCCGTTGACTGCCCAGTAATTGTAGTATTATATCTAGTGAAGAGGGATCAGTTGGCTCTTGTCTTTGATTTGATCCCTCTTTAGAGACAATTATATGTTTATTTATCTCCAGACTGGCTGAAGGAGGTGAAGATACAAAAGAAGAGGCCCCAAGGGAGGGGAGAGTGACGGCAGTCGCTGTCGCTGTGGCGGTAGGAATTGCGTTAGATTGTGAAGTATCGACTTCTGTTATGGGTGAATCTGCCATAGACTCATACGACAACAGCAATGCTTGATCGGATAATCCGTCCAATGATAGATTAGGTGATGGATTGGATGAAATGATTAGGGAGCTACTTTCCAAATTGGCAGAGCTGGCTGTGATACAGGGCACTTCTATATTAGGGATTGGGTCTGAGGGACTAGCCCCTGATAGTCTCTGTGTCATATTTTTTACTAAACCTTTAACTTCAATCCATCTCCTTAGTAGGCTTTTGTCCTGGAGAGCCTTTTTCGATATTTGGCTATTGCTTACTATGGATCTGTTTAGTAAGGCGCCAGTCTTGCCGCATTTCTTTGCTTTGGATTTTTTTTGTGTTTTCGCCCTTTTTTAGCTCGTGTTTTTGTCAGGTTGCCTGAATAGTCGTCCTTTTCCCCCTTCTCTCCCAACTCGTCCTCTGTTTCGGCGTCAAGATCTTCGAAGGAGCCTTGCTCGATCAGTTCAGTGGGCTCTGCCACTAACCTGTCAGCCTCAGCCATGGGCGCAGTAATATCTAGTTCGATGGGGGGTGGTAAGCCCGTGCTATCAATGTCCGCTCCTCCTGAAAAAGTCTGTGTATCTATGCTCATATCGGGGCATGGGCTATCTGTAGTTTCGACCTCTTCAATAGCAATTGATTCACTAGTCTGTGTCATTAACTGCTCGGGGTTGCTAGAAGACCCTTCAGAAGTCACAAAAGTATTGCCATCCTGCCCCACAAAATTGGTTGCAGCAATTATTTTTCCGGTCACTGTAGCATAATGCGCACTGGTTGAACCACCCCCGGTCGGCCCCCCTCTCGCTGCCATTGATTTAGTTTTAGCTGCAGTCTTAGTCACACTCTGACCAGGTTTTTTAAAGTGCGAGCTTGGGGGTAAGTTAGGAGGTCTCTGTACCTGTCTGCCGGTGTCTCCGTTCTCCTGACGCTGACCTCCCAGCATGTTAGGGGCCATTGCAGTTTCCATCGGCTCTCCAGGCAAAGAGGATGTTATCTTTTCTTTTTTTCCCACTCCCTCTGTATCGACAGTAGAAGCATTCTCCCGTGAAGTATTCCCTGGGGTAGCTGAAATCGCTATGGCCAGGGGTATCGCTACTGTTGCCTTGGAAGCTGCTATTGAGGTTTGTGCCGTAGTCTGTACCGCTTGTGCGAGTGTAACCGGGGGAGGGTGAGGCGCTGCGGCTCCTGCCGGCTGTCTATTATTTCGCGTGGTTCGCAGAGGGTTTTTTGGAGACATTCTCCTCGGCCACCAGGTGTGCGGAGCTCGGAGGTTGAGGCCAGGCCAGCCGAGCCCTGAGCTCCCGAGCAAACCGTAGATCGCCTGCCGGAAGAGTTTAGCTGTAGCTGCAAGATGGAACATCGGTAAGACGCCTCGTTAAATGCGCCTTGATATCGTTTGCAAGCGCTTCTCTTTCTATTTCTGTGGGTAGTGCCAGCTCCTTTTTTGTATTCAAACGCGGTGTTTTCGGTAAAGCTACCGCATCATTGGTGTTACTCCGTAGAGGGTAGGGAGAGGAGCCTCCAGGCGAGCTGCTCGGTGCAGATCCTCACTCCGCCATCTTGGATCCTCCCACACCGTACCACAAGGCCAGTTGTATACCTAGAGGACTACGTCTTGCTATCAAACCAATGCTCTTTAAAATGAACAAAAAGTTTATGGACAAATGGTACAACATTTTGAACAAATGTTCATTAGACGTAATATTACTACTTATCGAGTAACTCTCCCAGGTCGTCAGCGGACTCGAGGTAGAAATAAAAGAACTCCAATCGAACCTGATAGCTAGAATGGAAACTGAAGTCTGGGCCACTACTCTTGAAGAAATTAACATCAAACTAGATGTTCACGCTAAAGAGATTCACAAACGAAAAATCTGAAAATTTCGTCGTGATACTAAAGATTACGAACTTGACGAAGTTTACTCCTGGGCCGAGGTTTATGCTCAAAAAAGAACTTGGCAAAAACAAGGCACCACTTCATCAGAAGAGAGTATAGCTTCTTCTTACTGACACACAGTTATCCAGACCTACTGTATCAACTGTCATTTCCATTAGCGATGCTTCTACCGCTGGTTCAAGTACAACTAAGGTTGCTTTTTTAGAGGTCAGCCCTGCAGCAAACCAACCACCTACGCAGGCAACAGCCGAATCCACAAAACCCGCAGAGGTCACCGATTCAGGAAAAAAAAGCGGAACACACCGCAAGAAACATTAGTTGTAAATATTTCATCTAGACAACTCACAGCCAATCAACTGGCAGTATTGGAAAAAGGGAGCTCCTTCGTTCCCACTCACCAAACCACCAGTTTAGATTCGCAAATAGCATTATACAAATTCACCAGAAAGCTTAGGTTGAGATACTTCTTTTCCACTCTCACACCAGCAAGTACTGTATCCCAAGAATCAGAGTTTCAAGAATTCAAACCAAAAAGTACATTTGTTTCCCCTATCACACATAAGAATCTAGACCTATTTGAGTCACTCGTTAAACAAGATCTAATGGCTTTGTCTAATACCACCATTGTCAAAACTAACTTACCCACCAGAGAACGTTTAGCATTGAGGTCCCTCCAATCCAGCAAGTCATTACATTTTACCAGAGCAGACAAGGGTGGAGCACTAGTTGTGATGGACACTGAGCTATATGAACACAAGATTAATCTAATGCTACAGGATACCTCCACATACTTACCCTTGACTGAAGATCCTACTAATTCCTTTCAATCATTGCTAGAGTCCTTTTTGACCAAAGCCATTGATATGAAATGGATCAATGCTAAAACTAAAGAGTATTTATTCTCCCGGTTCCCCTGGAGACCAGGGATATAGGATATACATGCTCCCTAAAATTCACAAAAACTTGAAAGACCCCCCTTGAGACCTATAGTCTCGGGTTGTGGGTCTCTACACAAACCGCTTGGACGCTATCTCGACACATTTCTCCAACCTATCATGCAAACTTGTCCGTCTTACCTTCAAGACACCACTCATCTAGTTAACATCCTAAACACTATACATTTTTCAGAAGTAGACCAAATTTGGCTGTGCACTATAGATGTGGTGTCTTGTATACTTCCATCCCACACACTGAAGTCATTGAAGCCATAGAATGGGCATTGTTGAGACAAGATGACACCAGAGTGTAAAGTATTTCTTTTAGAAATTCTTCATTTCTGTCTTTTCCACAGTTATTTTCACTGACACAAAAAGTTTTTTCTTCAAGCACATGGAACATCCATAGGCATTTCTGGAGCCCCAAGCTATGCTAATATTTTTATGCATAAGTTTGAAACAGAGAACATCCTCACTGATGATAACAGGAGCTCTAACTTAGTACTATACAAACGATTCATAGATGATATTTTGATCATCTGGAAAGGGACACGCAGTCAACTAGAAGCACACATTTGTGAGTTGAATCAAATTAACCCTCGCATTCAATTTACGTTTCAAATTGAATCACACAAAATAGCGTTTCTCGATGTTATGCTTACACGCCCATGCACCCACATAGAAACCAGTCTATTTAAGAAATCCGCCAATCGCAAACAATGCTCTCCTTTATCAGAGTTTTCATCCCTGGCCCTTAAAACAACACTTACCTTTTTCAAAATTTTTGAGAATCAAACGCATAAATTCTGATCCAGAGTAAGGCTTGCAGACCATCAAAGAAGCCAAGAAATAATTTCTTTCCAGAGGGTATCCTAACCAGATCATTGAGCAAGCAGAAACAAGAACACTGACCCTTAATCGTGAAAATTTCTTGAAAAAAAGCACCACTCCTTCTTCTAAATCTAGAGAAGTATTCATTTAAACTTTCTCTACGCATTCTACAGCTGTCAAGAACAGTATCCTCAAACGATGGGATCTTTTACAATCAGAACTTGATTTTAAAGATATGTTTTCTGAAATCCCTTTATTCACTTACAGAAGGTCACGTAACCTTAAAGAACTTTTAAATAAGCATCCAGAAACTTCAAAGAGTCTGACTAGAGGCATGACTAGATGCATGAGTTGCTCCCACTGCAATAATGTGATTGCTGGCAAAATCATCTGTCACCCACGCACTGGCAAAAAAATCTTTAAATTTTAATGCAAACTGAAATAGCCACCACGTAGTTTACGTAATCAAATGTCCGTGCAACTTACTTTACATTGGGAAAACAGAAAGGATTCTTCGTACCAGGATAACTGAACACAAAAATAGAATTTGTACTAAATCCTTAAATTCACCTCTTAAACAACATTGGTTGAAGGAACATCGCTCTATTGCACAACTTAGATGTGGAGTTCTTGAGAAACCAGAGGAACAACCTAACAGAGATATGTCCAAGTGACTCTCTCAGCGAGAATCCCACTGGATATGGCACATGAAAACACTGGCCCGATGGGTCTTAACAACAAATTTGAATTGTCATGCTTCTTATAATATGGTAAATCATCTGATTTGTTGTATTATTCTGTTTTTCATATGATTGATGATGATTGTGAATTTTTATTGTACTATACTTTTGTTGACCATATTAGTTTTTTCTTTTTTTTGACTACTTTACTATTATCTCTGTCAGATAGTTGTACATTGCATTAGTACAGGCTATGTATTTCTGTACCATCCATCTTTTGTGAATAGTTTTCCTTCTGTATTGCTCTAGATAGTTCTTTATTGTATTAGCACAGGCTTACTCATACATTTCCGGCAAGAGTGGCTCATTTCCAACTTAAATATTATTTCACCCTTATCGTCTTGCTTTCCTCCACCTCACCTTACTTTACTTTAACTACGACACCATTAACATTTCATTTATCGATTCTTTTCACTCTTTTCATCACTTGTTATAATCAGTCTCCACTATAGTGAGATTCTTTTCCATTATGGCCATCACCCACAAACAGAACACAGAGCCAGGGAGTGGCAGCAGGATACTGAGGAGCACCAAACCTTACACTGAGCAGCACCCCAGCAGGAAAAAAGTTCACCAAGATGTCCCAGGATGCAGCAGGGAGCAGTGGGCAGGAGAAAAAGCGCAAAATCAAGTTTTCTGAACTTGAACTGGAGCATCTATTTGAAGGGGTCTGCAAGGATCATGCCCGGCTCTTCGGAAAAGACTCCCGGAGGGTGCCTGAGGCAGATAAGCGCAGGATCTGGCAGCACATCCGCGCTAAGGTCAATTCGGTTGGGGTGACCCAGCGGTCAATGGATGACCTAAAAAAGCGCTGGTACGACCTGAGAGGTCGTTCTAAGGAGCGTATCACGGAGAGGCTTGGGGAGCGACTGGCCACCGGTGGATGGGAACCTGTAGCCACACCGAACACCCCAGTGGAGGACCTGATAGAGGACACCATAGCACCAGAAGCCTGCGTGGGGATCATGCAGCTGGACTCGTCTCGACCCAGCCAACAATCTGAAGGTAAGTGCCATGCGACTGCGACCCTGTCCCCCAACAATGCCCATGACTCCTGAGTTAGCAATATGACATCCCCAACAATGCAGCCCATGCACACCAAAAAAGCCCCATTGCTTTGTGGTAGTTGTAGTGAAATCTTGTACCCCCCGTTAGCTCAACACAGCCAGAGCAGTAAATGCAAAGTAAATCCAAAAGCCAGTCAGGGAAAGCAAGCCTGCATGCATGTATCAACATTGCTTGTGCAAGATACATAACATTAATCATGCACCCTTTCACATTACAGGTGCAGTTGAGCAAGCCAGCACAGATAGTGAGGCCCTGCACATCCCCGAGAGCCAGGAGGACACTGAGGATGAGGGCCAGTCCTCCCAACGACCTGGCCCATCACAGCCACCAGCAGTGCACCCACCACCACCACCCCGTGTCGACAGGGCCACCACTGCAGCCACAGCCGTGCAGCCAACACCCCAGCAAACAGCCACAGCAGTGGTACAGGCCCCCCCCACCAGCGCCTAGGAGGCAGACGAGGCGCACAGCTGGAGCCAGATCACACACCAGCGCACTGAGGCGCCAGCACCGTCAGGGCCCAGCAGGCACCGGCAGGGCACTTCAAATACCTGATCATGGCCTGGCCATCGAACGCCGCATGCTGGCGGTGCATCGTACACAGGCGCGTCACCTGGCAGCGATTCTCACCCAGATGCAGGCGACAAGCCAAAACATTGCCCAGATGACCGCTGCTGTCCGAGAGAACAGCCAGCTGCTGGTAGCCCAGCAGGACATGACCCGCCGACGCCACCGCCAACTACTGGCCCGCCTATCGGCCTACACAAGATCTAACCATGTAGTTGGGAATGCAACATCACAGCTGGCACGCAGGTCACTCGCCATGCAGGGCCAAATGGTGCACTGTTGCCAGGATGTGGCCAGGTCTCTAGATCTGCTTACGGCAGCAGTGCTCGGCAGCCAGGCCACTGCCCATGGAGAAGCAGAGGGGCCTGACGACGTGAGTGAGGCAGCTTCAGCCAACAACAGTGCATCCTTGCCACCGATGCCTGCATTTCGCCGCAGCAGCAGGCCAACAGCAGCAACAAGGGCCAACACCGTCCCTCAGGATACAGAGAGACGACTTGGGGTGTTTCGTCGTAACCGACAGTGAGGACTCAGACACTCTGAGGGAGGCCATGCAGTACACCCCTGCAAACCCACTACCCCAGCTTGGGGAGGTATGGAGTAATACTCTCTTCATGAGACACCAGAATTACTAAAGGCCAATTTATTGTGCATGAACAATAAAGATTAATGGTCTAACTTGATTCACACTCATGTCATTATTACATTTGTCATGCATGAGTGCAGTGTTTTGTGAGGGGAATGGGTGCACTAGAAACAGTTCATAGTGATGTGGTTGCGGCGCCTGTGTCCTTCAGTAGGATTTTCTCCGCGTGCATGACGCACATGTGGAGGCGGCCGGTTGTCCCCTTCAGACTCACTGCCAGATATCTCCACTGGTATCCTGCGCTTGGTAGCAATGTTGTGGAGTATTGCACACACAGCCACGATGCGGCAGCAGACCTCAGGTGTGTATTTGATGGCCCCACCAGTCTTATGCAGTATACGGAAACGGCTCTTCAATAGGCCAAATGTCCTCTCAATGCAATTTCTTGTTCGTATGTGTGCAGCATTGTAACACCGTTGCTGTGGTGTGGCAGGGTTGAGGTATGGGGTGAGGAGGTACTCACGTAGACCGTAGGCGTTGTCACCTGAGGGTAATAAGCCCAGGGTGAGTGCCTATTCTGCGCGGATACATGCTCACAGTGTAACATTTGGGGACATGCGTACTTACCTAGTAGGTGTCCTTCGCCAAAGTCTCCCCTGGCCAGTCGTGTGTGAATGCCGCTGTGCCGGAAGATGAAGGAGTCATGCGTGCTGCCCGGATATTGTGACACTATGTCCGTGATGTAATTCTTTGCATTGCACACCATCTGGATATTGAGGGAGTGGTGGGACTTGCGGTTGCGGTACATGTATTCCGTTTGTGCTGGTGGGCAGATGTGGATATGGGTACAGTCAATGCATCCAATTACATGCGGGAAATGTGCAATGTTGTAGAATTTCAGCTTGGTGTTATTTATGTACTGTTGGGTGGTGGGGAATGATATGTAGTGGTGTAGCCGGGTCAGCATTGCATCCAGGAAACTCCTTAGGCAGCGGGACATGGTGGGCTGGGATATCCCCCCTGCGACAGCAACTATCCCCTGGAAGCTTCCAGAGGCCAGTAGGTGCAGGCTGCACAATACCTGCACATGGGTGGGAATGGCATTGGTCCTCCTTGTTGGATGCTGCAGCAGGGGGTCTAGGTCCTGGATCAGCTTAATGATTATTGGCCCATTTAGGCGGTACTTAGCATAGATTTCCTCCCTGGTTTGGCCCAGAAGGGTGACCCGCTGACGGAATATCCGCTCCGGGATCCTACGCCAGTTCCGTGCTGCTCACTGTAGCCTACGCCGCCTGACCCCCATGTAGAGTCCTGGCATTGTGAGAGTCCTCAGTCTCCAGCTAAATGTCCTTTAGTGTGTTTGGTCAGGCCTGCACCTGTTTGTAGTTAACTTTAATCAAATTTTTTTTCCTTTGCTGGTTACCACCTGGTTTGGGTTCTCCTTAAATAGCGCCTCGCAAATAGCGATTATCGTGTTTTTCACAATCTGCGATTTTTCTCGAATGGCGATTGCGATTATTTAGCGAGTTCGCAATTGATTTCGCAGAATCCATGGTTTCTCGCTATTTCTAAATCGCAAATGGGCTCGTTCCAGGATTCTGCGATTTTATTAGCGAAATCGCTATTTGTATTCAGCGATTTCGCTATTTTGCTATTTTCACTATCATGAATTGCTTTTACTCCATTTGCGATCGCAATTGCTATTTCGCAGCAATTGCGATCGCAATTTGGCTTCATGAATCTGGCTGATAGTTCCCTAAGAGTTAGGTAAGTTGAGGCTGAAGAGCCAGGTGGCAGTTAGCTCTTGAAATTTAAAGCTTCTTGTTGTGAATTTTGACACACGTTTTTTTTCTTTTCCTTTTCCAGTTTTGTTCGGTCCTGACGAGAACCCCGAACCAGCGGGGGTTTGAAACGCGTAGACCCTTTATGCTCCTAAAAGGTGCATTGTTTCACAATCCTTGCATACTTATTACGAAAGATAGCAATTAATTATCAGTATTGGCACTTGCTTTGTTGGTTGGTTTAGTGGACTCAGCCTTACTGATTGGAGTCAAGCCTGTTGTTGTTTTATGGTATGACGTAACAGGGCAGCGGGGGAGCTCTAATATTTCTCACTGTGAAACATCACTAGTGTTTAACCAGGCAGGTACTACTCTTTTCAGGTCTGTACTTTGTTTTCTTTCCAAACTGTTTTAGATTAATTTAGCTTACAACCTACAAAAGGGATGTGAGTTCCTTGTGTAATTTACTGGAATATAATGACGTGAAATTACAGAAAAATTACACAAGATTCAGTAGAATTATGTGAGGGGAGTAACCCTGGATTTAGTGCTACTTTCATAGAGGAAAATGCACCCTCAAGCCCGAAACAGACCAGAGAATGCATTTTGCATAAGAAAATAGTTCTAAATGTGACAGAACACGGACACCAGTAGCTGTCATCTGTTTGTGGTCTGTTCCAGTGCTCTTGCTATAGGCATTTCCCCCAAATGACTGTAAAATAAGCAACTGGGCATAATGACGTCATTTTTGGTAATTTTATGTCACTGGAGTAATACAACACTACCAAAATATTCATATTACTCTGGCATAATCAAAATTGCCCCAAGGCGTACTACAGGCCACCCCTGAACCATTGTTCTTCCAAAAAAAACATTATCACCCCAGGTTCGCTTTATGGGGTACCCTTGTTTTCAAGATATAATACAGAACCCAGGCACAGATTTACAAAGATTTCACACAACACAGCACAGCGTCAAACCTTGCTACGATCTGTTGTGAGGAAGAAAAAGCTCAGAGTAGAGCCATATCACAGAAACCTGCCTGACGCTGGTGCCAGCATAGGATTTATACTGGAAGCATACTCTTCCAGTGCAACTCCTTAGGCATAGATAACACTGAAGGATTCAATGCATTGGATGTGTGCTGCACACTGCAGCATGCGTGCAATGCCTCTGTTTCTGGGAAAAATCAACTCAGTACCTATTGTTTTTCCCTGCTTTCAGTAAGTATTAGTTTTTGATCCAATGCAGTCTGGATATCTTAAAATATGGGGCGTTACATCAAAACCAGTGAGTGTTTGCACCAGTCTGCCACCAGCAATGCCCTGACGTATGCAAATAAGCTTTCTAGTATTAAACTGCTTTTGATCTCAATAATAAATCGCAGTTTGTGTTTTGATTCGCAGCAACACCGGTGCAAAGCTGTAGTAAATCTGGGTCCTAGACTTCTTTAGCTGAGAGCGACCATGGATACACACTTTCTTTGTGCAACAGGCCACTGTACTTGATTCTCAGGTTTGTCCACAGTGGATACTGCAGTTTCAAAATAATGTACATATTTCCAACAAGGTAGAGATAGAGACTGTGTCTTGATGCTGCTAAAACCCAGCTACGAGCACACTACTAGAAACTGTGATTCAGGTGTAAAGTGGCCTTGAGGAGATCCTCTCTGATCAATATAGGTTGCCTACATTTAGCATTGTGTTTTAGCATTCAGGCTGTTTACCTTAGTACTCATCCTCACGACAAAACAAGATGGGTGTAGGTGTCACAGCAGCTCTGACCAGTTTCATAAGTGGTTCAGTGACTTAATATCAAAAGACATAATATAGAATGCCCAAAATATTGACTCCAAAATATCCAAGTACAGAATATAGAATCCCTATCGACAAACAGGTAAGTACTAAAATATCGAATCCATAATATAGAATGTTAAAATATAGTTAACTCAAATATTGATTTTTTTATGTATTAAAAATAATATAAAATTAATTAAATATTAAAATCAATTAAATAAAACATACTTAAAATAATTCAAAAAAGCAAAAATGTCAAAATAATAAATGTAATGTAAAAAAAAGTAGAGAAATTTTTGGATAGTGAGAGGGTAACAATTACCATTCCCACTCCAGTGAGTGCAGTAGTCGGAAAAGCGTTGGATAGCGTAGGGGTAAAAATTACTAATTCCACTCCAAAAAGTGCAACAGTAGGGAAAGCGTTGGATAGCGGGGGGGGGGGTAAAAATTACTATTCCCACTCCAGAGAGTGCAACAGTAGGGAAAGTGTTGGATAGCTTAGAGGAAAAAATTACTATTCCCACTCCAAAGAGTGTAACAGTAGGGAAAGCGTTGGATAGTGGGGGGATAAAAATTACTATTCCCACTCTAGAGAGTGCAACAGTAGGGAAAGCGCTGGATAGCGTAGGTGTAAAAATTACTATTCTCACTCCAGTGAGTGCAACAGTAGGGAAAACGTTGGATAACATTTTCTATTACCACTTCAGAGGGTGCAACAGCAGGGAAAGTAATGATTTAACAATTAAATTAAATTACTAATACCAATGAAAAATGTATAAAAATGTATTACCAATTAAGAAAAATGTATTATCAATTAAAAAAATTAAGTACCAATTAATACAAATTAATTACCAATTAATAATTAATTTCAATCAATTATAAATAAAAAATAATATTTAATTTACTATAATTAAATTACTTCCTACCCTATTCCCCTATAAACTCACAACCCGCTACGGAATTAAATTACGCAAAAATTAAATTACATAACATTCATTACTTTAAAACATACATTACAAAATTAATACATAATTTTAACACATATACTACCATATATAACACTTAAAAAATCGATATTATGGAAATCCATATTTTAAATTCGATATTATGGAAATTGATATTTCCTACTTCAAATTTTATATCCTGACTAACTATATTTTGGTAATTTGATATTCTGTCCTATCTATATTTTAGAGTCAATATTCTGTCCATTCTATATTTTGGATTCCAGATTTTGGTTATTTACCTTCATAAGTACCACATAGATTATAGCATTGATCTGCTTTGTTGGAAGTTGCAATCTGGAGGCCACAGCTATTATCACTTTAGATAACTTATCCAGCAGCAAAGCAGGGTATTCATTTGGCATTCTACTTGATTAAGCCATATAAAGAGAGAAGTTTGATTGATGACTGTCAAGTATCTCCTGGATGGTTTTTAAGTCTGCCCTTTCTTTCCTGTCAGCATATTTAATTAGTTGTCAGCCTCCACTGCTGCAATGGA
This sequence comes from Lissotriton vulgaris, assembly GCF_964263255.1. Lineage (NCBI taxonomy): Eukaryota > Metazoa > Chordata > Amphibia > Caudata > Salamandridae > Lissotriton > Lissotriton vulgaris. Next base: position 742,513,043 of record NC_141691.1, on the reverse strand, counting down.
GCACAATTTGGGAACCAATAGAGAAAATGGCCTTGTGTGGTACCCATAAGCATAAAAAGAGCATACCAATTTAAAGGACTATGACCAAGAAAACTCTGATATTACCAACAAATCCACCAAGGGACTATAATCCATTGCGAAACAAGGACAATTTTAAAATCAGCTTGAGTCTTTTGGCATAGGTATCTGTTTTTGGTGGATAAATATATGTGGACCAACTAGCAAAGCCTCAAATGACAGTGGTAATACTATGAATCAAAGTTTGTTACTGTGATTTTTATGGATTTCCGACTTTGTAAAAATCTCAGAAATCACAAAGATTATATATGGAAATATATGCAAATCATAGATTTTTTGAAGTGATAGGGCAAGGGGAATTACCTGGATGGTACATTCAAGATAGCTGTTTGTAGATCTATAATTAGGCCACCTTTGGACAGATCCAGGCCAATTTGGCCCAATACACTGGAGATGGTAAATGAACGATACAAACTGCCAAAGATGGGAATTTATATTGGCTAAACTAGGACCAGGTAATATAGTCTTTTTTTAAATTTAAGATGGAACCAGGGCCTAAATAAGATATTTGGACCTGCTCCAGCCTGAACTGAACTGAAACACACCTAGTATGTTATGTTCAGATAGGAGATGTTACCAACCATAGAGTATCTTGTAAGATTTTAATTTAGTGGCTGCTAGCAGGGAACGGTGGTGGTGGTTAAGAAAGGGGTTAGAGAAAAAAGAAAAAAAGAATTACCTGCTAGTCACTAGCTGCCAACTGCTGCCTCTCCTCCATCCGCTGATCTTCCTCGATCCCAGCGACACCCAAGCTTCCAGACTCCCCTAGCCAATCCCAACGCTGCTGTCATCATCACAGCATTGTCGTGATTGGTCTGAGAGCCGTAGCACGGCTTTCAGACAGGGACGGCACTCAAACTGGAAGTAGGAGCCTGTGTATGTTCTCCACCCAGGCTGTGCAATACAGCAAGTAGAGAACATGCAAAGTGTGCATGACTGTTTGATCAGCCCAAGATGGCTGGCAAAATCGTCAGGCGCACTTAGGCGCACCATCCATTCCTCCCTCTGAAATGAGCCTAGCTCTGCCCAGCCTTAACCTGGCTCCAGTCCAATATAGTAAAAATAAAATCATAATAACGTTCTGCTATTATCATTTTCTTTTTCTTTTACACTGTTCATAGAGCAGTGGGGCGACACTCCTCCACCTTAGTGGAGGAGCCGCTGCTGCATGCATTACTTAAAGGGTGTGCGAATAGTGAGATTGCATGGTTGGCAGGAAAGATGGCCTCAAGCACCTCCTGTTATATTGTGCGCAGAAACAGGCTGCTGCCGCAATCTAGGTTCTATGAGATAAACATGCTGGGAGGTGCACTGGACCTTTGTTCCTGGACAGACGTGTCGAAAAGTTTTAAATCTGAAGCCTCATAATATGCCTGGTATGGTCCTTGGCAACAAATATACTAGTAATTGGGAAAATTAACTCTTGCATTTTAATGAATAAGATAAGAGCTTCTTGAATTTTTTGGTGTTTTTAGTATTTAATGAATGTATGCTTCTGGATTTTATGTGCAATCAGGGGCATATTTATGGAGCTTTCATGCAGCGCAGCAAGCCACCTTGTAAATTCTATGAATACATTGAAAAATACATTTTTGTTGCAAGTTACCCAAGCATGATTATCGTATTTAGCTGATATTGTGATATGACACCATGTTTCATTTTGACATTTGAGTTGCATTAGTATGCAATTGTTACAGCAACATGTAATCATTGGGTCCTGCAAACTGCACAAACATTAGCACTTATTTATTCAACATTTTTTGATTGGTGCCAGTAAGTACTGTTTAATTTTTTAAATATTATATTTGGCTGATATTATAATAGGATACAGTATACTCTGGCACTTGAATTTTTTTATTGTTTAATTGTAATTGCATTCACGTATCTGGTAATTTTAAATTTGATTTAATTGTAATTGTAAAGCATTTTGCCGAAACAATAAAGAATATATGTGTGAAATAATGTATTTTACAAATATTATTGTACACCCATATTTTTTAACTCAATGGCTAGTATGGGTTGAAAAAGTATTTTACGATCATTGTGGGCCATGAAGGTATTTTACATATATATTTTTTACCCTGATGTCATAAATATGATATTATAAAATTGTATTTTACAATTATGACAAGAATTATAATGTTGATTAGAATTGAAAATAAATACATACACCGTACATGTAAAGATGTCTTTTATGTTTATAGTTGCACTGGCACTTTAAAAAGAGGTGTGCTTCACGACCATGTTGTCATGTGATCAAGGCAGGGATCTGCCGAAACGCGTCGTGAGGATTTTGGTGGCGTTTAAGAAATACATTTCAAAGCACCAAACTGGGTCTGTCTGGTCTTCTATGCGAATCCGGCTGGAAGTTGCGATTGGGACGAGCTTTGTCGAAAAATATATATATATATATATATGCGTACATATATATATATTTATAAAAATTGATATTTAAATATACATATAGAAACAAACGTAGGAGGACAAGAAGATCCGGTGGTGGTAGGAAAGCCCAAAAGCACAACCTGGACCAACCGCAGGAGAACCAACAGGAGATAGCGGAAACAACTAATCTCACGGTGGCAAATTTAACAACAAAACCACTTACTGACTTGGAACAAAAAGTGCTGAGTTTGGGATTGACATTCTGCCCCGATTACCGTCTTGAATACACTCAGACTAGGATTGATCTCTTTAGTTTCATAAGAAAGCTGAAACTACATAAGTACTTTAAAATTAGAACTCATTTGAAGGACAACAAGAAGCTAACGGCGAGACTAACAGTCACTAATGATCTCGTTGTCAATGATCTCCCAGGCATAGAAGCATTGGAGAATTTAAGAACTGAAGTAATGATGGGTGATGTAATGAGCCAGGATGTGGTACAACGTGCGATCAATGTAGGGATAGAGCAGGATCGAGAAGAAAGTCCATTCAAGCCGTGCTCTACCTTCAACCCACAGATGCCATTTGATGCCCTAGATATCTTTTCAGAGGCAATGATGAAGGATCTCCTACAGTTCCGTAAAAAACAGAGGACACATATCAATGGAAGGAATCTTTCACAAGATGAGAAAATCGCGTTGAACACACTAATGTCAAGTCTATTATTATAAAACTCTCGGACAAAGGGGGGAATGTGGTGGTGCAAACTAGGGAACAATACCACCTTGAGGCTATTAGGCAATTATTGGATGGCAGTTGTTATCAGAAAACCACTTTTAAAGTATACCGACAAAGTATCCAAGCATATGATGAACTTATAAATAAGTGGTATAATAAAGAAATGCTTAGGAATGAAGAACATCTATATCTTCGCAACTCCAACCCTACTTGCCCCACATTTTACCACATTCCAAAAATACATAAAGACAACTTGCATCCCCCTCTGAGACCAATTGTCTCTTCGGTTCAGGGACTGACGGAACATGTTTCAAAGTTCCTTGACTATTTTCTGGCAACATTGGTGACTAAGTTATCTTCCCATGTGAAAGACACCAAGAATTTTTTGAATAAAATCCAAAATGTACAATGGCGATCTGACTTCCTACTTGTTGTGCTTGATATAATGAGTCTTTACACCTGTATTGAGCATTCAAAGGGGATAGAGGCGGTTACTGTCTATCTAAAGAAAAGACAGTTAAGATATGCGCAACACAATTGTATGTTGATTGAGTTTTTGCATTTTTGCTTACTAACAACATTTTCCTTTTTGAAGATGAATACTACAAACAGGTGTCTGGTACGGCGATGGGCACCTGCTTCACTCCCAGCTACGCAAACTTGTTCGTTGGCTGGTGGGAGGAGCAGGTGCCCAGAATTTACAAGGATGACATATCAAGTGGCTCGGTGATAAAATGGCATTGATATATCGATGATTTATTTATCATCTGGCAAGGGACAGAGGAGACTGCACGTCACTACATCGCCAACTTAAATGACAACGATCACAACTTGCACTTCTCGGGGACAATTAGTTCAGTGGCAGTGGACTACTTGGACCTGAGAGTGCTGGTTGTTGGGGGCAAGATTGAGACTTCTTTATATCGAAAAGCCACGGGTGGCAATTCAATATTGTATGCAACGAGCAGCCACCCCCCCCAAACTAGTGCAAAGTATCCCCTATGGGGAGTTACTTAGACTCAGGAGGAATTGCACACGCGATTGTGACTTTGAAACGGCAGCATCCGAGAGTGTAGCTAGATTCATTGTAAGGGGTTATAATCCTGTCACCCTGACCAAAACACTGTGTAAAGTAAGAGCAATGACAAGGGATATATTATTGGGTCAAAGTAAGAACAAGAAAACAGAAGGAGGTAAATTCTGACTGATTACCCCATATTCAGCAGAGGAAAATCATTTAAAACACATGTTGAAAAAAAACTGGCATATCCTTAAAACGGATAATGTCATAGGTGGGGATGTTCCCAATTTCCCTTTGGTCACATTTAAAAAGGCCAGGTCCATCCGAGATCAATTGGTACGAAGTCATCAAGAAAAGATACCATCTAAGACTAATACCCTCAAGGACATGAAAGGTTTTTTCCCCTGTAATAAATGTAAAGCGTGTTGTAACAGCAAAAGAGCGCTTACATATACTATTCAAGACACCGGTATGGTCAAGAAACTCAGCAAGTTTATCACTTGCAGTACACCATATGTGGTGTACCGTCTTGTCTGCCCCTGTGGGCTGCGCTACATAGGTAGTACAGTGCACCCATTTAAAATGAGGATATTAGAACACATGAGGGCAATAGACAAGGTGGACCAGGTATATCCGGTCGCAAGACACTTTGCAGAAAAACATAAAAGTGATCGGAATCAGTAACTCTGTTTTGGACTTGACCTAGTTCCTGATAATATCAGAGGGGGGGATAGATTAAAGAAACTTCGAAGATTGGAATCGCGGTACATTATTGACCTCCATACCAAAACTCCGTGGGGTATGAACAGTGGGGAAGACCTCATGGTGCACACTGGAACATAAGTATTGGATAATAACACAATGATGACACTGCTAAAGATGCGCGGACTGTGACAGCTCTATTTGTATATATGTATATTTGTATATATGTATATAAGAAACAGTGTTTTGATGTAAATCTGGATGAAATAATGTTATATTTTTGGATTTGAGATTAACTTGTGATTTTGAATTTTTATTTCAAGTCAAGAGATGTGCCTTGGTGGGCTCTATGAATATGAATTTGATAAGAGAAAAAATTAAATAAGAGAAAAGTATAGAAATGTTTATACAGAAAAGATGGCGTGTTAATGGTTGACTTGTTTGAACACAGACCTGAATTACATCAAAGGGAGGATAATAGCCGATACACAGCTCAATTTTGTTTTGAAACCGAGTAATTCAATATATAAAAATGAGAATTTTACATGTGGGATGATGATAAATTGCTTATATCTCACAGAGTTGATTTTGCTTGGGTAATGGAGTATATAAAGTGTATGTGAAAATGAATAACATACATAAGATCGATCATATTTATGACAACATATATCAGTCAAAGATGGCGCTGGTTAATGTCAGTAAGCTATAGTCCTTCCTTTATTGCGGGGATAATGTTTTAAATACATGCTGATGTCTAGTGGCTACTGACATCGAGAAAGGCTGTGTTCCGAAACGCAAACGCGTCTGTCTGTTGTTGTAAAATAAAACAACCTTTGGAAATCAACCCCGCGAGTGTGGATAATTCTTTTGCAAGTGGGGAAGAATTTGGAGCACAATATATTTATTATATAGTGTGTGAAAACAAAATGAACTGTTTTGAATTATATTAACATCTTATGACAAATTATACAACACAGGGGTGTTTTGCAAACGGATTTAACCGGTTATTTATTCCCCCATGATTAATGTTGGAAAATATGGCTACCATAAAGGGATTTAGCCTTTATAGAGAAGTAGTTTTAAATGAAATGAACTGTATTTATTATTTTAAATAAGTTCAGTGGCACGCTGGCAATGTATAGGTCATTGTCATGTATATATGTAAATAGGACTATACTATTTTTTGTCGTGTGTCAATAGAAATATGCCTATCCAAACAGTGCTGTTGTTAATACGGATAGAAACAATATAAACAGGATTTTTTCTATGTCTTTGCACATGTGATCTATGATGCAAACAGTGGGAGGGGCACCTTTGCACTTTAAATATAGATGATGGTGTATGCAATCTGTGACACGTGATCAAGGGCTTACGGGCTTGAAACGCGTTGTGTTGGGTCACTTAATAAAATTACTGCCCACTTGAAAACCTCGGAGGTCTGTGTCTCTTTCCTCGCCTGACTGCCGTTGGGAGATTTCAGGAAGTGGTTTGAGGGTTTCCAGATATATATCCCGAGGCGGTGCTTCCTTCCACGACGCAGCTGTCGTCAATAATGTTTGAGTTAAAGGGTTGCTGCTGCTTTGAAGGATCACACGACTGCAGGCAAGTTTAGACACTTGTATTTATTGCTCTCGAGGTTTGCAAAAATAATCCGTCATTGAAAAGGCTTGTCCCAACGCGTTTCAGTGCTTCCTGCACTTTCTTCTTACTTAAGGACGACGGAAACTGCCAATCAATATCCGCCTTGCCATTCTCCCCTGAAGAAAGTGCAGGAAGCACTGAAACGCGTTGGGACAAGCCTTTTCAATGACGGATTATTTTTGCAAACCTCGAGAGCAATAAATACAAGTGTCTAAACTTGCCTGCAGTCGTGTGATCCTTCAAAGCAGCAGCAACCCTTTAACTCAAACATTATTGACGACAGCTGCGTCGTGGAAGGAAGCACCGCCTCGGGAAGGAGGAGGGAGCCGTCGGTGGAGGAGCCAAGTACAGGATTTCCCTGGCTACTGAAGGCGGCTGCAGGAGCATGAAAAGAACCGAGGCAGCAAAAAGAAAACCGGGGTGCACTGAAGCACCTTAACATGTGGCGCGCCGAAAATAGGACGCTGCAACTTGTACATTGACAATGCCTCGGCGGAACCTACTAAGGTGATGGACTTTTTGGCTACACTACAGATCCCAAAATGCTGTGCAAGGGATTATGTACTACCAAAGTACTCTCCGGTGAGATTCTTACTTAAGGACGACGGAAACTGCCAATCAATATCCGCCTTGCCATTCTCCCCTGAAGAAAGTGCAGGAAGCACTGAAACGCGTTGGGACAAGCCTTTTCAATGACGGATTATTTTTGCAAACCTCGAGAGCAATAAATACAAGTGTCTAAACTTGCCTGCAGTCGTGTGATCCTTCAAAGCAGCAGCAACCCTTTAACTCAAATATATATATATATATATATATATATATATATATATATATATATATATATATATATATATGGTAGATTTAACTCACACCACTGCCATGCGCAGGGATATTATTGATGATGTCATAGAGGATGGTGAGGGACAACCCCCTGCATGTAGCTAATTCCACACTGCCCACAACCTTTGTCTGTGTAGAGTGTTGGTTGACCACACGGCCTGGCCAGCGGACAGACCCTCTAGCCAACCCATGTAAAGGCAAACAACCCCACATTGCACAGGGCGTTCAGTTGTGCATGACGGGGTGTTGGCTACAGGGCCTCACAGGGTCTATCCCCTGCATGCAGCCAACCCATGCTGTGCATGGCCTACGGCTAACTGCCCCCCACCCCCTCGTGAGCCTTCTGAAGCCCTGGGGACCATATCCCACAGGGCCATATTTACTGTAAGGGGAAGGGGGACATGTCCCTCCCCCCTTTCTGAACCTTATTATGCCCCCGGGCCCAAACCTCAGGAACTTATTCTTGATTAAGGGGAGAGGGGCCACATGCTCTCCTCCCGGAGCCTTGTTAGGTCCTGGGAACCCCATCTCCAGGGCCACCATTAAAATTAAAGGGGAAGGCAAACACAACCCCCCTCCCCAAGACTTGTAAGGTCCTGAAGATCCCTTTCCGGGGCCACTTTCGGTCCTAGGGACCCCATCCCCAAGGCCAGGCATATTTTGTAGCTTGAGAAGAGCACACTGTCCCCCTACCCCTGGCTGTATTTGGCCCAGGGGACTTGATTCCCTGGGGCCTACTGCTTTAAATGCGGGTGACCTGGTTCCCACAAAGAGCACCCACCATAGACTCATTGGGGATGCAGGGGAAGCCCCAAGGTCATTGTGGCCCCAGCAAGCTCGCCTCATCCAGGGGGATCCGGCATTGCTCCTGCCCACAGGGAGAAGCTTCTAATGCATTCCTTGTGGGCGGGAGCAATATTTAGATCTTTTTTCCTACCCATATCACTGCAGGTAAGGAAACAGATCGAAAGACTGCTCCAAGCGGGCGGGTGCATTTTTTTAAGCTCCTGCCCGCTTGAAGCAGACTTGGTGTTTGCTCGCGCTTGGTAGAATTTTTTAATATGTTGCTGCCAAGCAAGAGAATACACAGGCTTCCCCGCCTGTGACTCTGAAGGCAGGGAAACTTGTATGTCCTGAGCATCTGAGCCGAACTCGCGGGATGGGATTCATGAGGTTATCATTAGCTCAAGGAAGGGGTCCCAGTGCCCCCCTTCCATTCAATTAAGTTTTCTGATCCTGGGGGGCTCCCCTGGGTCATGGGGTGCAGTTTGGCCCCTTCACCTTAAGAAATAAATGGGGCCCCAGGGAATGGGGTCTCCAGGGCCTTAAGCAGCCTGGAGGAGGAGGAGGACAGAATGCTCACTTCCCCTAAAAATGTGCTAGATTACAGTTGACCTGAGGAGGGTGGCCATGCATGCCCCCCTACCCCTAAAAAGTAAATGCCCCCCCCCCCATGGGCCTGGGCTCTGGCCCACCCAGGAGGGTTTTGAAAAACAAGCGTGTGAGCCCTCTTTTGTTTTTTTTAAATGTTGCCACAGGTTAGCGGATCCTCAACAAATTGTGGTACAATTTTAAGAAAAGTCATTTTTGGCCCCCTCCACCAGGTCAAGGAGTTTAAGTATTCCTACCCTGCCCCCTCATGTCTTTTTTTGTTTTTTGTAAGACTTGTGAGTGTGCCCGAGTCCTAAGATGGCTTCCACCACTTCCTTGTTGAGGTGGTGGCAGCCAATCAAATTTCAGCTTGAGATGTCTTGGGATCTGTGGAGGCTCTGCGTCCCAAGATATACAACGTTTTTTGGCAATAAATACTCAGAAAGTACTTTAGGAATTTACATCAAATTAGAGAAAGCAATCTTTCTAGACCTAAATCTAGCTTTCTGCTAAATTTGGTGTAAATTTGTTCAGCGGTTTAGGCTGTAGTTGTATTTAAAGTTCCTATGGGAAAATGAATGTGGAAATGCATTTAGGAACCCCTTTGTTTTTTTCCTCAGCTCCTGTTTGGTGGATCACCACGAAACCTTTTATGAGCAAACTAGTCAAAAAGTAGCACTTTTTAAAAATGTTTCTTGGAGATTCTTTAAACAGCACCAATGTTATTAGCAACACAAAAATGCATATCCTGTAGAAACACAATTCTAACTATAACTATCCAGTGACGACTATCTATCTATCTATCTATCTATCTATCTATCTATCTATCTATCTATCTATCTATCTATCTATCTATCTATCTATCTATCTATCTATCTATCTATCTATCTATCTATCTATCTATCTATCTATCTATCTATCTATCTATCTATCTATCTATCTATCTATCTATCTTTCTGCTTGCCCGATGCATTTGAGCCATAGCCTTGGTCATGGGTGGGGAGTCAGCTTGCTAGCCCTGCATACATAACTTTTCCATAATAGTGAGACAAAAGAAGGACAATGATTCAGTGATAGCATACCCTGTTAATTCTACTGTGGAAGACATTGTTAACTGGCAACAAAACTGGTAAAGAACATCATTTACTATTCACGTTTGCCAAGTATAATGATACTTTATGAAGAAAAGAACAAAGAAACCTTGGTTTCATGTTCATTAATTCACATGATGATAACCCTTCACCAAATTATCTTATAATGTTCAATGAAATATTGCAATTCAATCCTTTGGCCATATTACACATTGACAATATTATTTTAAACTCATAACAGGTTCCGATTTTTAAAATTATGGAAGACAATCATATTGTAAATAAATGTGAACATTGTGTTTTTCCCGTTATGCATCAAACTATTCAACCCAGGCCCTAATAAGTGTTACCATTATTGTTTGGTAGATGTTGAAAGACGGCATAAAGGTTCCATGTTACCCTTTCTTTGGTATGTCTCATTTAGGCAAATATGCTGATGTGAGGCATGTATCACAAATCCTACCTACCAATATCCATACATCCTGTTACATGCGTAGGCTGGCCTATGATGATTATCAGTACACCTAATTCATTAAGTGGGCTGTATACCCACTTAATGCACAGGAACAAGTCATGAATAAATTACAATTAGTGCAAAATGCTGCAGCAAGAATTTTAACTGGCACACCCAAATTCTCATCTATATCGCCCATCATTCGCCAACTTCATTGGCTACCAGTGAGAAGCCGTACAAAGTTCAAGGCCTTGTGCATCATTTATAAAACACTGAACAATACCGGACCGGACTTTTTAAAAAAATCCATCATTCCATACAAACCCAAGCGTTCCTTACGCTGTGAGGCATCCCAGCTACTTCATATTCCACGCACTAAGAAAGCAACATGGGGCGATAAGCGCTTCACAATTGCTGCTTCTAAGTTGTGGAATGAGCTCCCTCTTATTATTAGATCAAGCTCTTCCCTACTCATATTTCGGAAGCACATTAAAACGTGGCTTTTCAACCAGTAAGTTATATAGGAGCTCTCTGCAATCTTAACGAACTCTAGCGCCGAGACACCGGAAGGTATTTGTGCGCTCTAGAAATTTTATAAATAAATAAAATATACCTTAAAAATTAAAAACAAAACATTATGGTCTGTGCAAACCATTACTGCTGATAATCATATCAGACTATGTAGCCCTAGTGGAAAGGGGTTTTATTATCAAGTGGGAAAATGTTATCACTGGTACTATACTGTGACTACAAAAAAAAACCTAGCTTTAACACTAATCTTAACATCATATACAATGTCTTTCTATTTAGAGATCATCCATCATCACCCTTCTTTCCACCATGTGATCCTGTTCATTAAAATGTACGAAAAAGCATTAAATTCAATAAAAGGCTCAAGCTAAAAAAAACTCTCTAGAGATTATCCAGAAGAGAGAATATATTCAACCACTGCATATAAACGTAAGGAATTGCCATGCAAATTGTGATTTATTTCTTATGACTTCCTTTTGTTATTCCTAATGGCTCTCAATTAATTTATCCTAAATGGCTAGCCAGTTCTTCATCTGATTTGAGCTACATAGGAACCACTGTATCAAAATAAATAATGTATCTGGACTCCATTCTATGCATTTCTAATATTCTGTTACCTCTTCCGCTGGAATTCTGTCAATAGCCACAAACTTCAACAATGTACTATCTTGATTGTGTACCTCATATAAATGTCTGGCTACTGGGTATTGGATGCTGCGTTTTTTGATGGCTCTTAAGTGCTCCAATATTCTTTTCCTCACCGGATGCACTGTGCTCCCTATGTGAAAATTGCTTCAGGGGTTGACTAGGCAATATACATGGTAGTCTGAGTTACATGCCAATCTTTTTAAAATGTTATGACTTCTATTGATGCTAGAGATCTCTTGACTCTTGATATTGCAACTAAATGTACATGCTTTAGATTGTTTACAATGTACAAGCCCTTGCTTTCTTCTTAATATAGGGTACGGGGCCTGCTACTTATCATGTTCTTGCTTAGCTTGTCTTTTAGAGACCTGCTTTTATTGAACATAATACTCAGTTGTGTTTGTCCAAATCTGGTTACTGTATTTTGAGTGTAGTATATGCTAGTATTTTTTTATATATATTTTTCTAACCTGTCGGGCCTGGCAGACGTGTATTGTTATAAATCTGGTTACTTTAGAATCCCTGTCATGTTTCTTGTTTTTAGTTGCTGATGTCAAGAAATTCTTTTTACCGATTTCACCCTTTCACTGGCTGCTGGGACAACTATGTGGCTATGCCCACGTTGTAGAACTGTCTTAGTCATTACTTCTTTCTCTGCATATATGCCTCTACAGAGCTGCAATTCCTTCCTGCCCATGAGAATTCCCCATGCTAGCTGCTGTTTAACAACTTGGCTGGGTGTGAATAAAACTGTTCCCTGCTGTGACTTTGCAGTATAGTTTAGACTGCAATCTGTTGTGGTGTACATTCATTTGTAAATCCACATATTCTATCACTACCTTGTTGAAGTTATTTTGCAAACTGTTTGATTGAGGTGTCAGATCCTATCCATACTAGAAATAAATCATTTATATATCTATTGCAATATCAGTTATCGTTTCTAGGCCATTTCAGTGCCATTGGTATAATGGGGACACAATACAGTCTCCCTGTACTCATGTGGCATATCTCATCTAGAATCTCAACACCATGAATGTCAGTAGATGTTTTAATGGCCCTGCATTTTAGTGTCACCCTCTCTCCCTCTCGTGGGTATGCACTCACCCCTAGCTATTTGAGGCTTGTAGCTCTCTAGCTAATGATTAGTCAAGCCTGAGAGACACATTCAGCCATTTAATTGCAACTTTCAGGATAAGAGATTTTTGGGCCACAATTCCACAATTCCCATGCTTATACACTTTCAACCATAGGCAGAGGCTAGATTCCTTAACTGGGACAGACCTGCTGCTGAGTTGAACCAATGTTTTATCCTAGTGGGGATGCTTTCTGAAGCGCCTCTTAACAAAGGGGCACTTGCCTCAAGCTAGGCAATTGTAATTCCTTAATAGCAATTATTAAGGAATCGCTATTAAGGAATCGCAATTGTCTATGCATGTAGGCTTTGCAAAAATATTGCGATTCCTACACATTCCTTAATTGAAAATCCCAAATAGCGATCCGTAATTAAGGAATGCCTTCCCATTCATTCCTATGGGCCTCAAGGCCCATAGGAATGAATGGGAAGCCATTCGCAATTTGCGAGTACCAAATAGGTACTCGGAAATTGCAGATGCAATTTGAAGGATGCCAGGGGTCTTCAAGGCCACCCTGCTGAAACCCCCAAATTTGGCATGTGTGCTCATGTGGTGTGCACATATGCCCTTAGGGCATATGTGTGTGCTCCATGGCACTTTGAAAAATGCACTTTTGTACATTTTTCAAAGTTTTTGCAAATTACCATCAACTTGCAGTTGATGGTAATTAGCGCTTCCTAAACGTGAAGTCCCATTTAGGAAAGGCTTTAATGCATCCCAAATAGGGAATCGCAAAGCATTCGCAATTTAGGTAATCGCAAAATTTGCGATTACATATATTGCGATTGGGTTTTGGGTTGGTGCATCCCAATTGCCTAAATACCAGTCGCAAAGGGTTTGAGATCGATACTTAGGTTGGTGCATATGCCTCAAAGTTATTTGCACTGAAATAAGACGAAGCCTGTTAAAGATTGCCTAGACAAGCTGGAGGAAGTTCGCAAATTGGTACAGATTTCCAGTTACTTGCGTCTGTGTGAAGAAGACATTATCCACATCTCTCAATTCAAGAGTCTTAAATCAGTTTAGTGAGATTTCCTTTCCTAATTCTATGTAAATGAATGTGATTAATTATCTTGCCTATAACCAGCAGAAGCAATTACAATGATATTGACTGTAACGGGGGACTAGTGTTGTGGGCTTACAGGTTACAGTGGACCTAACCTAAGGGTTTAGAGGATCACAAGGGACATTGGAAGCAACTGGCCAAGGACAGTATTGGTTTGATCATATGGTGACAAATTAAAAGAGTCCTTCCCGATTTTCTGATTTTACCTGCATAGCCAGTGTATCTTGGTTCATTGCTACTCTGCAACTGGTTACCCCTGGGATGGATGGCAATTGTAACATTCTACTAATGCATGGACAGTGTGGTGTTAGCGATGCTGGGTTTCCAATGAGAAGTTTCCATGTTAGGAAATGTTTCAAATGTGATTGGGGACAAGACAAGAAGTTCAGGAGTTTAATGTTGAAAGCCCACTGCATGATGACAGCTTGGATTAAATTGCAGATAGGACATTATCATAAAGTACACTTCCATGTCAGATTAGACATCAGTAGCATACGTTGTGAATGTGACTGTTGATCCGTACTTGGCAACCTTGCAAGCTGATAGGTTTGTTCTCTATCAAACGGTTGCACTGGGGATCTCCTTGGCTCTGTACTTTTGTTCTTTTGCTTTGCATCACTTCTCTGGTCGTCCAACATTACACAGTGTTTGTTGATATGGAATGTATTTCCTATTTTCCCTTCCTTGTTTCAGATCACTTATTCAACTTCTTGGTGGTTTCCCCCATTAATATGATTGGTAGGCAATTACTTACTGGTAATCACTTGGTGAGTGACTATTTTTTTAAATAAACTTAACTGAAATATTGATTGACAATTATTTGCTTCAACATTTGCTTTCTTCCCAGTTTCACGGAAGCTAGTCATAGATCCTGTGTTTATTCCACTCATTCCATTACTTCCCTTGTTCCTTTGTTGCTCTGTGATTTATTTCTTCCTTGGGCTGCACATAGTGTATGCTACAGGATACTGGAATTTGAGGAGTAGCTACATTGTCACTGTCAGCCCTTTTACATTTGTGACTAGATATAGTCCCTTTCAGTGGGGTTCCTGTAAATGGCATCCAACAACTCCAAAGATTGGTACTGGTTGGCTATAACTACAGAAGAAATAAATGGGTATTTTGCCCCATTTTTCCACTACCAATTTTCTTTGAAAATTTCTAAGCGTTCATTTGTAACTACTCAGCTTTGAACTTTGTTTCATGATTCACTTATAGGGGCCATCCAGTGACTAATGTCCCAATAGAATTCCAAATCCCAGCCGACATCTTCAAACAAAGCAACGCTCTAGCATGCCCATTGTTGGTGATTTTGCGCATGCACATCTGGTCTAAGATAAGTGTTTTTTCCCTCTACACTGGAAGGGGCTTCGCAGTGAATTTCTGTTGGTGTTGCTGAATCCTTGCAGTCCTCAGCTGCTTCACTGGGATAAATCTGTGGACTTGGCCCCACTCTACCTACCGAATGGTAAGACATACGTTCTTGGGGGAGATCTTTGGCTTGCCTCTGTGTACGCCTTCTGGCATGGTCATTGTGGATATTCTCCTAGCCACTGTTCCCTTTATGTAGTGTCTGGGGGGTTTCATAGAACCACAATGTTTAACTCATTGAAGAGGAGTGATGCTTGAATGCCACTGCAAGCAAATAGAAACCTCATCTGAAACCGGTAAGTGTAGTCAGATTATAAGACTAATACCCACTAAGATCTAGGGAAGGGGGCATACAAGAAGAGGGATAACAATTCATCACGAGAATGTGTCTATCTGCGATATTGTTTTGTAGACTGATACAGACTGTCAATTTGAGATTTATAAGTGAATTTCATTATGATGAAAACCATACAAATATGGTTAACATGTGTTTAATCTGATGCATGATTTGTTTACTATTGTGCCAAAAATATTGGAGCACATTATTAGCATTATTATTGTTTAACATTTTCATTTCGCATTACCAGAGAAGAGCTTAACTCACTCGCAGCATCAACCTGTGACAGAGTAAAGAGATGCCAGGATTCTGAGAAAATGTATTTTTCATAAAAGAAATTACACAAACCTGACATTTAAAGTGCTCTCTTGGATTGCTATAATGTATTCTTTTGACAACGTATCTTATCAGCTCTTTGAACTTGCATCAGTAGCACTGGAATAGGAAATTACAACCGTGCATGCCCTTGGGAAAACGAAAAATACTAGAGAGACATGCACAAGTCTACAAAATGGTCTTTAGTTAAGGAAATTTTGCAAGCTACATTTTATAACCTTTGATTTGTAGATTAGTTAATAGCTGGTAATTGTCTTGTTTTTCCTCGAAGTAAAGGAAGCCCTGTATTCTGCGAAAACTCTGAAAAGCACCCTATTGATTGGATATTTAACTTCATATGCAAGTTATAAAATCAGTTTGGGTCTCCTAAGGAGAAAAAAGTTGCTCATTTCTATTTTCGCTCACTTTTTACATTCCTTAAGACATAGGGGCCTCGACGGGCTACATATTTCAGTTTCGGCTTTAAGTTGAGCTCAACTTTTGTCTTTTAAGAATATCGTCTTTTTGAAGCGAATATTAACGACTTTATTGCTTCTATCCACCGATTCCTATGGGATGTGGATATATTGGAAGTTCTTACTCATGGGCCTATCTATAATCCAGGTTTCAATGAGCATTGATTGCAAGTCTTTTGATATTTTACTTGTCTGATGTACCTTGTATTTGCATTCAGTGGGCGAGTTATAGCTTTCATTGTGGGGGCGCAAATTATCGCTTCTGTAATTAAACATAAATGGACAATATAAAATGTTTTTGGGATCTACTTAGTAGCAATAATTTAGCTTTTCCTGCAGCTTCGAAGAGTATTTTAAACACTCATTGTAGTCTTTTGATTAAAAAACCAATAACCTTATTTTAATGACGTTTTTTCAGACCTTGATTTTATTAACCATCATGCAACTGTGTTTTTGGAGCAATTTCTGTTTTGTGGTTTAAACATATATTAATGTCTTAGACGCTGAGAAAACGGCAATTACCATGAACAAAGATTTTCGCGGCTGCCACCGAACAGGGTGGTGGGAGAAGGGGGAGGAATGCAATAAAAACAAGCTTTGGCATATCCAATTGGTCTCGAATTTGGGACCTGCTGCATAACTAAATACTTTAAGGTCCCAAAGGCAAGACCTATTGGCTATGCCAATGCTTGTCTCTTTTCCTATGCTGCATCTTAAACATATTTTCGCAATGACTGTTAGAAAATGTACTCTTATAATGTGCTCTGATGCTCCTGGACAATGACCGTGCAATACAAAATCAATAAAATAAATACATACAAATGCACCCGTTATGTGATACTGTAACCCCCTTGCCGCCTAAGACCTGACCATCCAAAATAAAATCGCTACATTAAGCTTTTTTCATTCCTTCCAACACATACAACGAGCTGCAGAAATACCTTCAAGTACAGTGTTCACCAGTTCATAATTTCCACAGATCGTTACCACTTCACAGACGGCTTTTAGACAGAAAATAAGTATTAAGCTGAGGTACAGGATAGTATCAGCCAACCATCTTGGAAGAAACTCATTCTTCTAGGATTACAAAAGCGTGATGTCAGGGGATTTGGTTGAAGAGCATTTCTGTTAAAGGCTTGACAAACTGAGTCCTCGTTGTTTGTTGGCCTTTGGTGATTAAAGACTGTGTTGTGGTTTACCATTTCCTGTTCAGCATGATAGTCAGTTGATCCCGGAAATTGTACTTTCAGAATTTACCTGATGCACATCCTCACCTTCTGTCTGCGAACCAGTTGCTTTTTCTGTTCACTGGGTGACTTTGTCTGTCCCACTCGGTAAGCCGGCATGCTGGCCGTAAAGAGCAGTGTGAACCTGATCTGGGCTGGCATGGCATGTTTACCTCTCCAAAGCTGCACTCCGCCCAGTTGCAGGGTCGGTGGCTCCTTGTGCAGACGCGAGCCACCCTGTCAATAACTGCTTCATGCGAACTGCGTAGTTTCACATCCGTGTTCTTTCACGTGACCAGGAGAGGTAAGAGCGGCTTATTTCAATTGCTGATGTAGATTGGTAGAAAATTGCACAGTGAAGAAATGCTGACTGGAGTTAGAAGTATTTAGTGAGAGAGGAAGCTTTGGTGGTATGTTCGTAGTAGTGGTGCGCCCTTATGATTTTGAGTCAACGTTTGTTGCTGATGGGCAGTTAGGATACTGTGAAGGGGGTTTTCAGTAACAATAATGGGCCTTGGCCCGAGGGAGTTGGCAACAACACCGAGGTGCACTTTAAACAAGCTGTTGGCGTTGTGTGAAAAACATACTGCGTCCCAGCAAATTAAGGAGAGTGTGTTACGCCACAAGTGTGAGATCCAATCCCGGTGGGCGGGGCCAAAAGTGAATAGGGCGGTAACAAGGAGGGACTAAGAAGCCTCCTTTCCAATTGTGAGCCAGCGTATAGAAAAGATGGGTGGGGCTTCAAGTCCGCCTCTGAAAACTTCGGAATCCGTATTGATTCCAAGAAGGCCTTAGCATGCCAAGAGCAGCGCATGCGCTGCTCTCGCCAGGCCGGGATCTAAAAAGGACTTGCCTTTAACGGCCTGCTTCCGCCTCTTCTCCGTCTTTCATCCTCATCATCTTAATCTTTCTGTCCCGGCCAGCAGCAGCAGGAAGTACCTCTAGGCACAACAGGCTCTCCTGGGCTAGACTGGAACAGGGAGCCTGTGCATGTTCCTGACCAGGCTGTATAATGCAGCCTGGTAGGAGCATGCAAAGTGTGCATGAACTGTTTGGTCAGCCCAAGTTCATGTGCACTTAGGGTGTGCACACAACTCCTCCCATGCTCTGACAAGCCCCGCCCCAACACAGACAGCAAAGGGAAAATAACATTATTATAAAGATATTATCATTTTATTTCCCCTTTGGAGCAGTGGGGCGATGGTCCTCTGCCTTAGAGGAGGAGCCGCCACAGCCCCTGTGCAGTCTTTTGCCTTCTGTAGCAGGAGTTGGCTACAGGGTCTGGGGTTGTTCCGCTGAGAAGGAGGAGCCATCGCCCTACTGCCCAAAAGGGAAAATAAAACGATAATAACATTTTGTTATTATCATTTTATTTTCCCTATGGCAGTCAGTGGTGGAGTGGGGCTGGACAGAATAGGGGAGGAGTTGTGTGCACTCCATAAGTGTGCATGAACTTGGCCTGACCTTGCTGCTGCTGGCCGAGTCAGCAAGAATAAGAAAATGAGGACAGAGGACGGAGGAGAGGTGCCGGCTGGCCGTAAAAGGTAAGTCATTTTTTTTATTGCATTCCTCTCCCCTGTACCCTGCGCCTCACCTCCCCATCTCGTAGCAGCCGCTGCTGCTACACACTGAACTTTAGATGTGCATGGCACGTGCACCCAACCGAATGTGCAATCATCTCCAGCTGAGCATGATCTTCGTCCATGCCCAGCAGAATTGCTCTTGTCTAGGGATATTTCGGGATACTTTGTTAACTTTTCAACAGCAAGTTAGGAACCAAATTGACTAATGTGTGACATGTTCCTAATGAGTTTGACTTGAGGGTATTGAAATGAAATATCGAAAAAAGTATTGAGAGGCAATAATATTGAGTTGTAAATATGATGCACAAATATCACGTGCATAATATATTACTGACAAGAATATCAATTTCAAGTTTAAATAATATAGAAGTAACAAATATCTATGTTGTTAATATTGATGTTAAATATATCTATGTTGCTTATATCATTTACAATAATATTTTTGGTAATAATATTGTTTTTTTATTTGTTATGTATTTTTGTATATGATGCACAAATATCACGTGCAAAAATATGACTCTAAAGAATATAAATGTCAAGTTTAAATAATATAGATGTTAAAATATCTATGTGTTAATATTGATGTTAAATATATCTTTGTTGCTTATATCATTTACATATATATTGTTGTTAATAATATAGTTTTTTTAATTGTTATGTAATTTTGTATATATTTGAATTGTATATATTATAAAACATTTGTATTGTTTTTAATATTTACATATTATTATAATTTAATATTTAGTTTTTTTATTTAATAGTTTATCGTTATTTTTAGTTGTGAGGTTTATAGGGGTACAGGGTTGGAAGTCAATTAATAATCATTGATTGATAATTTATTTTTAATTAATTTTAGTAATCAAATAGATAATTAGTTATTTTAATAGTATAATAATTTTGTTTAATAGGTGACGTTTTAGGTGCGAGTTGTCGGGTTTGTAGGGGCATAGGGTGAGAAGACATTTAATTATAAATAATTATTAATCGATTTTTAATTAATATTTATTATTTCATTGATAATTATGTAAATTGTGTAGTTAATGAAATCATTTACTTAGTTTTTTATGTGGGTTGTTGTAGGGGTGAAGGATTTGAAGGAAATTAATTATGACAACTATTAACTAATGTTGATGATTCATAATTATTTAATTGATAACGAATCACCTAAATTGTGTAATTGTGATATTTTTAAAGTTATATATTAGGTACGGATTATGGGGTTTATAGGGGTAAAGTGTGGGAAGTTAATTAAATATAATTAATTTATGATTACTTAATTGTTTAATTGATAATTATGTGGATTATGTAAAGAAGATAATTTTTCGTTTATATATAATGTATGCATTTGCAATTATTTAAATTTGTTGATATATTTCAAGTGTGTGTTGTTTAGTTAGTACAGGAATAGGGTAGTAAGGTAATCAAGTTATAATAAGTGTAAAATTAGTTTATTTTTTTAAAGTGTGTTATTTATTAAGTTATGTGATGACTGTGTTATGCTTTTTTAATTTTTAATTTATTTATTTGTGTTTGTTGTCATGATTGTTAGATTATAGTGTGTATTAATAATATTTGTTTCAATTCAAAATATTGATTAAACTTTGTCATAAATATGTCATATTTCAATTTCTTTTTGCATTTTTATATAATTTCTTTTTGAATATTTATATTTCTTGGTATTTAATGTTGCACTTAACAAATGTTATTTGTTTGAAGTGAACTACTGTCTCTCCACTGTGGAATAGACTGTAGTGGGAATAGACAGTTTTTACCGCTCCGCAATCCAATGCTTTTTTTACCTTTGCACAGCCTGGAGTGGGAATTGGGATTTTAAAACTTTGAGTCCAACCCCTTCCCTACTCTTTCAGAGACTGGAGTGGGAATAGTAAATCCTCCCCCCACCCCTGAGTCACATACTTTCCTTATTCTGCACAGGCTGGAGTGGGTATAGTAATTTTACCCCGCCTAAGTCCAACGATTTCCCTACTGTTGCAGAGATTGGAAAGGGAATAGTATATGTATTATTCCGACAATTTTAAAGTTTTGTTATATTGATTACATTTATATTATTATGATGTTTCTGTGTATTTCAAATTATACCAATTTCATTTAGTAATATTTGAAATATGTAATACATTTTTATTACAATGTAATTTTTTAATATTGTTTACTTTTTTATGTTTAATTAAATTGGTCTGCTTTAAAAATATTTACAGTTCATTTTTTTGTTTTTCATTTGAATATATATATATATCTATAGATATATATATGTGTGTGTGTTCACATATATATATTATATTTCTACATGTTGCAAAGAATTACTAAATTATAATATAATGTGAATTATTCTTTAATTAACAGTTTTATATTATATATGTTTATGTTTAAATAAACATACACATAAATATGAGTATTTTTTAAGTATGGAAGTCAACAAAAAAGTGTACAGAGTTCCCCACATAGGGTAGACTTAGGTAACTGGGGAAATCCTCTCTCTCTGTGAGCGTATATGACAGGGAATATGATAATCCCTTGACGGAATTGAGGATGCCTCACACAATGCAAAGGTTGGACGACTATTGCCATCCCACCCGATGATCGTACCGTGTCATCATTGGCTTCCTGCTCCTGCAGCAGGCTGGCGGTGCAATGCCTGTCGGGTAGCACCGAGTGCTACACTTTGGCAGAGTTCTTTTATTCCTTAGCCAATGGGTGCATGTGTGTGAGGGGCCAAAAAAGGAGAAAAGAAAAGAAAGGTGCAGTAGTGAGCGTGAGTGAGGTTAAAAGAGGTCAGTGGAGTCCATTAGGAAGACTTTAATAACATGGCTCACTGCCTTATTAAAATTGGTGCAAATGAGGGGTACTGAGGCGCAACAGTTAAGATGATATGGCCTCATTCAACCCTTAATTATGATGTGGTCGACATGTTTCATGCCTCTCAGGCAATTCATCAGGACCTAAGTGCTCATCAACTTGCTACGGCTCCCCCAAAATTGAGAGAATCGAGTATACGACCTGAAACGTGTCTTGGGATCAAGTCCTACGTAGATTCCCACCCTAAAGGAAACAAAGGAGAGATGGGTACAATCAATAGTATGTCTGTTAGGTATCTACGTATACATGTAATTATAAAATGCAAGCAGAGTTATGGTTTAGATAGATATTCATAACCCCTGTAAGGTAGTAATGCTCGTGAAGAGGAGGATTGCATACAAGGTGAGGGGGAAGGAGGGGGGACAAATTCATACTGCAAGTACCACATGCCGTTGATGTAGAGGGTACCTCATCTTTATACACATATGGAGAGTTACACCATGCTGACTTACACGTGTGTGTCATGCAGTTGAACAATCGTATGTGGGTTCACATACGATCAATATCGGCAAAATTAACAAAGAAAGATTACAAAATTGGTTGGTTAAAAGCTAAGATTTTCTAAGCTAGCACCCGTACTGAAAGGTTTGTACTGGTATGAGGTGTAGGGAACCTGATTAACCCGGGTGAGTTTATAGAAACATTCTTACCCGCGGTCTCTGTTTTATGGAATCCTCGTACTGTCCTCGTGGGGCCAGAACTAGGTGGTAGTCACCTGCAGAAAGTCAAGATCACTACCGGTTACGGTTTTTAATTAAAGGTGCCGGGTGCGATCGTAATAGAGCCCGTAGGATCAACCCATGGCGAGCGGTCACCGATAGAGTAAACTCATCGCGATCGGAGACCGAAGCCCGTGGGAGTGATCGCCGCAGTACAGCGCACTTTACCTGGTTGGTTTCTGGCTATGGGCCCGTAGACACCTACCCCACCCACGGCGGAAGACTCGCAGGACAGCCGGTCAATCCAATGTGTGACCGAGCAGATTAAGTTACCGAGTATCGCGGGCGCCGCCGTGGGCGTGTTCAAGGGGCGTTGCTAGGTAACGCAACGCGACATGGTGTAGAAAGAGAAGACTACCACCAGTCAAAGGGGTGTTTTTTATCGGGCGCCATCTTGGAACGGGGTTAGAGGACAATAGTACAGTGTATGGGCGAACATGAGTAATACTCGAGAATGGGATAGATCAGGTATAAGTTATCTGGCTAACATATTCCATGGCACAGCATCGTTCAAGCCATGTTCATCAGCATGCAGGCGGTGTACCCATCTTTGCTCCATTCTAAAGAGTGCCTGTTGATTAATTGCAGGATGGCATTCAAGGATGGTCCATTGTATATTCTCTGCCGCAATGATCATATAGTCTCGTATGGGTCTTTTTACATCGGATGTTGCTATTATGTTCCATGATGCGTTGTTTCACAGGGCGCATTGTCATCCCTATGTAGATCAACTTACAGGGGCATATTAGTACATAGATACATCTGGAGCTATTGCAGTTTGTGTGCTTGTTAATGTTCCAGGTAAAGTCCCTTGGTAATTCTACCCTGGATAGTTTGAGGGCAGACTACGCAAGATCCACAACGGTAATGTCCCGTGACCGGTGGTAGGTCCCATAAGGTATTGACTGGGCGGGTGCTTGATTTCTTGGGGCGAGTGTGGATTAACGAGTCTTTAAGATTTGCTGTCCTCTTAAATGCAAAGCGTGGGTGTGGTAGTTCCATGCCCGCTGTGTTGAGGATCCCCCAATGTGAGCTCACAGTTTTCTTTATGAACGGGGAATTCCTAGTATAGGACGTCACACACGTGATTGTGTCATCTTTTTCTTTGGTATGAACCTCAAGCAACGAGTCTCTATTATTGTTGAGAGCCCTTTTTAATGACGTCTTCAGGAGTCTTGTAGGGTATCCCCTGTCTTGGAGCTTATGTTGCAGGATGCTAGCTTCTTGTCTGTAGTCTGTTACAGAGCTACAGTTTCTGCGGAGTCTGAGAAACTGTCCAAATGGCAGGTTATCCCTTAGTGATCTCGTGTGATGACTGTTATACATGAGTAGACTGTTCCTGTCAGTCTCCTTTTTCAACAGAGTTGTGGTGATCGTTGTAGGCTCTAACTGGATAGTCAGATCTAAGAAGGGTATGGATGTCTCTGAGATTGTGCCCGTGAACTTAAGGAAGGGATCTTGCTGGTTGATCCATGTGCAAAAAGCTTCGCAACTGGTGCGATCGCCTTTCCAGAAAATCAAGATATCGTCGATGTATCGACGCCAAAGTGTGAGATTATCTCGAAAGGGGTTCTGTTCAGGAGGGTAGATGTGAATCTTTTCAAAGGTGGCCATATAGATACAAGCCAGGCTCGGTGCAAATGTCGAACCCATCGAGGTTCCGCGGACCTGGTGAAAGAGTTGTGCTTCGTATCGAAAGAAATTTTCAGTCAGGGCTATATGGGCTAGCTCCATGATGAAGGCTATCGGGGTAGGAGAAGTCCATTCTTCCTGTTGCATCATAGAGTCCACAGCTTCTAATGTGGCTTGTTGCGGGATGTTGGTATACAACGCCTCTACGTCTAGGGTTAGGAGTAGATCGACATCTTCTCTTCCATCAACGTCATTGATCAGACGGAGAACATCTCTGGTGTCTTGTAGATACGATGGAATCTGCTTAACCAAAGGTTGGAAGAAGGCGTCACAAAATTGGGATAGTGGCTCCAGGAGTGACCCGATACCAGAAACAATAGGTCTCCCTGGGACAGGGGTTGTCCCCTTATGAATCTTGGGGAGGGTGTAGAAATACGGAGTGACTGGGTCCGTTGTGGTAAGGAACTCAGCTTCCTTCTTACTGATCCACTCGTTGGTTTCCGCTTCAATGATGAGGCTAGTGATGGTTGTAGTCAGCCGTTTCGTGGGATCATCCATGAGGGGTCTATAGTGTGTAGTGTTCGACAATTGTCGTCTGCACTCACGGTCGTAGTCCTCAAAGTTTTGTATAACAGTTGCTCCCCCTTTGTCTGCCTGTTTGATGACAATAGAGTTATCCCTTCCCAAATCAATAGACGCTTGTTTTTCTGCGGATGTTAAATTGTGGAAGGGTTTGATGTTAGGTTTATTCCGTAGGCTCGTCAAGACTGCTCGTTCAAATGTTAAGACTTCTGGTGGGACCATCCCATCAGTCGGTGTAAAGGTGGACGGTTTTCTCAAACCAGTGTCTGGACTGGTAGGCTCAGGTTGGTTGTCGAAGAAAGCTCGGAGTCGTATCTTCCTGAAGAGTTGTTTGATCTCAATCATTTCCTGGAAACTGTCAGGGGTCGGGGTGGGGACAAACCCAAGGCCTTTTTCCAAAAGACTCTTCTCCGTTGGTGAGAGGGCTTTCTTGGAGAGGTTAACAATCAGACTCTTTTCCCCCTGGATGCTGTGCTCCTGGTTTCCATTGCTGTTGACATTGGCAGCTGGTATTGCCATTGTACTCCTTTCTGCCCGCCTCGCTTTCGCCCTCTTCCTCTGCCCCAACCTCTGCCTTGAAAAGGTGGCAGATTGAGGGGGTAAAATTGCGGGGGGCCTTGTGGGAAGAATGGGTACTGCCATGGTGGTGTCATATGAGGTGTCATATGAGGTGGGCCATGGAACACTGGACCTTGTTGGTAGCCTTGGTGCCACGTTCGTGGTGGTGCTCGTTGATTTCTAGCAGGATAGCCACCACTGGAATCGCTACTTGTCGAACCACGCCTGTTGCTATTATCTGAGTTATCATCAGAAGAGTAGTTGTTCTTTTTCCCTTTGAAGCCGTCTTTAAGATAAGGGTAGACTTTCTCTTTCTCAAACTTGGCGATGTCTTTTTCAAGTTTGGCTGTCTTTTGTTTTAGTAGGAACTCATGGTGGTCAGACATCTCTTGGTTGATTTCGGCTAACTTTGTGGTGAAAGCCGTCTTGTTACTCTTAGGAATAGTGCTCTTCATGGTGGCCTCTAAGGCTGAGATCTTCTCTAACAAAGCATCGGATAGGCGTTTTGCTGTTTGTGAGATCAAAAATAATAAGTCTTTTGTACATTTCCAGGATACCTGGCACCAATCAACTTTAAATCGTTTGTCTTCCAGGAAGAGTCTCGGGACTATGTTGACGATTAGGCCTTGTGGGGCTATGTTGCTCCTTAAGTATTGCGTCATCATGATCCCGTGGATCGTGATTCTTATAAGTTCTTTTTTCATCTCAGTCAGGGTTGTCCATTCATCAGAAGATGTGCCCGATGTGGAAACAGTGGGGTTGGTCAGTATCGATGGCGTTGTCCTTAGTGCCTCGGCTATAGTGTTCTCGTCGAAGCTGAGACCAGGGACATCCTCCATGTTGGCCGTTGGAGTTTCAGTGTACTGGAGGATGGGGTGCACAAGAATATGCCAGCCAGAGCAGTACGGGTGCAGATTAGGGTGATAGTCAGTCCTTGCTGACTAAGGATGGGCCAAAAGTGGTGAAAGGATCTTCACCATTGGTAACCTCAAAAAGTTCCCGTGGAGAGTCCACGCTGAGAATTGCAACAAAAAGAGGGAACAGGGGGCGGACAATATTTGTCGGGGTCCAATGTACATGTCCTATAACTTGGAAGTCAACAAAAAAGTGTACAGAGTTCCCCACATAGGGTAGACTTAGGTAACTAGGGAAATCCTCTCTCTCTGTGAGCGTATATGACAGGGAATATGATAATCCCTTGACGGAATTGAGGATGCCTCACACAATGCAAAGGTTGGACGACTATTGCCATCCCACCCGATGATCGTACCGTGTCATCATTGGCTTCCTGCTCCTGCGGCAGGCGGCGGTGCAATGCCTGTCGGGTAGCACCGGGTGCTACACTTTGGCGGAGTTCTTTTATTCCTTAGCCAATGGGTGCATGTGTGTGAGGGGCCAAAAAAGGAGAAAAGAAAAGAAAGGTGCAGTAGTGAGCGTGAGTGAGGTTAAAAGAGGTCAGTGGAGTCCATTAAGAAGACTTTAATAGCATGGCTCACTGCCTTATTAAAATTGGTGCAAATGAGGGGTACTGAGGCGCAACAGTTAAGATGATATGGCCTCATTCAACCCTCAATTATGGTGTGGTCGACATGTTTCATGCCTCTCGGGCAATTCATCAGGACCTAAGTGCTCATCAACTTGCTACGACTCCCCCAAAATTGAGAGAATCGAGTATGCGACCTGAAACGTGTCGTGGGAGTTAAGTTAACTATAACATTTATATATATTTTTAAAATATTTAAATATATTTAATTTTAATTGTATTACTGTTAGATATTAATATATATGAGGTTTATTTTCAATTATATATATGTTAACAATAATATTATTGTCTTCGATAATAGTGTATAACAATATTTTTTTGATATTTTTGTTACTTACATTTTAAGTGTAGGATAATGATATTTTTATGATTGATATTTTTAATTCAATATTTATATTCCACAATATTTTTGGTTTCGATACTTTACCACAAATCCGACTAGAGCTTTGATGATCAGAGATTCATTCTTCAATCAATCAGAGGAGCTCCTATATCAGAATGCTTGTCAACTCCAGGTCACGGTCTGACTGGAGGAAGACACAGCAATAATCCATTGAAATAATAGATGCTGAAACAATGGCCTTTGGATGGTTTAACATCTTAGCAGCTATGGAACGTCCAGCTCCAGTGCTGAACGTTCCATTGTGCAGGTGCAGTTGGAACGTCCAACAGCCGACAGCAGCACTCCCGAGGTAGTGGTGCCGTTGGCCGTTGGAATAGGCGCTGCACTTAAGGTGTTAAGAAAGTAGGACTCCACAAAGTACCTCTCTTTGTACTGGATTCATAGGGTATGATTTCTACTGATTGGGATAGCACTGTATGTTAAATATCACTCACTAGAGGGACCTATCTCTATTTAATGCCCAGTGCAGCTTATGTATCAGAATGGGATAGTGACGCAGTGTCAACATCTGAGGAAAAAAACAGCGAACCAGCAAATCACTGGAACTGCTTTGACTTGACAAGCCACACAGGTAAACGTCCATGGACAACTGTCTTAGGCTTCATTATGATGACAGGTGGATACTACCGATAGGCCATCGGTGTCAGTCTGCCTGTCATTCAGGCCATCGGTCTGACCGCTGCATTACAATGCAGCCAGTCAGACCGCAGAGATCGGAGGCAAATGAACGCTGCCTCTGACAGGATCAAAGATCTCATTGGGACAGTGGTCAGATTCCTAACCCTACAATGGAGGCAGTGCCTGCGCAGGCACCGCCGTAGGGATTAGAATATCCCTTTCTGACTGTCTGGAAGAACAGGCAGACAGAAACTGACTTTGAGGCACAAAGCAGGACCCCTGTCTCCCCGGGGGGGGCACATTTAGTGCCCCCCATACACCCATGCACCATGTGCCTGACACCACATGGTGCTGAGCACACAGTGCATGGATTTGCAGGAAAAGGGCTTTTAGAAAAAAGTGGAATTCAGCACCGGGTTTTGTGCATTTTATAAAATAGTCTAAATGACGGTGACCTGTAACCTTATCTTAAAAAAAGACGTGCTGTGTTACTTATTTATATTATTTTTATTATCTCATCATTATTTCATCAGATTTCTTTCAGATAACACTTTTTTAATCTTATTTTTCTCTTTTTTTTTTATATATAAATATATGAAAAAAAATGTTATACAGCCATGATTAAATTCAGGTTATACAAAATACATCAAATTGATTCAAGTTACTATACAGAACCAGAATTCCATTCATTCAATGCGTTTCGGCTTGCGCCTTCATCAGGAATTCTGTGTTTCTTTCACATAACTGGTAACTATGAATTAAAAACATATTTCAATTAATCGTTCACATAATCGTAAATCAAATGTCAACGTCAAGCAGATCACATTATTTACACTAGTAACAAATCTTATAATTCCTGTGAATATGACTCTTCTCCTATACCAGTAGATCCAAGTCTCACTGTGTCACCAGTCGTTTCCTCTTAATTTCAAATCCATTATTACACATATTTACATATTTATTGTTTATCTTGCTACCATCAACTGTACATTATTTACAAGTATACATTTGAACTTTAATACCCAATTTATCAACACAATTTATCTAGTGTGAGTTTTCTATTTATTATGTCCAAGCCTAAAAAGGCTATGGCTACAACCAATATTTCAAAACATAGGGTGGATATCCTATCTAGTAATGGCAACTATGGGCACTAATTGACAAAGGTCAGGTTATATCATATTTAAAAAAGGATGATAAAGCCAATTGCCATAATTTCTCGCTCCTATCTGATTAATAGGAGCTATAATGGTGGCATATCCATGAATTACCTGTATTATTCTTCAGCTTTAGTATAGATTAGCCGCGGAAATGAAGTGATGGTTGAAATCAAATGCCTGTGTGTTTTAAATTCTCCCAGTTCGGCAAAAAGAAAGGACCAATCTACAGGGGTGAAAAATGATAGAACCATACTATTGCTTTTGAATAATTGTTGTTTGTCATACCAGCTATACGCCTAGGTTGTATTTCTACATACCTGCATTAGTCTTGTGTTACTCTTATATTTTTAGATCGTGCAGATGGAATTCTTGTCTTTATCTATTCGCCCATGCTTGCGTCAAGTGCCCAGTGCTGTCAAAAAATGACATAAGGGTTTATCTGACTATTCTTTACCCGGTAGTTATAGCGAGTTACAGATAGTTCGAATTGTTTGTATAAATGCCCCGTATCAGTATCTATGTGGTGAATATACATCTCACCAATATATCTACCATGTCTTTTCTGACGAAATGTCAATACAATAAACTTTATCTGGGATTACTATTCGATGGTCGTATTGGCGCCTCGTAATGGCCCTAAATTATTTCTCCATCCTGCATTAATGTAAGTTCACGGATAATCTTTAAAGCTTATTATTCGGCTGTGACCCACTTCTAGTGCGGCTATATCCCCTGTATGATTAAGAAATCATACGTAAAGTTCACCAAACCAACCCCCTAGATCATTATTTAAGGGTGCGTGTGCCTCTGCCTCCCGTGATTTAAGCTCGGGTCATAATATTACGGCGTATTCCCTTAACTTACTTGTATGATATTACTCGCGCAGACCCGTCTGGTTCGTCTTCCGTCTTACCGTTCACACTAAAAGTGCCATTATCATCTACGTATTTAAAGGCTAATTGTTTGCGCGCCCATTTACTATCAAGCATCGCAATATTACCAAAGGTAGAAGATCTGCCCAGTGTTGCCTGCATGGTTATGACTAGCGGTACCGCCATATTTGAACGGAGTCTAAATACGAAATTATCATGTTTCACCGTTCTTACTATGTTTGATTAATTTTACTGATAACGTAATTGAGGAGAATATTCATTATTTCTCCTTGTATTGTAGTTATATTATATACGATCTAAATTCTCATGTCGTATAGAAAGTATATTTCAAATCCTATTATGCGTCATATATGTGTCCACTAGCCTTGCTAACTTATAAGAAATAATATTTACAATATTACAGATGTTTATGTGATACGTAGTATATATTGTGAAGAAAATACTTGTAACTTTATTAAAACAAAGCACCTTAGGGTAGATAATTCTATGAGTTGCCGAAATCGATATGGAGATATCTAAGGTAGGAGAAGTAGGTTGAGGTCTTATTAACTCTATGTAGGGTTGGACATATTTAGAAGAACAACATATGCATTACTCGAGTTTTCAGGTAAATCAAGACAGTATAAGACAACATTGATTTTTGTACACATTTCATTATTGTCTATACACAATTTTAGTCATGGTTACCAACAAGTGAGTCAGGTTATGGTTTCTCATCCCATACTAAATTATGGCCTGCTCCCATGGAATTTCCATGTTCAATCCCTGTACCGCTGTTCCCAACAAAAATATCCAATATACTTCCCTCAATTTTCTTATTATATCTCGATCAGTGCCTGACTTAGGATGTATCCTTTCCAGGATACACCAAGACATTTCTTCAGGTAAATGACCTTTTTCAACAAAGTGGCTCACCATGGGGGCTGTCTTTTTTTGTGTTCTGATCGCAGAGCGATGCTCGGTTAATCTCACATTCATGGCTCTGCTCGTTTGTCCTACATACCCCTTGCCACAAGGGCAGATTATTAAGTGGACTACATTGGAACTTCTGCAGTTATTAAGGTCTTGAGGTCTGATTTTTTGTTTATTAAACTGCAGCGTGGAGCCCTGTATTGCAGTATCACAAGATTTACAACTGGAACATCTATATGTTCCTTGTACTGGCTGTAAATCCGTCAGCGATTGCTGGCTATCTGTTGTTTTGATTGCCATGCGTGATCTTACCACATGATCTTTTATGGATTTATTTCTCTTATAGGCAAACATCGGTTTTTGGAGATTATTTTCTATAGGGAGGTTCACATTTAAAATGTGACAGTTGGCATAGACTGTTTGTTTTATTCGTTCATTGAGCATGGAATGCTTAGTAATAAATACTAAGTTGGGAATTTGTTTCTCTTTGGTTGTTTCCAATAGGTGCTGGCGATCATAGAAGCGAGCCTGTTTATATGAGTCCCGTACAATTTTTCTGGGGTAACCGCGTGTCAGGAATTTTAATTTCATCATTTCAGATTTTTCATCATAGTCAGTCAAGTTAGTGCAATTACGCCTTAATCGTAAAAATTCTCCAAAGGGGACACTGTTTTTCTGAACCGATGGATGGTAGCTGTCGTAGTGTAAAAGAGTGTTTCTTGCTGTGGGCTTGACAAATAAGTCCACAGCAAGAACTCCGTGTTGCTGTTTGATGATGACATCCAAGTATTCTACCTTATGGGTATCTATGTGGTGTGTGAATTTGATGTTGATGTCACATAAATTTATCCCCTCTAGGAACTGATATAAGTTGTCCTCATTGTCCTTCCAAACAATGAATACATCATCTATGTATTGTGACCATAAGGTCACCGATTCATAGAATGGTGCCGCATCATTATAAACAAATTGATTTTCAAATCTTGACATGTAGATGTTCGCAATTGTTGGGGCGGAAGGATGAACCCATACTGACTCCCTGCTGTTGTTTGAATAATTTACCATTAAATTCAAAGATGTTCTCCATTAAAACAATTTTCAAACATTCCAGAATGATTATTTTCAGGCATGTGATGTTATAAGCTTGCATAAACCATTGAGTTGCTTCCAAGGCTCCCATTATGGGAATATTGCTATATAAAGCTTCTATGTCCATTGTAACCAGGAACTCTGAGGTGTTACAGAAATTTACGTTTTCAACCAGATTGATTATATGTCTGGTGTCTTTGACATGTCCTGGAATACGGGAAATGTGTGGGCATAGTATTGCATCTATATATTTTGCTAATGGTTACATTACTGAGCCAATAATGGTCACTATTGGTCTCAGTGGTGGATTAAAAAGATCTATATGTACCTTGGGAATCCCATAGATACTGGCCATTTTGGGATTGCTGACATTAAGATATTCCCATTCCTTTTTGCAAATCTCACCTTGCCTTAATGCTTTGTCTGTCAATTATCTAATCTGGGTTTTTGTTTGCACAGTGGAGTCTCTAGTTATGGGGCATAAAACTGTGTGTCACTCAGCATATCTTCCATTTTTGCGATATACCCAGATGTATCATACACTACTATGCCGCCCCCTTTTTCACATGCCTTTACCACTACATTTCTTTCCGACTTGATGTCCTGAAGTGCTTTGTATTGGACTTGATTAAGGTTCAAAGGAGTTTTGGGGACAAATCATGTTATATGTGTCAGTTTGCCATACACAATTTGTTTGAATATAGCTACCTGAGGTGGTAACTGATCCACCGTTGGTGTGAACAAAGATTTGGGTCTCAAACTGATAGGTTTGCCTCCTCCACTGTTTCTTCCTTTCCTTGAAAGTAGAAGTTGAGTCTAATCTTTCGAAATAATAGCTGTAAATCTCTAAATAGAGCGAATTTGTTTAGTCCGGAGTGTGGAGCGAAAGTGAGCCCTTTAGATAAGACTGAGATGGTGTCATCCGATAATCTTCTACTACTTAGATTAAATATAGGTGGTGTATCTAGTTTCTCCAATATCTGTTGTTTCGAGTCTCCAGGTATTGATTGTACATCATCGGTTGATTTCCCTGGAACTGACTGAAGTTCTGTTGTGGGACATGCTGGAATCGAGGCTGATATTGCGGCTTCCAATTGCCTCGCCTCATTTGGCGATGTTCTAAAAAAGAGGGGGGCCTATTTTGGTACCTAGCATTTGTCCTCACATTTTGATAACTACCTTGATCATAGGATCCTTCACCATCTGATCCTGAGGACTCTGAGAATGTGTTGATCCTTTTCCCATATCTGGACTGTTGATTGCCCCAACCATCATTGCCACTCTCAACGTTTGAATAGAAGTGGTCTGATAGGTAGTGGTAAGTTGTATCTTTTTTTGAAAAACTTAATGTCCTTTTGAAGCTTTTCAGTTTTCCTCTTGATCAAATAATCTGAGTATGAGTTAATTTCCTTATCTACCTCTTCTAACTTTGTTTTAACATGTTTCACTATTCCTGAACTTTTGTTTTTTCTTCTAGATCAGCTATTTCTTTGGTCAATTGTTGTAAAATTCCTTTTGAGGTTTCCACTATTATCATCATGTAATCCCTGGAGCACAGGTTGTTCTTCTAAATATGTCTAACCCCTCATAGAGTTAATAAGACCTCAACCTACTTCTCCTACCTTAGATATCTCCATATCGATTTCGGCAACTCATAGAATTATCTCCCCTAAGGTGCTTTGGTTTAATAAAGTTACAAGTATTTTCTTCACAATATATACTACGTATCACATAAACATCTGTAATATTGTAAATATTATTTTTTATAAGTTAGCAAGGCTAGTGGACACATATATGACGCATAATAGGATTTGAAATATACCTTCTATACCACATGAGAATTTAGATCGTATATAATATAACTACAATACATGGAGAAATAATGAATATTCTCCTCAATTACGTTATTGGTAAAATTCATCAAACATAGTAAGAACGGTGAAACATGATAATTTCGTATCTAGACTCCATTCAAATATGGCGGTACCGCTAGTCATAACCATGCAGGCAACACTGGGCAGATCTTCTACCTTTGGTAATATTGCGATGCTTGATAGTAAATGGGCGCGCAAACAATTAGCCTTTAAATACGTAGATCATAATGGCACTTTTACTGTGAACGGTAAGACGGAAGACGAACCAGACGGGTCTGCGCGAGTAATATCATGCAAGTAAGTTAAGGGAATACGCCGTAATTTTATGACCCGAGCTTAAATCACGGGAGGCAGTGGCACCCGCACCCTTAAATAATGATCTAGGGGGTTGGTTTGGTGAACTCGACGTATGATTCCTTAATCATACAGGGGATATAGCCGCACTAGAAGTGGGTCACAGCCGAATAATAAGCTTTAAAGATTATCCGTGAACTTACATTAATGCAGGATGGAGAAATAATTTAGTGCCATTACGAGGCGTCAATACGACCATCGAATAGTAATCCCAGATAAAGTTTATTGTATTGACATTTTGTCAGAAAAGACATGGTAGATATATTGGTGAGATGTATATTCACCACATAGATACTGATACGGGGCATTTATACAAACAATTCGAACTATCTGTAACTCGCTATAACTACTGGGTAAAGAATAGTCAGATAAACCCTTATGTCATTTTTTGACAGCACTGGGCACTTGACGCAAGCATGGGCGAATAGATAAAGACAAGAATTCCATCTGCACCATCTAAAAATATAAGAGTAACACAAGACTAATGCAGGTATGTAGAAATACAACCTAGGCGTATAGCTGGTATGACAAACAAAACTTATTCAAAATCACTAGTATGGTTCTATCATTTTCCCCCCCCCCCCTCGGTTTCTTCCTTTCTTTTTGCCGAACTGGGAGAATTTAAAACGCACAGGCATTTGATCTCAACCGTCACTTCATTTCCGCAGCTAATCTATACTATAGCTGAAGAATATTACAGGTAATTCATGGATATACCACCATTATAGCTCCTATTAATCAGATAGGAGCGAGAAATTATGGCAATTGGATTTATCATACCTTTTTAAATATGATATAACCTGACCTTTGTCAATTAGTGCCCATAGTTGCCATTACTAGATAAGATATCCACCCTATGTTTTGAAATATTGGTTGTAGGCATAGCCTTTTTAGGGCTGGACATATTAAATAGAAAACTCACACTAGATAAATTGTGTTGATAAATTGGGTATTAAAGTTCAAATGTATACATGTAAATATTGTAAATAATGTACAGTTGATGGTAGCAAGATAAACAATAAATATGTAAATTTGTGTAATAATGGATTTGAAGTTAAGAGGGAACGACTGGTGACACAGTGAGACTTCAACCAATCAATCAATCATAGCATTTGTATAGCGCACTACTCACCCGGCAGGGTCTCAAGGCGCTTGGGGGAAGGGGTCCGCTATTGCTCAAACAGCCAGGTCTTGAGTTGTCTCCTGAATGCGAGATGGTCCTGGGTCAGCCGAAGATGGATAGGGAGGGAGTTCCAAGTAGAAGAAGGATCTACCTCCGGCGGTGGCGTGGTACGGCGGCGAGGGCGAGGCTTGTGGAATGTAGCTGGCGGCTTGGCGTGTAGAAGGTCAGGCGGTTGTTGAGGTACTTGGGGCCCAGGTCGTGGAGAGACTTGTGTGCGTGGGTGAGGAGCCTGAACGTGATCCTCTTGCTGACGGGGAGTCAGTACAGGTCCTTCAGGTGGCTGGAGATGTGGCTGCGTCGGGGGATGTCCAGGATGAGTTGGGCGTAGGCGTTCTGGATACGTTGGAGTCTTTTCCGTAGCTTGGCTGTGGTTCCGGCGTAGAGGGTGTTTCCGTAGTCCAGTCGGCTGGTGACGAGTGCTTGGGTGACCGTCTTCCTGGTTTCAGTCGGGATCCATCGGAAGATCTTGCGGAGCATGCGTAGGGTGTTGAAGCCTGATGAGGAGACGGCGTTGACTTGTCTGGTCATTGAGAGGGAGGAGTCCAGGATAAAGCCCAGGTTGCGTGCATGGTCTGTTGGCTTGGGAGTGGCGCCCAGGGCCACCAGGAGTCGTCCCAGGCAGAGGGCGATGGTCCCAGGACGAGGACTTCTGTCTTGTCCGAGTTCAGTTTCAGGCGGCTGTTCTTCATCCACTCGGCGACGTCTTTCATCCCTTCGTGTAGACTCGTTCTGGCGGTGGCGGGGTGTCTGGTGAGGGAGAGGATCAGTTGGGTGTCATCGGCGTAGTAGATGATGTTGAGGTTGTGCTGGCGTGCGATGGCTGCAAGAGGTCTCATGTAGACGTTGAAGAGGGTGGGGCTGAGTGATGATCCTTGCGGTACGCCGCAGATGACTTCAGTTGCCTCGGATTGAAACGGGGGGAGGCGGACTCTCTGTATTCTTCCGGTGAGGAACGAGGTGATCCACTCTAGTGCCTTCTCTTGGATGCCGATGTTGCTGAGACGTTGAACTAGGGTGCGGTGGCAGACAGTGTCGAACGCTGCAGAGAGGTCCAGGAGGATGAGGGCCGCTGTTTCTCCGTTGTCGAGCAGGGTTCTGATGTCGTCAGTGGCTGCGATGAGGGCGGTCTCTGTGCTGTGGTTGGCTCGGAAGCTGGACTGCGAGGGGTGGAGGGATCTGTTCGTCTTGAGGAAGGCTGCAAGCTGTCTGTTGATGGTCTTCTCGATGACTTTGGCGGGAAAAGGGAGGAGCGAGATGGGGCTGAAGTTCTTGAGGTCGGTGGGGTCAGCTGTTGGTTTCTTCAGTAGGGCGTTGTGCTCGGCATGCTTCCAGCTCTCCGGGAAGGTGGCGGTGTTGAATGGGGTGTTGATGACGTCCCGGAGTTGGGGTGCGATGATGGAGTCGGCCTTGTTGAAGACGTGGTGGGGGCGGGGGTCGGGTGGAGATCCGGAGTGGATGGTGTTCATCGTGTGGGCTGTGTCTTTGGTGGTCACCGTGGTCCAGGTGCGGAGGGTGGCGATGGGGGGCGTTGGTTCGACGGTTGGGTGCGTGGATGGTGCGCTGAAGCTGTTGTGGATGTCGGTGATCTTGCGGTTGAAGAACGAGGCGAGAGAGTCGCAGAGATCTTGTGAATCGTTGTTGCTGGTGCTGGGGTTGGAGAACTCCTTGACGATGCTTAAGAGTTCCTTGCTGTCGTGGGCGTTGTTGTCCAGTCGTTCCTTCAGAGATTTCTTCTTGGTGGTGCGGATGAGCTGGTGGTGCTTACGGGTGGCGTGTTTGAGGGCGGTCATGTTGTCTGTGGTCTGGTTGAGGAGCCAGGCTTTCTCGAGAGTGCAGCAGTTTTTCTTGGAGTCCTTGAGTTCGTCGGTGAACCAGGAGGCTTTCTTGCTTCTGGGTCTGCTGGGAGGGTTCTTCAGTGGCGCGAGGTCGCCGGCGCAGGCGGTCAGGCACTTCGTGAAGTTCGGTGCTGCTTCGGTGGGGTCCGTTGTGCTGGTGGGTGGGTTCAGGCTGAGGGAGGTGGTGAGCTGCTCGGCGGTGATCTTGCTCCAGTTTCTGCGAGGAGCCTGTTGCGGGTGGTGGTGGGTCGTGGTTCTTCTGAAGCTGAAGTGGACACAACTGTGGTCGGTCCAGTGAAGTCCGGTGGAGTGGCTGAAGGTGATGTGCTTGCTGGATGAGAAGACTAGATCAAGCGTGTGGCCGGCGTAGTAGGTGGGGGTGTTGACCAGTTGCTTGAGTCCGAGGTTGTCGAGGTTGTCCAACAGGGCGGAGGTGTTGCGGTCCTTGTTGTTCTCCAGGTGGAAGTTGAGGTCCCCTAGGAGGATGTAGTCAGCGGAGCGGAGGGCGTGCGAGCTGATGAAGTCCGTGATGTCTTCGCTGAATTGTGTACGTGGACCCGGGGGTCTGTAGACGAGGGTGCCTTTGAGGGTCGTCTTTGGGTCGGTGTGTATCTGGAAGTGGAGGTGCTCGGCGGCGGCGAAGGTGTCGTTGGAGTCGGTCGTGACGCGGATGGTGTTCTTGTGTACGATGGCGATGCCTCCTCCAATCTGGTTGACGCGGTCTCTCCGGGTGATCTTGTATCCGTCTGGGATGGCGATGGCGATGTCGGGTACGGAGGAGGCGTTCATCCAGGTTTCTGTGAGGAAGGCGACGTCAGGTGAGGTAGTGTCGAGTAGGTTCCATAGTTCGATGGCGTGTCTGAGGAAGGAGCGGGTGTTGAGCAGGATGCACTTGAGGTTGTTGGTGCTCGGCCTGGTGGCTGTGGTGCAGGTCCGGATGCAGGTGAACTTGCAGGCTTGGCAGGTGAAGGGTCCGTGGGTGCGACTTGGATCTACTGGTATAGGAGAAGAGTCATATTCACAGGAATTATAAGATTTGTTACTAGTGTAAATAATGTGATCTGCTTGACGTTGACATTTGATTTATGATTATGTGAACGATGAATTGAAATATGTTTTTAATTCATAGTTACCAGTTATGTGAGAGAAACACAGAATTCCTGACGAAGGCGCAAGCCGAAACGCGTTGAATGAATGGAAATGTGGTTCTGTATAGTAACTTGAATCAATTTGATGTATTTTGTATAACCTGAATTTAATCATGGTTTTATAACAATTTTTTGTCATATATTTATATATAAAAAAAGAGATAAATAAGATAAAAAAAAGTGTTATCTGAAAGAAATCT
This sequence comes from Lissotriton vulgaris, assembly GCF_964263255.1. Lineage (NCBI taxonomy): Eukaryota > Metazoa > Chordata > Amphibia > Caudata > Salamandridae > Lissotriton > Lissotriton vulgaris. The sequence continues at coordinate 742,474,459 of NC_141691.1, read as the reverse complement.
GATGAAATAATGATGAGATAATAAAAATAATATAAATAAGCAACACAGCACGTCTTTTTTTAAGATAAGGTTACAGGTCAGCGTCATTTAGACTATTTTATAAAATGCACAAAACCCGGTGCTGAATTCCACTTTTTTCTAAACATGTGCAGGAAAAGGGCCGCAGCACAGGCCACAGTAGAAAAAGCATTTTATGACCACCTGCACAGTGGTCCTATCCTAATCGGGCAGGTGAAACCACTAACACATTGTCGGACAGTCACCTAACCGAAACAGTGGCGACCACCATTGTAATAAGGGCCTTAGTTCTTTATTTGGGTGGAAACACATTTGCATGTCATCTTAATTCAAGGAATTGCAGTGAATGAATTATCAAGGAAGTTAATGGAGAGATCGGTTTAATTTAGATGAGTCTTTGATCATGGCATGCTTCATCTCTACAGGTACCAACTATGGCACAGGTAAGACAATCACAATATCAGGTAAGGTGCCCATGATTTTGCCACTTCTTATTTCATTTGTTAAAGGGGGCAGACATATTCTCAGAACTCTCTACAGTTGGAAGATACTAAAAGTTGTGTTAAAGAGAACATCTGTTATTGAAAAACCCTCAGTTTCATAATTGACTGATTGATTGATTGATTGATCTTTCATGCAGCCTCATTATGAGGAATAGTATTGTTTGAGGTGTTAAGTTTTCTAAAAACGCACAGCTTTTCATTTGTAGACTATCAACTAGTTTTCTGAAGCTACAGTCTCTGGGCTGATGTTTTGATGTTTTTAAGAATTACAAATATCTGCTTGAGGAAATTCAAAGTCTGAAAAATGTTACGAATAAGACTCTGCTTCTATTTGGAAAAGCAATTTATTCTACTGTTTTGTATTTTCCTTTGTCTACTGCATTATATGTATGATGCCAGGTATTATTTTGCGCTCTTACTTTAAAGCAATTATAAAAAGTCTCTCGTTAACCATTTTTCTGATGAGCCTTTATTCTGTTTAGTCTTCCTTTGCTGCAAGGTTCTAGCTCTTCTGATCTTTGTTTCTTTATCCACTGACAATGTTAGTATTCGCTCTGAATTCAAAACTATTTGCTATGAGTTTGCTTTGAAAAACACTGCAGTGTTCTCAGCCTTAACATTTTTCCATTTCCTCAATTACATAGAGGTTGCTGTCTCACCATTTACATCATTACATGCTATTCTTTATCATATACTGAATCACATTGTGGTCAATACAACCTAAACTCCTTAAATCAGGTAGAAATATCACATTGAATATTACCTTTCGAATGGGCTAGTTTTGCTTCATCAAATTGAACAATGATATGAAATTTGAAAATTTGAAATTATATATTTCCTTGTTGTTAGACCAGGCATCCTTGGTGTGGTTTCCCCTGACTTTTTGCCTTCTGACCTCCTGTTTTTGACTGTTGCTGCTGACTTCATGTTTGCTGGCTTTAGGAATGCGGGCACTTTACCACTGCAAACAAGAGTTAAAGTGCATATTTTCTTTACTTAAAACATGGTAACATTGGTTTATTTTCAATTAGCATATTTGATTTACTTATGAGTTGCTAGTAAAGCGCACTACATGTGCCCAGGGCCAGGTGTTCCGATGCTACTTATGGGCTTGCAGCACTGATTGTGACACTCACTTAAGTAGCCCTTTAAACATGTCTCAGGCCTGCCATTGCAGAGCCTGTGTGTGCAGTTTTAAACTGCAATTTTGACCTGGCAAGTTAACCTCCTGGCCAGGCCCAATCCTTCCTGTTTTATTGCATATAGGTCACTCCAAAGTAGGCTCCGGACAGCCCCTGGGCAGGATGCAGTGCAAAAAAGTAAGACACACACTTTTAAGTTTTACTTGTCCTGGTAGTGAGAAACTCTTAAATTCATGTTTCACTACTGCAAGGCCTTTCTCTCCCTTAGGATAACATTGGGATTGTCCTATTACATGTGTAACTTCCACTTGGGAAAAGATGGGTCTGCAAATTTGGTGTTTCTGAAATCACAATTTAAAAACACAACTTAAGGTGAAGTTGTCACTTAGAAATTTGGCATTTTCTTACTGTAACCATTTGGTGCCTTCTGCCTATCTCAGTAATACATGTCTGAGGTGGGTGACAGATGCCTTCCTGCATTCTCATAGCCACACACAAAGGAAGAATAGGTGTGACTGAGTGACCATCTGCATGCTGATGGGTCATTCTGAGCAGGATGAGAGGAAGGAGCGGACACATACACCTGAAAGGGCTGTGTTATGGCCCCACATTGTGATCTGGAGCCAGGTCAGAAAAGGCAGGGTCTAGTGCACTTCAAAGGCTATTCTTTGAAGTCTCCCTACTTCAAAGGCACAAATGGGTATAAGTACTGGACCTCTCACACCACAAAATCCGAACAGTTCTGGTATTTAGAACATTTTTCCAGGAAGGAGGACTGCTGTGCTGCCAAGAGTGTCTTCCAATTTGGTGAACTGCTTTGCTGTGTTGGCCTGCAGCCTGCTGCCTCTTACCTGGGACTCAGCCTGCTGTGAGCCCTGCTATGCCAAGTGGTGCCAATCAAGTACTATGTTGCACTGATCGGAACCAGCGCATTTCCAATGACATGACGCATCACTGATGTTACATGAACTGTGGACATTTCATTCCTGACAGAGTTATGCATCATCCCCTGTTTCCAGCGCATCTCTGACATTGTGAGGCTTCGTGCCAACACATCAATTTGTGCTGCATGCATCGCCTAGAGCCCAGCAGTCGGCGATGATGCCTTGTCTTAGGTTCTGCGCTTCTTGACTCTGAATGCATCTTCGACTTTGCGCAGCTAGCAACCGACTCATCACCCCATCTACGAGATTGACAGCAATGCCTCACCTCCTTTCCTCCACACACTGCCTTCTATGTTGATGCATTCAGGGTATTGTTCACCGGGCCAAGGCTGGTCCCTGGATTTCACCTGTGCTCCATCACCTGTGCTTCATCACGGTCAGCCTGAACCTTTGGATTGGTCCCAGTCAAGCACAACCAGATAGCCTCAGTTGGCACTATTTGTTTCTAAGCTCCTCAAAACAGTTCATTCTTAACTTCTACATATTGGATGTTTGTTGTTTTAGTCTTGTTTTACTCATAAAAATATTGGTTCTTTTTCTAAACTGGCATGGATCCCTTCTGTGGTGTTTTCACTGTATTTCTGTGTTTTGGGTGCACAACTACTTCACACATTGCCTCTTAGTTAAGACTGACTGCTCTGTGCCAAGCTACCTGAAAGTGAGCACAGGTTAATTTAGAGTGTGTTACTGACTTACCCTGACTAGGATTGTGGTTCCTGCTTCAACAGGGTGCATAACTCTGCCAACCAGAAACCCAGGGCCACATTCATGGATTTTTTGTTGTAGGGCGGAGCAGCAGGCCTTCCTGCTGCGCTGCTCTACGGTAAAAGAAAAGGGCATTCCTGTCCTTTTCCTCTGTGCCGGCGCACAATGGGGCAACGGAGCCTGTGTTGCAGGGATGATTACATTTGTGTAGGAAGGGAAACCTTCTTGCACAAAAACAATACCAAGAGGCTTTTTCCTTTTTCTATGTGTGCTGCAGAATGGAAGAGGAAAAGCGAGAAGAAATAAAGATAATTCTTCTCGTTGTGCCTCCCTTACGCCTCCCCTGGAGCTGTGAAAGCTTATATCTTTAAACATGAATCAGTTCCGCACACCAGCATTATCATCATCCCAAGTAGGCTCTCCCTTCTACCAATTTCATAAACTGTACTATAATGTTTGTATTGTTTTTAACTCAAGGGCTTATTTCCCTTTGCTTTTTTTGCTCTTTACATTATATCTTAATTATTCATATAGTGCTTCATGGACCGAGTATTTGCAGAGTAATAACATACTAATGACAAGGAGTGCTTGGAAGGAAGAGTGTGTGTCTGTTATATGTCATTTGTGACCAGTGTTTGGATGTCATTCTCACGGACCAGAGTTGTCCTCTTATAGCGCTTTTTGTTGCTCTGCTTTGGTTCGCAGAAAAGCAAAAGGAGTAAGAGAGAGGGCACCTAGGCATATAGGTCCAGAATTATGCATCTTGATCGAAGCACATTTAACCCTAAAACTGCCTTGTGAATAAAAAAAAAACAACCACACTGCAATTTAGCAAAGAGAAGAGAAGACCTAGGAAACCTACAAATAGTGTCAGACAATTGGAAATCGGTAACCATGAATTCCACATTGTGTAGACTGCACATTTACAAATGGCGAACAGTGATCAGATGAAAAGTATATAAGGCCACCCAAAATGCAACACAAACTTTCGAAATGGCAGTTCTCTATGTGATGGCGAAGCGTATAGCAGTTTCAGGGGCCAACAGAGGAGAAGGATGTAAGGGAGAGAATATTTAGGCAGAGAGTAAGACTCTTTGGGAAATCGGAGAAGAAATTGTCTAGGAGGCTTGGCTGGCAAAATATTCTATACCGCATTGATGAGCTCTAGTCAGCTATTACACCTGCACACAATAAGTGACGAATTTGTCTAAATTACTCCTGTTACATTCTTGTAGCTACAGTTCACAATATGGACATTTTAGAATGGCTTATCATGAGCATTTAGAGGGTACCTCGGTACACTGTTCTTCCAAGAATACACACATTAATTGTCTTCCCTATTATACCAGCTGAATTGTAAGACACAAGGGTGAAACTTTAATGAATTGCCAGCTGGTTGGCATATTTGATTGCCTCTCGGTAACAGAGTAACTATGCAGAAAATGAAGCGACACCACCACTTGAACAATCAAGTAGTATAAGTACCTCATCACTGACCAGGTGGTACATGAACAATTGAATACAAATGACATGCACATGTTGTACCATTGTGATCTGTATGACCAGCTTGCAAGAAGAGAACTAGGAGACTGCTGGTTGCTAGTCAGTCAACACCACTGTAAATGCAGGAACTAAATGAACGCATGCCAAACACAATACTAGCTTGCTGTTTACGACACATAAGTGACAGCGCTTATACCATAATATCATGAGTAATGGCTCCAAGCTTGAATCCCCTGAGTCAAAGGCAACATGAGTATATTGCAGCACACTGACTATATCACTGGTGGTGGAAATATTTGTTGTCCTGAAAGGTAGATGATACAGCCAACACAAAGGCTGAGGGGGACTACAAAATGACTCAAAGAAATGCTGTAGAGTCATTGCCACATGTGCAATGTTGCACAACATTGCAACCAGTAGGGGTCTGTCAATTAAAAAGGATGAACATGAGTGAGCCAATTAAAAGCCCGCCCCACTTGCCAATCAGCCACCAATCCCAAATGGAAGGAGAGTGGGTAAGATTTCAGATTTTAGTACAGTGAGAAATCTGTTACAGTTTTAAACTATGAAGGATATTTGGCTTAAACATTATTACAAAGCAAACCACACAGATCAACTGAAGTGAACAAACATAATATAGGTGAAATGAGGATATTCAAAGCAACAAATAGCAATGCCCTCTTTAAGGACTTTTTAATGGCAAAACACCCACAGAATATGATAAGGAAGAGACCAAAAAAATTACAATGAAGGGAAAGTGACATAACAGTGAAAATAAAGCATTTAAGCCTTAATCACTACAGAAAGAGGAACTGTTGAAGGGAACCATAGTTAAGAATGCTACAAGTGACATTAATGTGATACGTATAACTAAGTATAAACCCAATGACTAATTACAATTACATGTTCTAAATAATCACTTGCATTTGCTACTATGAAAGCAAAAAGGACAGGGCAGGGGAGGAGTGGTTTGCTCAAAATGAAAAGGGGAACAGATCACTTCCTCAGTTGGGGGAGCTGTATTGGAAGAGCATTCTCCATGGGGAAAATGTTTCACTTTGAGAAAAGAAAGTCTGTGTTTGCACAGGAGGGACTTTTTCACCTTGCGTCTTCTCTATTATCGCTCTATACAGTTGGAATGGGAGACAGTGATGGCTATTCCGCTAAGGCAGAGGAGGGTCACCCTACTGAGCAGGTCGAATAAGTAATAGAAATGATAATAACTCATTGTTATTATCATTTTATTTTTCCCCTTGCTCAGCTGGGTAGGGGCAGGCTGCTCTGTTCACAGAGCAGGGCAGGGGAGGAGTGGTTTGCCCACTCCAAGTGCATAGGACACCTTGGCGGGCTGTCTCGGTCAGACAAGTGGTCATGCACAATTTGCATGTTCTCCATGCAGGCTCAATTACAGCCTGGATGGAGAACATGCCAGCCTCCCATTCTCTGGCTCAGATCGGTGCCACGGCGCCCAGACCGATCACAATGCTGCATTGCAGCGCTGTGATTGGCTAGCGGGAGGCTGGGAGCTGGGTGCATCCTGCTTCCTGCTTCCTGCCCTGGAAGCGTGGAAGAGGACCGAGAGGAGGTGGATGGGACAGGTAAGTGTGTATTTTAATTTGTATGTCAGTCCGTCCTCCCCCTGCCCCCGCCGCCTTCAAATACCAGCTACCACAGATAGGAGCTCTTGAGTACAGTCATATGTTTTCTTCTAGAGGTACATAGGATGTTTCTAGAACATGATCCAAAAAGTAGTAAATCTGCATGCATGTATATACATAAGGTCATAGGTGCAGCTTTTGCAACTTCTTCAATTTTTCAGGCCTACTGAGTTTATAGAAAGAAAATTAAAAAAGATCTATAAAATCACAGAATTTAAGGAACTGTTGTACGACATTTGTTCTTCCACCACAACGTGTTTGCTTTTAGCTCATTTAAACTCCACTATGAATATTATGAGATCATCAAAAGAAAGCTGGAATAAGTATCTAGAAGCTGAAATAAATAGATTTTTCAGACACCCAAAATGATGAATAGTGCAGTGGTAAGCAATATTGAGAAACTAGGCATTCCAAAATATATATATTATAAAAAGATGTGGAGTGCAATTTGAAGAGAACTGAATAAAATAATTAACAATTTTAATAATCCTAATTGTTGTACCGTGAGACTTGCTGTCTGAATACAATATGTTATTGTGAAGTTTCTTCAAAAGAACAAACCGAGATCTTAGAAATGCTTTACTTGAGTTATAATTTAGAGCGAGAACCACTAAATTGGAGGTAGTATATACTTTGCAATCACAATGATGGGAGTGATTGACTGCATAAGTATAATTATTATGAAGGCTTTAATAAGACACAAGGGGATATTTTCATTTTCTCTTAGTGTTGTTTTTACTGTTTAAAATGAAAGTGAAGCTGATAACAGTATTGCTCCTAAAGCAAATAAATGCACGTTGATGGAAGCTGCACAAAATGATTTTAGACTGAGAGCCATCAGAGCTGCCAAGAATGTGGTGAGAGCTGTGAAATGGTGCACTGGAGTATCATGAGCTGCCATTAAAAAAAAATTGCACATACATTTTTTAATCTAATTCAGAGCTGAGTATCATGTATGAATGGCCAAAATAGGACTCCTCTGAAATCTTATGTTTGGAGCAAGAGTAGATCCATCATATACAGTTGACCATTTAAACTCTTTCAGGATATTGGATAGAACACTGTAGAGGCACAATTTTTGAAGCATTGCAAAAACTCAGATGAAAGCTAATGAAAAGATATATGGTTATTTATTTTGTGTTTGAGAGAGAATTACAATTTAATTTAATACATCGTCAAGTCGAATTACTTTTATTTGATATCCAAGTTTAATTATATTTGGGTCAGATGGAAATGTTAACAGGAAAGGAAAACATGAAGCACGCACACATTTGGATACTGCAAAGCTAGGGTAGGAAAGCCTACCTTTTGAAGTTGATCATCTAAGCACAGGGTCTAAAGCTGATTTTATCAATGAGATTCAACCACCTAGGCAGCATGGAGTCTGTGATGTGCAGCAGCACTAGCCATCAAGGTATTATGGCTATTCTACCATATTCCATGAAAATGGCGTTCAACATTGAAATTATATACTGTTCTTACAGACTGCATGCAATGATGCAGTATCTTGGGACTGTGTTAGTAAGAAAATGTCCAAATACTAGAGATATTAGATATGATGCAGATAAGAATTATAATAATAATTTGTGTGTTAAATTAGTCGGTTTAACAATCCTACTATCTAATTCTGTTTTTATTAATATTGGGGCGCATGCATCATTAGAAATTGCGCTCGCATAGGGGCAGATTATGCGAACCTGCCACTTTGTGAGCACAATTTTCAATGATGTGAGCGCAATTTTTTCATTTGGAATGCATCATCCTAAATGCAAAAATCCCAATTAGCAATTGCATTTAAAGAATCGCAAACTGCGATGCCTTAAATGCAATGCAAGATTGCATTTCAAATAGCGATTTTGCTATTATGGGCCACTAAATACCGATTATTTCAACCTGATGGTATTTAGCGAAAGCTTTGAAAAATGCACTAAAGTGCATTTTTCAAAGGTTCAGGTTACACACACACACCGGCCCTTGGTGCATGTGTGTGTGCAACATGGGTGCACATCACAATTTCAGGGGTGCAACAGGGTGCCCTTTTGACACCCTTGCACCATTGAAATTGCATGCACAATTTGTGAGTACCTATTGGTACTCACAAACTGCGCATGAAATTTCCCATTCATTCCTATGGGCCTGTAGACCCATAGGAATGAATGAGAAGCCATTCCTTAATTGCGACTCACAGTTTGCGAGACGCGATTAAGGAATATTTAGGAATCGTTATTTTAATAGCGATTCCTACATGTATAGGCTTTTGCGAGTCCTTAATTGCGATTCCTTAATAATCGCAAATAAGGACTCGTGAAAGCCTACCTTGATGCATGTGCCCCAAAGTCTTGTGAGTCTTTCTAATGGTTTGACAAGATGCAAAAGAAAGCACTGTATATCTCTGTGATGATTTAGCTTGGCGTGTGTATTGAAAAAAAATTAATCACTCTAATTAGGAAGCGACAAAAACTGAGCAAAGCATGTTCCTGGATTACTGTGAATTTGAGAATTAAACACTTTTAAATCCTTTTAAAACTGAGAAGATATGTCACGGATCAACATAAGCATTATCGAAATACCACATGGCCCGAGCTAAAGCAGCTTGGAACCATAACAGACAAGTCAGCAATTTCGATTTTAATATAAAAATCCCCAAACTGGGGACTTATCTTTTTAATAAAACATTCAGTGTCCCTGATTCAGAGAGTTTTGTCCAAGAGCATGGGGGGCATTGTTATTTTTCTTTTGTGGTATTGCATGTGCAGGAAAACAAAGCTGGCATGGACAGAAAAATGTAACAATATAGAGCAGATCTTCTGAAGGTATGTGAGCCAGATTGGCATAAGGCTCAGCCCGAAATCAGGTGGCATGGTGCGCAAAAGAACGATGAGGTGGAGTGTGACCCTGAACTAATGCCAGTGGTTAGAAATATTGCAAGAAGCCTCCCATTACCTTTTGGGTGTTTCATATATTACCCTAAGTGTGATAGGAAGGCCCAGACATGAGCCCCGTGTTCACTCTGTTTACCTGGAACCAAGCTGTACCTGGCTGATGAGCCAATAACCAGGGAAACATAATTCCAAGGTTCTTGTGTTACTGTTCAGGGTGGACCTGACTTGGCATTTTGAGCTGTATTGTTCCCATGAAGAGCAGGGTCTAGACTGATTTGCATATGGCTGAGTCCAACTGAGGGGGCATGGTGAGCAAAAAAATAAAAAGTTGAGTGATACCCCAAGCTATTGCCAGTGGTTAGACGTATTGCAAATAGACTACATTCACCATTTGATGCACGTACTGTCCTGCGTGACATGGGTATGCCAAGACGTGGGACCTGTGCTCAATCTGTCTCTGGAGCCCAGCTGCACAAGATAAACCCATAACCTGGGCCAAACATGTCCTGGGTTGCTTGTGTTCCATTTCAGGGAAGACCTGGCTTGACATTTTGGGCTTGACTGTTTCCATGAGGATCAGGGTCAATAGTGATTTGCATATGCTTGGGTCCAAAATGAGGTGGCATGGTGAGCAACAGATCGATGGGTTAGAGTGCAGCCCTGAGCTACGGCCATTGTCTTTTATGTGTTTCATTGAAGTCAGCGCCCTGTACGAGTAATGCAAGTGCAAAATAGGCAGAGCTTCACCAGAAAAATCACATATACTTCTGCATCTAAATGTTTCTATGGGATATGACCAATATGGGTGGGATATCTGCCAATTGTTAGCAGGGTTTCCATTATTACTCAGCTCTAAACAGCACAATAATCTCAGCATGCACATTTAAGTTGCTTATTTGTTTATTTAATTTTATTGTTCTTTGGTTGTTTGGCTGTGCATAACAACTAAACCATTTTCTTGCAGGACTGCTATTCTCTTCAGGTCAAGTTACCAAAGATAGTCATCCTTTCCATTATTTAAAAATGTTTATCCCTATGAGCACTTCTGTATGAGTACTTCTGTATGAGTACTTTTGTCTGCACTCTGTGGGAACTCATTACCTGCTCATCTAAAGACTGTGGCCTTTTTTCCCAGTTCCCATTTCCTATAAATGGATCAATAATGTACAATTGCTTAAGTACAAATACTTGCTTATGATCATGTTCAATAAATATTGTGACTATTATGAAGAGAACAGTAGAACCTGGTTACTGAGATTGGGAAGTTACTGAATTAATAACTGCATCATACATTTTAGGTATCAGACTGAGGTACTATGTTCTACAACTACAACTAAAAATGAGAATCTGAAAAATAATTTTATGCACTGTGATTTGAGGCTTGAATTCCTCAAAAAGTCGAAAGCATTTAAAGATCTTGCTGCTTTACTTAAAAGCTACATTATAAATCAAATTGTCACAGAAATCTTAAATGATTTAACAGCTGCGTCCACTGGGAACTTTACGATTGGCATGATCTCAACACAATCAATAAGAACATATTTAAGTAGAATACATTTGATATAGTGAATAATGCTTACGTTTTGAGAGGAGCCTAATTTGAGACAGAGTTTTCCGGCGCTCGGCAGTGGCACTTAATTCTCAACACCTGGGCGTTTTACAGTCTGCCACATGGTGGCACTGTTTGTCTAATTTAGAGGTGAGCACAACAATAGATGTTTATTAATTCAATATGCATTAAAATGCCACCCAACCAATTTGTATAGCTTTGGGAGCCTGGAATAGGCGGAATTGTCACATTGTAAGAGTGTGATAATTAGAAATTGCATTGGTACTGCCATCAGCAGTGCTGGCAGGGGCAATATGTGATGCCAGTTGCAGTAGCTACCTGGTGAAGGCCCTGGTGCTTACTTTTTTTTACAAATGAAACACTGGTGTGGAGTTTTATTCAGAACACCCCAGCGGGGAAAGGCATATCATATATTTTTATGTGCGGGGTTCTCCGCCTCAACAGTGGTGTCTCAGCACTCACAACCTATGATTAAAATGAAGTTTTGTGAATTTCAAGCAAACTTGAAGTTACAGAAAAGTGTAAGTTTACCTTTCTGAATCAGGACTACTCCCAGATGGATACCCGCAAATGGCAGAACAGCCTGCATGGTATAGTCTGTTCCTTTGCTTCCAGGACACATCAAGAGGCCCTGTTAGATTTGAAAAACCCCATTCTTATTATATACCTTTTCCTTGCTATAGTAGGTTAGCAGTGTGCGACTAATTGACATTCCATTTACATTCACGTTATGAAATCCACTGAGTTATCCTTGTAATGCGAAAGCCTCAGTTAGCAAGTGTGACTACATTTGGTATTTTGCAATCCTTAGGCTGTGTCTGAACTAGGCTTCAATATTCGTATTGCTTGCCTCAGCAGAACACTGTATTCAGCTATTATCTCCTTCCCTGCTCAAGGTTGGATTCTGACTTACTAATGAATAGGCCATTCTGCCCTTGCATTCCTAACCTTGTGTGTAACTTTGCTTCCATGTTAGGCGACGCCAAGCCTCAGCAGTGCAACTTGAGACACTGATAGAATGTACCCATCTGGCAGGTGGTAGCCCATCCTTCTGTGCCAGCTTTGTTCACGTTCGGCCTGATCTGGTAACTTTCCGCTGCAAGCATGGTTGGAGGTACTGGGAGCAATTATTATGTGTTGTAGACTGCTGGGGGGCCAGTCCCTGGGCAGACATCGTAGGGTGCAGGTCATATTGGACTCCTCTGCAGAGTATTGCTAATAAAATGCTTGCTTAAATTCTCTACTGTGTAACCGAATCTTCATTACTTGAGAAGGCATAGCAGATGGTTGTAAATAACCAGAGTGGCCCCTAAGGGCCACTTTCTTCAGATGGTGCCCAAACAGGGACCCCGCAAGGTGACCCAACTCACCCGCAATCAGGTTGCAGGGTCGTGATTGCATCGGCTCGGTAGGATAGATCGGGGTACCCCACACGATCAAGCTTGGTTCTCGCAGCTGCCCCACTCATCTGATCGGGTGACTCCTCGTCTATTGGTCACTGGCTGGGGTCCTGAGAAGGCAAAACCTTGAAGTTGACCATTTGGTCCGAAGAGTCGCAGTGGAGAATAACTTGACTCGACATGTGTGCACCAGGTAAGTGATTTTATTCTTGGGAAAATTGTGCCATTCTTGAACAGCACAAGCCTACAGGCTGTGAGCTGGTACTGTCTCCTGACTGTCTTCTTTACCTTGGTACAGTGTCTGGACTGTCTTCGTGAACTTGTTAGTCTCCGGGCTGTCTTAGTGCAGTTTTCAGACTGCCTTGCTTGAACGGCACAAGCCGACGGGCTGTGTCTTGGTACGGTCTTCAGGCTGTCTTGGTTTGAACTTGGTGGGATTGTGGACCCTTTAAAAGATACAGATTGTTCGTGAACACTCTACCAGGCCAACTGGAAATTTGGCCTATTGTTGAAAAGTTCTGGGGCTAGAGCCTATCTCTTGTCTTGGTGCAGTCTTTGGACTGTCTTGTTCTGATGCACTCTCCAGGCTGACTTGTGGTTTGATTGTTGTGTTTGAGTGCTATAAAGTTTGTGGACTGACTTCGATGGTGGTGCTTGTGAAATGCTTGTTTGAGTGAGTAACGACTGCTCTTCGTCTGGAGGTAAGGATGCCTTGCCTCAGCAAGCCATGTTGTGTGGGGTTTTTGTTTGACACGTCTGAGGAATGTCTTTGGGAAAAGTACTTGCAATTCCTTTGGCAGGCAAAATGATGAGTATGGCCCCTTTTTAAAAATGTCTGGAATTAGCTTAATTTGGTCTCTTGTCGTTGTTGCTCTGCAGATGCCCATTGGATGGAGGTTAGCTAGCACCTCCTGACAACACTTTAAATTTTGAAGAATGGAAAAAATAATAAATACATAAAAATCTGGGTTGATTAGAAATACTAGCAAGAATGTACATTTGTTTTGACATATGAAGAGTACAACATGGGAAACATGTAAGGAAGTGATGTGCAGTTATATTGAAAACAGTGTTGTGACAATTCAAGTTAATATATACTTATACTGAACAGACATGCATTCTAAAGGTCCAGTAGTAGAGGTGAAATACATGGTCATAATTCAGTAGCGCTGAATGTGTTCGACCTCTCCATGAAGGGGGGCAGGAGTTCTGTAAAGGGAAAAAGGGAGCAGTGTGTCGGTACTTAGAGCTTTCCAGCTTCAGACACGAACTGCATTCTGAAAATTGGCACGTAGAAATCCGGTGCAATGCTCAGAAGTTAATTTATTATTGATTTGGGTGGGTGTGTTTCATTTGGATTTGCCCACAATAGAACGTGTATTCAATTTGGAAAAAGTGTTTCAAGCAGTCCAGTCAGTGTGTCTTTATGCTGAATACAAGGATTTTCAAAGTTGAAAAACTTAGCTTGTGAATTCAGTGTGTGGCAGGGCTGCTATGGCTTTTGTGAGATAAGGAAGGAATTCCCAAGGAGGGGGCTCATTGAGCAGAGAGACTCAGAGCACCAGACAAGAGAATTGAGACGCAGGGGAAAGAGTTCTGTGAAGCTAGAAAGGAAAGTGGGGGCCATACCCTGCTGACACAAACAGGCAGAGATGTACAGCGCCTAGCTTAATTTTCTGAAGGGCAGAGTGCCAGCAAAAGTTTTTGATTGGGTACAGATTAAAAGAACAACACAGGAGCTAAAAGAATTGGTTCATGAGTTTTGTGATAGTGTGTATCTAGAGTTTCACAACACTGTGGGATAGAATGTTCTGGAGCCGGTGGCATGAGATTCTTTGTGACTCAGTTGGTTATTGGATTAATGCTCTCTGATCAGATTAGGGTTCACGTACAATAAACATTGGTTTGTTTTCAAAGAAAGTTGATAGATGGTATTCTGAAGGATGAAGGGTACTATAGTGTTGGATAAGGAATGAAGTAGAAAGAGTTTAAGAAAAAGAAAATATGATGGTACAGAGAGGGTTTGCTCAGAAACACTGTTTGCAGGGAATACAAGTGAGTTAATGTGTGTTGTTTCACAAGTAGAAATAAAGGTGCAATAGAAAAGTTGTTGGGGTTCATTAAAGAAAAGGTAAAGCATAGATGAGTATGTACAGTTTAGAGGGGCCTAGCAGGAGACAGTTAGTAGCATTGTTTTCAGAAATGTCAATTTGCAAATATCCCTCTGATTTTATTGCTTTAAGCATTCAGCTATTCTTTTATTTCTGCTGTTTCTATTCCTGCTGTGACGTTCAGGCTGTTCTAATTGTTGCTGTCAGAGGAAAGATGAGAGGAAAGGTGTTATTTAGATTTTAGAGGACAGGATTTGTGTCTTAAAAGAGGAATGTGATTGTTTATTTGCAGATTCTTTTTTTTTTTGTAATAGCAACCTGGTTGTAGATATTAGGAAGTAATTGGTCTATATTGTTTCCTTCTGTTATGTATTCAACATAGTACAGTGCTATGCATGTATTGGTGGGTGTTTCAGACGCATTAGTTGCAGCACATGTTTGGCGCTCTCTTGCTCTAATTATTGGTCCTTTTTTATTGTGAATTTTTCATTTCAGTTAATGCCTAGTTGTGGTTAGCCTATGATGGGTTTGGCATCCTATCAGGCAGGTGAATGTCTGATGATGGGCCTTAATGTAAGTAGAGAGTAGTGTTTATTTTTCCCCGAGTTTTGCGGGTGTGCTACCCACTGTGTGGGCAACAGGTGATGTAGAGCTGGGACTCCTAGAAATTTCACGAGCCTTATTGTGTATGAATCTGGATTTGGTTGAGAAAGCTGTTGATGAGGAGAAGGCTGGTACATTGTGATAGTCCCACTATTTTGATTGTGTTTACAATTTGTGACTGACCTGTGTGCAGATCAAAGGAAAAATTAAAATATGGCCCTCTAATTGTCTGCTG
Source organism: Lissotriton vulgaris (assembly GCF_964263255.1). NCBI lineage: Eukaryota > Metazoa > Chordata > Amphibia > Caudata > Salamandridae > Lissotriton > Lissotriton vulgaris. The sequence goes on along the minus strand of NC_141691.1, from coordinate 742,459,185 downwards.
CTCTGGCTATTATTATGCTTCTTCTTCTGTTTAATATTTTTCTGTCGCTGATCTAGAGCGCATTCTTTGACAGTATTGCTTATAGAATATATATGATAGGTCTTTGTCTGGAGTAACATTGGCTGGTAAGAGATATAGGTTCTGCTGCACCTTATAGGACCATGCATTAAGACAGGGCATCTGTAAAAAGTTTAAACATACAAGGTAGTTACTTGCTCATTGTTTTAGACACAGCAAAGTTGTAGGGGCTGTACAGTTGTATGGTGTTAGACATGGCATCCTTGGCATGGTTTCTCCTGGTCTTTAGCCTCTACCTCCTATGTTTTGATGTTGTGCTGGTTTTCATTTTTGCTAGCTTAGATGCTTTGGGTATTTTGCCGCTGCTGATCAGTGTCAGAGGGCGAGTGTTTTCTGTTTAAATAGATATTGTGCTTGGTTCTCCCTGATTGGCATATTGGTTTTACTAGTAGATCTCTAGAGAAATGCACTGATTGTGCCTGGGCTCGTAATTGAATAGCTACTAGTAGGCTTGCAGCGCTGGTTGTGCCATCCACATGAGTGGCCCGGAAAAGATGTCTCAGGCCTGCCACCACAGTGCCTGCTCGCAGTTTGTCCATAGGGCCACCCAATGGTGGGCCCAGGACCCCCTGGGTGGGGCACGGTATATGTGAAGAGTGGGATATGTGCTTGTGTGTGTGGCGTGTCCTGGTAGTGAAAAGATACCATTTTCCTTTTTCACTTTTGAAGGGCTGTACTGCTAATAGAACGGAATGGGCAATTTTTGTACCTTTTTACGAGTATATCCTTCATAGGGATAAGATAGAAAATAAGAATGAGCTCAGAATTTAATAATATATCTTTTATTAAGTACGGTTTTTAAAGTCTGTGTTTGAACACAGCACTTTTAGGAAGCAGATATTTTCTTGTCCAACTTTTCTGTGCATTTCTGTCTTTTTGTGGATGTTTTGTTTCAGTGTGACAGAGGAAGAGGATGTGAATTTGGTGTAGTGTCCTTTTGTAGTGTTTTCACTCTGTTACTGTGAGTGTTGGTACAAATGCTTTGTACATTGCCTTTCAGATGAGCTTGTCTGCTTGTGCCAAGCTACTAAGGGGGGTGAGTAGGGGTTATCTAACGTTTTTATTCCCTTTAACCTGACTGGAAGGAAGGGTCCCTGTTTGGTCAGAGGTACCTACCTCTGCCAACTAGAGGCCCTAATTTCAAACAAATTGTTTTTGTGTTTAGCTCTGAATGGCTTAGGGAGTCTTCTTTTTAAAAGGGGTAAGTATTGTTGACAGGAGGTCATCATCTTCGGTCACCTACTGTCGAAGGGGGTTAGAAGATTAGCTCCTTGGCAAACTAACACAGTGTAGGAGGTGCATGAGGTGCATGAAAAAGTCCTTTTGGGCAACTAACAAACTGCATTTTTCTTTGGCTTCTGTGCTTGGTACATATGTTGTTGTGTGCTGTTTTGTATTGTAAGTACACAAGACGGTTTCTCGTGCACTCTTTCTGTCTTTGAAGCTATCACAAGAGCCCTCCTGAGCAGGATAGGAATGGTCATGAAGGTGGCCATCTCCATAAGACTATCAGTTGGACTCGCTTTAGCCACTTGTTAGAAATGGGGATTTCCGGTTGGCTAATGCTTGCGCCAAATCCAGGCAGAAACCACCATTCTACGTCAGGGCAAGGAAGTCACCCGCCAAGATAACCCCTGCTCACCCTCTTGGGAGCTTGGCAGGAGCAGTCAGGCTTATCCCGGAGGCGATGTGTGAAGCATTTGCACGCTCACCCAGCAACAACACCCAAGGCCCACCACAAAGGAAACTCCACACAAGGTTATATATAAAAATAGACTTTGTATTATACCAAACACATTAGATAATAAACACACACTTTACAACATGCCACTGGCACGGGCAGAATTTTCAGGGGATTATATACATGGGACAGGGCCACATGGACCACTGTCAGGAATAAGCCCTTTAAAAACTAGCACTTGGTAGAATTCGTACTTTGTAGGAATAACGCTTAGAACATAGAACATATAATAACTGTAGCACCAAATAGCAAATGTAGCACACAGCCAGTAACCACTGGTAAAAGGTAAGTACCACCTACGCAATCCTAAACACCTTAGGCAAATATCACGCAGGGAACCATTAACTCACTAGCATCACCTATACTAGGAAAACACCCTCCTAAGCATAGAAATACATCTGGGGGTATAGGCATAAAAGCATTGCATATGATATAACAATCACATTAGACAGGTAATCCCAATTTGCACAAAGATCGCATAGGTCATAAACACGTACTTCACGCAAGGGCCCAACACATAAACTGTCCCCCAGGCCAACTCGGCCTCTCAGGGGCTGAAACGCCCTATGTCCTGCAAAGTCAGGGCAGGCTGCGCGGGCAGCCAACAAAAATGCGCCAGAGGGACAAGCCTAAACGTAGCAGCTGCCTACTAAGTGCTGGGCAGCTGGGGATCTCCTCTGGGCTTCCACAGAAAAAATGGGGCCTAAGCACGACGTGGGAGCCACATGGGCTCTAGAAATAAAATACGCTCTGGGAGCCTTCTAGGCTCTAGATAAACAAATTGCGCCCTGGGAGCCTTCACGGCTCTAGATCAACAAATGCCCCCAGGTTGGAGCCATGGGGCTCTGTATTGCCAGGAAAAGGCTGCCCTCACTGTGGGAGCGGTCCTCTGCCAGCTGGGGCGGCTCTACCAATGGAAATGCCCCCGTGGTCTTTGGAGCCTCGACAGGCTCTAAATAAACAAAATGTCCCTGGGCAGGTGGAGCCTCTCAGGCTCTAAACAACAACAATGCCCACTGTTGGAGCGGCCCACCGCCAAGTGGGGCCGCTGGAGATGGGGCACTGGCGGGGTGCGCAACCTCGCACCTTCTCCCCTGGTCAGCGTTCACTCACCGGCTTCCTGTCGTCGGAGATCTCCTCTTGCCGCCCGGTCTCGCGGCGGCGGCGGCTGTTTTGCGGCAGCGCGGGACTACCTCACCACACGGGGGACCCGCCAGCCACCACAGTATTTCTCTGTGGGTTTTGCGGCATGGGCAGCAACCGGGGCTCTCCCTCGCTTTCAGGGGCCCGGGAGAGAGACAGCAGCTCACTTCTCTGTGTTTCCTGGTCGTCACGAGGGCACGGGGCTTTCTTTGGACAAATGGAAGTCCCGCCCCATCTCAGGCAATACTCGGCCTGACTTCTGGTTTTGGCGCTCTCTGGCACCAGAGCCACGGCGGTGGATTTCTCGGGGCAACCGAGGGGTAGGCACCCTCAGAACTTGTGATATAAAGCAGGGTGGGCACCCGTGATGAAAAATAATGCAACAAGGTCTCTGGTGAGTTGGGCGCCCGCTCAGGACGTAATAAATTGGCAAATAAGTGGGGTAGGCTCCCGCGCCGTCAATCAGCAAAAGGGGGATCCCCACGTTGGGGAATCCCTCAGGGCCGGGATCACTGCTCTAGCAGCGCAAATGCGCTGTTCTCAGAAGGGGGACGCCACCAAAGTCCCAAAGGTCCAGGGACAACGTTCTAAAAGGGAATGAAGGCAGGGGGGAAGGCTGGCCCAGGGGCCAGCTCACAGGGTCCTCCAGGCAGGCAGGCAGTCCCCAGTGGCGGTCCTCCTGGCGCCCAGCAGCAGCAGGCCCCCTCCAAGTTAGGATCAGGAAAAAGAACATTTTTCGAGGGGTCACAGCCCCTTTTTATACAGATAAATCCTTTGTCTGTGTCTGCAGGGTGGGGGGAAAACCAGATGCAGCTGGTTTTGGTGCACTCTGTTGTGCTCAGCCCCTCTCACCATTCACTGGCCAGGCTAGGGTCATCAGTCGCACCACAGGGGCCAGAGCCAGCATTGTGGGGAGAAAGCCCAGCCCTATTCAGGTCCCAGGTGCACTCCTCCCACCCATCTGGCTGTCAATCTCTCTTTTCACCACCGGGGCAGACCCATCCTGACTCCTAGAGCCAGGCTCACCAGCCAGCTCCAGCCAATCACAAGCCAGACAGCCAATTCACATTTACTGCACAGGCAGACCCACTTCTAGAAGTGGCACTTCCACACTAGACACAGTAAATCTGCACACATCATCGCGCAGCATTCAATCTCATGAGTTCGCACATACCAAACTTGACCTTGCACTCCCCACGCATCAGGAACTACCATGGACACACATATTCCCCATGCATTCCTATGGGAGGGCAGGCCACTCTCACCACACGCACTTAGGGAGCGCGCAACCTTTACACTGCTCCATAGTGCTAAAGGGCACAAAGACCAGAAATCACTATCACCGGGTCACAATTAAAAGCAAAAAGTTTAGGGGTGAACCTGGCAGAAGGGCCAAGTCCAACACAACCCCCTTCCAGCCAAAACGCAGGGTAGACCAATCACCACCGTGATGGGCTTCCCTGCTTTGGGCGATAGAACACGGACACCGGCCCGCAACTGCAGGGTCACCCTCCTGTTCTACGCCACAGTGAACCCATGGGGCTCCTGAAAAAATCGGTCTGGGACAATTGGGCTACCCCACTGGTACTCCCAAGCTGTCCCCGGCCAGGACCAGGCCCTGGGCCAGCCAGGTGCCTCTGGTCCTTGCCTATTCACAAAGTGGGAGGTAGGAACCCCTGGTACATTGTAGCAATTTTCCACTCTTCCTGTCTGTGGGACAGGGCTAGACTGCCACTGGTACTCCAGCCTAGGGTCTACACCCTTAGGCGGACCAGGAGTCACCAGGGAGGCTCTCCTCCTCCTACCTCTCCTTCTAGGGTTCCTCCTCCTTTGAGAGGTACCCTTAGAATGCCATTCTCCCAACCTAGGGTTTAACCCCTCAGGTTGCACCGGTGTCAGAGGCGAGGACTCCCACCCTCTGCACCGCTTCCAGAGTTCTGCACCCTTCCAAATGGAGTGGTACCCCTGGAAGATGAACCGGTCAGGATACTGTTTACAGACGTCCTTCCATCCAGGTCAGGCAGATCCTGAACCTGGCCTCCCAACATCAGGTCTAAAACCTTTGGCATGATACTTGCCTGGCACTCCAGGACTTCTGAGGACTTACACACCATCCCCCTGAGGCTAACACATGACTCATATGTTGTGTGATTGTCTGTGTGGTGCAGATCTCCTGTCCCCTGTCCATCTGACAGTGCGAGAAGACCCCCCAGAACAGAAGTGGTGTCACCGGGGTCCCCCCAAGGGAATCTAGCTCAACTGGCTGGTCCACTGGTTCTTCCACTGGGGAACTCATCCCCCAATCACTCCTCACTTCAGACTCCTGTGCCCTCCCAACTGGAGTGGCACTGCCGGACACTAGAACCACTGGAGCTCTACTTACAGATGCTCCAGGTCCTCTATACACTAGGCGATCCTCCTCAAATGGACTAACAGGACAGCTTAGGTCCCCAACCTGGTTTTCCCTAAAGAAACCACCCAGATTCTGAGACAGGGCTTCAGGCATCTGGGGACTCTTGGTCACACACTCACTCCCACTCCACTGAGACAGGTAGATAGCCCTACACCCCCTCACTACTCTGGGACCTAGCTGGGCTACTCTGAACCTCTTCCACCATGCTAGGCTGGAAGATACCTGAACCACTACTTTCTTAATCACTCACCAATGACTTTCAGAACCTCTAGCACTTTCCCAGCGGTCTGCTTCTCTCGCAAGGAGCTCTGGATCAGTAAACCCATATTCCAACAGGTGTTGGCGCAACCCTGGCAAACAACAACTGAGCAGGTGCTCTCTGAGAACCATATTGAACAATTCGTAAAAATCAGATTCTGTGTGAACCTCTATCCAATCAAACAGTGCTCCATCACATTCAACCACAAAATCCTCCCAAGACTGGTGAGACACTTTTTAGCTGCCCCTGAATTTCAATCTATACTCCTCTTCTTGGGAAACAGGTACCATACTCTGGGAACTGGGAATGGGACTTCCTGCACTGAAGTCTATATCGCTGCCACCACTGGACTCAACCCTCCCTGGGGAATTCAGATAACTATAACTGCGCGCAGGGGATAATCTACCCTCCAGAGCTAATTTCTCCCTGGTGAAGACCCTCTCTGCATCCTCTATCCTCTCCAGCGCTAAGACGCTCTCAGTCTCTAGCTTTTTCTCCTCGACATCAAGCTGCGCCATCTCCTTGGCCTGCTCTAACCTGAGCTGTTCCAAAGCCAGCTGGTGCTCCCTTTCTTCCCTCCTATCTACCCACTTGTCTGGGGGCAGGGAAAGGGATGGGGCGCTGCCCCTTACACTGGACCCAGCAAGGGACTCCCTATATATGGGGTCTTCACTATCTGCTGGCGTCCATGCACTGTCACCTTCTCCCTCCTCACTGCGCTCAAGATCAAATTGATCCTTTTACCATAGGATCAGGCTGTTCCTAAGTTTGGACTGGGTGTCTGACTCACCCACCTCTATGTCTCTCTCTTCACAGAACCTTACCAGCTCTAACATACTGTATCTAAACAGATCACAGAAATCAAAAGCAGGCTCCATTTTGGCGGACGTTCTCGAGAAAAGTTTAACACAAGGAACTTAGGGGTCTGAGCTAACACAGGAGTACACAATTCACAAAGGACACCTTTAGGAGAAGAAATAATGGAACTTCAAAAAAAACCAATAATCCCCAAAATGTGATTATCTAAAATGCAGAGTTTTGTGGTGCAGCCAGTTGCTGCTGCTGTACAGCGCAAACGCAAGTCATTATCCCACCGCTGCCATCAATGTTAGAAATGGGGATTTCCGGTTGGCTGAGGCTTGCGCCAAAGCCAGGCAGAAACCACCATTCTAGGTCAGGGCAAGGAAGTCACCTGCCAAGATAACCCCTGCTCACCCTCTTGGTAGCTTGGCACGAGCAGTCAGGCTTATCTCGGAGGCTATGTGTGAAGTGTTTGCGCACGCACCCAGCAACAACACCCAAGGCCCAAACAAAAAGGAAACTCCACACAAGGTTATATATAAAAATAGCCTTTGTATTATACCAAACACATTAGATAATAAACACACACTTTACAATGTGCCACTGGCACAGGCAGAATTTACAGGGGATTATATACATGGGGCAGGGCCACATGGATCACTGTCAGGAATAAGCACTTTTAGAATTAGCACTTGGTAGAATTAGCAGTTTGTAGGAATAACGCTTAGCACATAGAACATATAATAACTGTAGCACCAAATAGCAAATGTAGCACACAATCAGTAACCACTGGTAAAAGGTAAGTACCACCTACGCAATCCTAAACACCTTAGGCAAATATCACGCAGGGAACCAAGAACTCACTAGCAACACCTATACTAGGAAAATACCCTCATAAGCATAGAAATACATTTAGGGGTATAGGCATAAAAGCATTGCATATGATATAACAATCACATTAGGCAGGTAATCACAAATTGCGCAAAGATCACATAGAGCATAAACACGTACTCCACGCAAGGGCCCAACACATAAACTGTCCCCCAGGCCATCTCGGCCTCTCAGGGGCTGAAACGCCCTGTGTCCAGCAAAGTCAGGGCAGGCTGCGTGGGCAGTCAACAAAAATGTGCCAGAGGGACAAGCCTAAATGTGGCCGCTGCCCACTAAGTGCTGGGCAGCTGGGGATCTCCTCTGGGCTTCCACAGAGACAATGGGGCCCAAGCATGACGTGGGAGCCACGTGGGCTCTAGAAATAAAATGCGCCCTGGGATCCTTCTAGGCTTTAGATAAACAAATTGGGGCCTTGGAGCCTTCTAGGCTGTAGATCAACAAATGCCCCCAGGTTGGAGCCACGGGGCTCTGTATTGCCAGGAAAAGGCTGCCCTTACTGTGTGAGCAGCCCGCTGCCAGCTGGGGCCGCTCTACCAATGGAAATGCCCCCGGGGTCATTGGAGCCTCGGCAGGCTCTAAATAAACAAAATGTCCCTGTGAAGGTGGAGCCTCTCAGGCTCTAAACAAAAACAATGCCCACTGTTGGAGCGGCCCGCTGCCAAGTGGGGCCGCTCGAGTAGGGGCACCGGCGGGGTACGCGACCTCGCACCTTCTCCCCTGGTCAGCGTTCACTCACTTCACTGGCTTCCTGTCATCGGAGATCTCCTCTTGCCGCCCGGTCTCGCACGGGCGGTGGCTGTTGTGCGGCAGCACGGGGCTCTCTCACCACACGGGGGCCCCGCCAGCCACTGCAGTATTTCTCTGTGGATTTTGCGGCATGGGCAGCAACCGGGGCTCTCCCTCGGTCTCGGGAGCCCCGGGGAGAGACGGCGGCTCACTCCTCTGTGTTTCCGGGTCGTCACGTGGGTGCGGGGCTTTCTTTGGACAAACAAAAGCCCCGCCCCACCTCAGGCAATACTCGGCCTGACTTCCGGTATCGGCTCTCTCCGGCACCTGAGCCGCGGCGGTGGATTTCTCGGGGCAACCGAGGGGTAGGCACCCTCAGAACTTGTGATATGACGCAGGGTGGGCATCCGTGATGAAAAATAATGCGGCAAGGTCCCTGGCGGGGTGGGCACCCGCTTGGGATGTAATTAATCGGCAAATGAGCGGGGTAGGCTGCCGCACCGTCAATCAGCAAAAGGGGGGATCCCCACGCCTGGGAATCCCTCAGGGCCGGGATCACTGCTCCAGGGGCGCAAATGCTCTGTTCTCAGAAGGGGGAGGCCACCAAAGTCCTAAAGGTCCAGGGACAAAGTTCTAAAACGGAATGAAGGCAGGGGGGGCAAAGGCTGGGCCCAGGGGCCAGATCACAGGGTGCTCCAGGCAGGGAGGCAGTACCCAGTGGCGGTCCTCCTGGCGCCCAGCAGCAGCAGGCCCCCTCCAAGTTAGGATCAGGAAAAAGAACATTTTTCACGGGTCACAGCCCCTTTTTATACACATAAATCCTTTGTCTGTGTCTGCAGGGTGGGGGTAAAACCAGATGCCGCTGGTTTTGGAGCATTCACTGGCTAGGCTAGGGTCATCATTCGCATCACAGGGGGCGGTGCCAACATTGTGGGGGGAAAGCCCAGCCCTATTCAGGTCCCAGGTGCACTTCTCCCACCCATCTGGCTGTCAATCTCTCTATTCACTACCAGGGCAGACCCATCCTGACTCCTGGAGCCAGGCTCACCAGCCAGCTCCAGCCAATCATAAGCCAGACAGCCAATTCACATTTACTGCACAGGTAGTCCCACTTCTAGAAGTGGCACTTCCACACTAGACACAATAAATTCGCACACATCATCGCGCAGCATTCAATCCCACGAGTTCACACATACCAAACTTGACCTTTCACTACCCACGCATCAGGAACTACCATGGACACACATATTCCCCATGCATTCCTATGGGAGGACAGGCCACTCTCACCACATGCACTCAGGGAGCGCGCGCCCTTTACACTGCGCCACAGTGCTAAAGGGCGCAAAGACCGGAAATCACTATCACCAGGTCACAATTAAAAACAAAAAGTTTAGGGGTGAACCTGCCAGAAGGGCCAAGTCCAACGCCACTAATTTCACAGATATGGTACTCCATATTGTGAACATGCCCTTGAATAAATAAAGATACAGCACCTCACCAGTGCACTTCTAACTGACTATAAAAAATACTGTTCAGAAAATTTTTCATGATTAGAAGTGTGTCACCTTCAAGTCAGCCGTGTTACTGACCCCCCTTTCTCTAAATTGATGGAATTGAATTGAAAAGAAGATGAAAGTATGGGTAGACTAGACTGATGATCCCTCATCTGATCTTTAAGGGTAACTATATGTTGATGGCTCCTGTTTAAATTCCCAGGTGGCAACACCAATATTGATCAAGTTGCCACAACACTACATAGAGTCGCTGAGACATCACAAGTCCCTTATCGATTAGCCTGTGTAATTGAGCTGACAGCCCTTACTAGAGCCGGTGAATCGGTAGGCCGGATCGATCGAAAAAAGAAAAGAAAACAAATGTTCTTAGATGCCTATGTCTTTCCCCTGGTTATGATGACACGTGGCCCAGTTTGTGCACTGAAGGGTGCCTGTATGCCCCCAGTAATTGTGCACCATACATTTTAGTGGTTAACAGTTTGAAGAGCACATAGTTCTACAAGAGCTTGTTTGGAACAACAAGTTCTGCTGGAGAATTCATGTACTTGCTACATTATGCTTAATTTGTCAATTATTTATATAACCGGTATCTCTGTTAAATTAGCAATTACATTTTCCTGCCACAACTATAACTTGAGAGCATGGTCACAAATGCAATATTATGTTGGCTTCCTTGGAAAAATAATCCTAGAGGTGTCTGCAGACCTGCACAGCAGCGAAGGTTCACAAAGTAGAAGCTGTGTTTTGATCTCTATGACTTATTGAACACAAGGTTTTAAGACAAGAAACACAACAAACCAGTGCTTTGAAATTTCCTTTTTTAGGCTCTTCAGATGAATAATATAGGAATGGACAGATGCAATGATTCAAATTATGTCTGGATTGTTCTTTCAGAGCTTAGTAAATGAATTAAGGCTTACCCCACTACTTGATGTTGGGAGAGAAAACAATTAATTGTATAATATTTTATCCTTGTCAGTTAAATAAAACTCTGCTTTTCTACCTACTAATAGGTCCTGAACACCCTGCAGTCATAGAAAGAGGGGCCCTGACGTGATGCACAGCCTGGCTGCTTGTTATGGAACATTAATGAATATGATTGAGGCGGAGCTGCAGAGCAAAGTGCTGGACAAGGAAGTACTGCCGAAAAACAAAACAGAGAGCCCTAGCCTGTTGGTCCACCTGTGCTTGAGTCCTAGCCCATTAAGCAAAGCCTGTGGGCTCGCCTGTGTTTGAGTCCCTGCCCCCTGGTCCTCTTGAGTCTGACCCCATTTTCCCTTGACCCCCCATGTACCCAGAGTATTGAGGCACAATTTGCTCCCCGACGGAAGGGCAGTGCACTAGAGGCAAAGTTGAATGAGTAGTGATGAACTTCATGGATGAAGAATAGGGTGCAGGTACCCTGTCCATGGTGTCAGCAATAGAATAGGAAAAAAGAGATTGGTGCACTGGCCTGAATATTGGACAGGATTAGTTGAGGGGTTCCTCCAAGGAGGGATGGTGCCCTATCCTGAGTGAAGAGGATTTTTCCGGAAAGAGCTAGATGAGTAGCTCCACCGCCAGTGCTCAACAGCGCTTATGTCAGATAATCAATAGGAGCCTGCCAGTGATGGCTCTCTGAAAGACACTGGAATGAAGAGTTTTGCCGATCTCCCTGTTCTCTGATCACATTTCTATTGCATTGCATTTATCTCCCAATTACTATGTATCCTTTAGGTCGTTCCATTATTGAAAAAGAACACCTCTTTGCAGCCCGCTGACTTATAGCTTGCTTGATACCAAGTTTTCCTTGGTTCTTACTTTATTATGTTTACTTTCAAAATTAGGTTTTACCTATGAGGAAGTGGTCTGACAGATGTTGCCACTCTTTCCTTTTTCCCCAATGTTTGTTGGCTCGTCTATGCATCATACATCCCATCAGCTACAACGTGAAAGTAGGTTTCTGCCCTTAGTCAAAAGGGTTGCTAACACAAAGAATATGCACATTTATTCACAGTTTCCCAGGTCCTTGTGCCTGCTGTATAAGTACACTGAATCCCAAGAAATGGGATATCCATGCGATACAAATGCTAAGATCATGCTTCAGAAAGAGATCAATGGGTTGATGAGCATTGTTGTAGACACTTTTTAGGTCTCCTATAGTTTCCCTGCTTAATAGCGAGCATTTGAACACTTCTGAGTATTAAGATATTGATCATGTGAATTGAGATGTCTCCTCCTGATTAGAGTTGTAAAACCCCACCAGATAGCGCCAATAAAGCATTTAGCCACCCATGCTAAAATGAGGGTCTGTTAGGTTTGAAAAACCCCATTCCTATTATATACCTATTCTGTGCTATAGTAGGTTAGCAGTGTGCGGCTAAATGACGTTCCATTTGCAATCACATTATGTAACCCACTGAGTTATCTTTGTAATACTCAAGCCTCAGTTAGCAAGTGAGACTCGATTTTGTAGTTCGCAATCACCATTAGGCTGTGTCTGAACTAGGCCTCATTATTCGTATTGCTTGCCTCAGCAGAACACTGTGTTCAGCTATTATTTCCTTGCTTGCTCAAGGTTGGATTCTGACTTACTAATGAATAGGCCATTCTTTCATTGTATTCCTATCCTTGTAGGTAAATTTGCTTCCATGTTATGAGATGCCGAGTCTCAGCACCACAACCTTGAAACACTGATAGTTTGTACCCAACTGGCAAGTGGTAGCCCCTCCTTCTGTGCCTGCTTTCTTCACGTTCAGCCTGAGCCAGTAACTTTCCACCGTGGGTGTGGTAAGAGGTTTTGGAAGGAATTAATATGTGTTGTGGGCTGTTGGGGGGCCAGTTCCTCGGCAGACATCTTAGTGTGCAGGTCAGATTGGACTCTTCTGCAGAGTATTGCTAATAAAATGCTTGCTTACATTCTCTACTGTCTGACTGACTCTTCATTACTTGGGAAGGCATATCAGGTGATTGTAAACAACCAGAGTGGCCCCTAAGGGCCACTTCCTTCAACCCTGGCAACTGACGACGAGTCACAAATGCCCTTCAACCTCAAGCCCTGAAGGAAGAAGGTGTTGTCCATATTTCACACTGAAGGCTTTGTGGGAATTACAGTTGGAGTGGAGACGGGTAAGTACAAACACTAGTCAAGTCAAGTCAAGTCAAAAGGGTAAGTTTATTTAGATCGTAATCTTTAAACCAATACATCACACTTAATTGAGTTAAAATGTTTCCCAACGACAGCAGTTCATAAAAATTTGTAGATAAAATCTCATTCCTTTTGTTTAGTTAATAAATATAAATGATCTTCCCCAAGATATGACATTTAAAACTGGGTGCACATATAATTGATTCCTCCAAATTATTTTTTATCCGATTAAAATTAATAAAAACAATTATCTCTAGACAAGATTCTGTTTAAAACTCTAAAATCTATTTCCGGCTTATTATAAAACTCTGTACAATCTTTATAAATTTTCCAAGTGCAATAGCAATATCAATGCTTGGGAGTTCTGTAAGTAGCTCAAGTGCTTGTCTTGAGGAAATAGAAATGTTTAGGTAGCTAATGTGTCCCCCACTCGCACCCCATCCAAACACACGTGTCCTATGTATGTCATGTAATTCCTTTTCCGTGCCTGCTAGAAAGACGCATATGCATTTGCGTCCAACGTTAACATGTCAGTTATACAGTTCACCAAGAAAATCTTGTTAATTAAGCTTCTAGGCCTATGGTGCCAACGTCTTTACATGGTACACTTTTGAATCTCGCACACGTTTTCTCCATGTTTTCTGGCCCAGCCGAGCCAGACCCTTAATCGAGGCTCCGAGTTCTTTTCTGCCTCTGAAAGCTACAGTTTAGGTATGCATCCCTGACCTCTGCCTTACTTCCTGCTCGGCGAAGCGGTGCCCGGCTCGGCCTGGCCTGCCTGCCAAAATAGTATTTTGGCTACAAGTTATCTGCTCAGCCTCCTCGAAAACACATTCCAGTCTAGTGAAATAGGTAAACATATTCCCGGCTGCAGAGCAAAGGGCCCCTGCCTTCCTGTCTCCATACAAGTAATTTACTGCTCCTGTTACCATGGTAGGCCCATGGCCCCCCGCACTTTGCATGAAGATCCATATGCACGCATTAGTATTCAATGATGAACGGCCTCTGCCCGAAGAGACCTTTTACTTCAGACACTACATCCTCCAAACATAAGATACCAGATATGCTATAAGTACAGGTCGTTCTGACATCCCAGACATTAGTCTCCTCTACTAGTGCTAAAGTCAAAGCCCCCAGCTCTCCCCAGTTACACGTCATGCTCAGTTGCGCGCGCATGTATACCAAAAGTTTCTGCTGATTCTGCAAACTTTCTCTAAGCATCCACCCACTTGTGACGTTTCTTGTGACGTTTCTCTGACATGTCAAGTGCACGCCCATGTGTACGCCCTTTTGCACGCCTCCTGTTACGCACATGTGTTCTTATCTCTCTCTTTTTCACCTGTTACGCCTACTGTATTCATTTCAATTATACTGTTTCACTATATATATTGTGTGATGTTAATAAAATGTTGAATGTCCCTTCCTGAACCTTAGTGGTGATGGAACCCGATGTCCCATGCCTCGAGGTATTTCATTAAAGCCCGTATAACTCAGATACCACGGACTCTGCCTCTCATTTTGATTGAGCTATCCTTATTGTTATTTAATGTAATCAAAAATTGCCCGGTAATTTATTTACCACAGTCTCCTAGATCTTATATCATATTTTATAAAGATTGGACGCAGCCAAAGTTTACGTTGATATAAGATATCTCCTTTTGTACCCAGCCTGCATTTACAGTACAAACACTAATTCCATCACAAAAACTGATTCACCCTCTCGGCACTTTTACACCCCTAATACTTAACACAAACCTCTACACTGATGACAACCTATCACATAAATATGCTACCTGATGTCTTGTAGTTGCCCAAAAAGGAAATCCGAAATTTCATGATATATTTTAGCGCAAAAAGTATTCTTGCATAATTTTTTGGTGCATGGATGCATTTAAACTAGATCACTGATAGCAACCTCAAGCAATCAATCAATCAATCAGGGGTTTATAAAGCGTGTTACTCACCCTGAGAGTTGTCAAGGCACTGGGGGGGGTTCAGTTCAGTCAAAGTCGGTTCAGTCAAAGAGTCAGGTCTTGAGGTTCTTCCTGAATGCCTGCAGGGTTGGGGAGAGACTGATGTTCAATGGGAGCTTGTTCCAGGTCTTGGCCGTGATGTTGGAGAAAGCTCTTCTGCCTGCCCTATTCCTGCAGATGCAGGGGGTCCCTGCCAGGGTGAGGTCGGCGGAGGGGAGGTTGCTCTTGGGTACGTTGAAGGAGACTCTCTCATTGAGGTGTTTGGGTCTGATGTTGTGGAGGGAATTGTAGGCGTGGGAGAGAAGTTTGAAGGTGACTCCCTCCTCGACAGGGAGACAGTGGAGGTCTTGTAGGTGTTGTGTCATGGTCTTGTGCCATGGAGTCCCCAGGACGAGTCTGGCTGCAGCGTTTTGGGCGGTTTGGAGCTTGTGTAGCAGAGATCTGTTGATGTTGGTGTATAGGGTGTTTCCATAGTCCAGTCTGCTGGTGATGAGTGCGTGGGTGACGGTCCTCCTGCATCCGGAGGTATCCATTTGAAGGTCTTGCAGAGGATACAAAGGCAGTTGAACCTGGTAAAGGCGACTGAGTTAATCTGGTGAGTCATGCTGAAGGAGGAGTCGAGGATGATTCTGAGGTTTCGTGCGTGATTTGTAGGGGTGGGTGAGCTCCCGAGGGTGGAGGGCCACCATGTGTTGTCCCAGGCAGAGGTGGAGGGTCTGAGGATGAGGAGCTCAGTCTTTTCTGAGTTGAGCTTCAGATAGCTATTTTCATCCAGGCTGCAAAGTCCTTCATTCCTTCCTGGAAGCAGAGTCTGGTGTCGTTGGGGTTCTTTGTGAGGGAGAGGATGAGATGGGTGTCGTCGGCATAGGATACTATGCTGAGCCCATGCTATCTAACAATGGCGGCATGGGGGGCTAGGTAGATGTTGAAAAGCATGGGGCTGAGTGATGATCCTTGAGATACAACGCAGTTGATCTCTGTGGGTTCGGAGAGGAAGGGGGGGAGTCTGATCCTCTGGGTTCTGCCGGAGAGAAAGGTTTGGATCCAGTTGAGGGCAATTCCTTGAATTCCAGCGTTGTGAAGTCTGGCTGCGAGCGTGTGATTGAGGCAGTGTCGAAGGCTGCGGAGAGGTCTAGCAGAATGAGGGCCACAGTCTGTCCATTGTTGAGTAGCATGTGGATGTCATCAGTGGCGGCGAGGAGGGCGGTCTCAGTGCTGTGGTTGCTGTGGACACCAGACTGGGGGGAGTCAAGGATGGAGTTCTCTTCAATGAAGGTGGTCAGCTGAGCGTTTACGAGTTTCTGAGTGACTTTGGGGGGAGGAGGGCGATGGGCTAGTAGTTTTTCAGTTCTGTTGTTCGGCTGTGGGTTTCTTGAGGAGGGGTTTAACCTCCTCCAACTTCCAGGCATCTGGGAAGGTGCCAGGCTTGAAGGAAGTGTTGATGGTCCGTCCTAATTCGGGTGGGATGGCGGCGCCGGCCCTATGGTAGATGTGCGGAGGGCACGGGTACATGGGGGCTCCTGAGTGGGTGTTCTTCGTAGTTTCGGTTATGTGTTCGCCGGTTATGGGATTCCAGGTCATGACAGTTGGCTTGTTGAAGGTGTGGGGAGTGGGGTGGTGTCCGACGTGTGTTCGCTGAAGCTGTCGTAGAGGGCCTTTATCTTCAGATGAAAGTAGGAGCTGATCTTTTTGCAGAGTTCCTGGGAAGGTGTGACATCCGTGGCTTCACTGGGGGGGTTTCACAAACTGCTGTATGACATGGTCAACGGATTCATGTTGACTAGTTAAAAAAACACAAGTCAAATGATATGTAAAAGCCAAGGAATTAAAAAGTGGAGTTATAGTGAAGTTGACCCATTTTTTCAACCATGTAACACAATACTTTGACACACTTTACCCTCACACATAACATTCATTTAGTTGTGCCTTGAAACAGGCAAGGACTACTCAATTTAATTCTAAAAACAAACACACATCCATCTCTCCTCCTACATAGAAATGGAAATGTAGTGATGAATATATAATCACTCAAAAGCTCTGCAAAATGGCCAGTGTCTGCTAACTAGCATGGTTCAGCTGTCTGACTTAGTTATGGTACAACATACCTCAGAACAAATTGTCATTGCATGGACACCATTGCCCGCTGATGCCCAGAGATTGTAAGAACTGAGGTGTAGTGCTGCACTTGCCCTGTGCATCTGGTTAAGAGGCCCAACTCTACAAAAATGCGTTGTTTGAGTGACAGGGAATCATCAAACCTAGGGTATATTTTCAAGGGAATAGTGCCACCAGAACATTCCTTTCAGTGACATTCTGATGGCGCTATATCCTTCTCCATATTTACAAAGTGGTGCTAAGCCACTTTGAATGGCTTAATGTCTCCTTGTAAATTCAGACCCTTTACACACATCAATTTGCGTGAAAGGGGGGTGAAATGGGTGTTGCAGTGGGAGTTCCACCACAACACCCATTGCATTTTGACACTGCCCCAGACTTACAACGATGTGTAAATCTGAGCAGTGCCACAAACTAACAAAATGCAATACTAACGGCCACAGCCCCTACTCCTGAAGAACCTCTGCACATCCAGGCAACATATATTACAGCATGGCGTGAATCTGCTAGTGATCGCATTGTCCCCTTCATGACAATCCAGACTATGAGACCCAATGATGCCCAACAGATGGTTTTCCAACGATTTAAAATTAAAAAACTTTCACTACGGCAAGCCGAACGTAGGTGGAGGCACGACTACTCCTTGGATAAAGGAGCCTTCTATGGTACTTTCCTCAAAGATTATAAGAACGCAATTCTCCAGACTAAGGCAGAATACTTTTCTGCAAAGATTGATAATTCGGCAAACAAGTCTAAAGAAATGTTCTCTATAGTTAATGAACTCACTAATCCAGACAGGGTCATAGCGAAACCTGTTCTCACGCAATCCCTATGTGACTCGCTCAATTCTTAATTCATTGATAAAATTACTCTGATTAAAACTAGTATTCCTCCAGCCTCCTGCTCCACAGCCCCCTTAGCTCCCAGCAAAAATTCACTTGTATTTAACCTAATTCCCCTAATTTCAAAGGAAATCTTCTTTGGTCTACTAAAAAAAGTTAGTTCTGGCTCCTCCCTTGATTGTTGCCCACCTCATATTCTACATGAGGCTTTCCTTATTTGCCCCGACCCCCCCTGTCATTTATCAATAATCCACTAAAACTTGGTATTGTCCCCGACACCTTCAAAAGTGCTGAAATCATCCTGATTTTGAAGAAACCCAACTCGGATCCCTTAGTGCTCAGTAATTACCGGCCTATTTCCTTGCTGCCTTATCTGGGGAAAATCCTAGACCCGCATGTGGTAAAGTGCCTGAGATCCTTCATCGAACAATCTAATTTCTTGGATTCTCACCAGGCTGGCTTTAGGCATGCACATTCAACAGAGTCGGTCATCCTTGCAGTAATGGATGAATTCAGAGGGGGGATGGACAGAGGCCTCACCCATGCCCTGGTACACCTGGATCTATCAGTCACTTTTGACACGGTCGATCATGATATTCTGATCGACCGTGTCAGTAATGCCGGGGTCCAGGGACTGACATTGAGGTGGATCTCTTCCTTCCTTAGCAACCATTTCCAAGCTGTTTGCCTGGCCAATTTCTCTTCCCAGAAAATGACATTGACGTGTGGGGTCCCTCAGGGGTCTTCCCTCTCGCCCCTTCTGTTTAACTTATACCTATTCCCCTGATCTGGTCTCAGCATGAGAGAAAGGTTGTTACTTTTAACTATGCCCACGACCTTCAGTTGGTGTTTGACATCAATCCTACTATCTCCTCAGCGCTCAATTTCCAGTCTACTCAAAGCTTTATCAGCGTCTGGATGAATGATAACCAACTGAAATGAAGTCCTGACAAAACTGAGCTCATTCTCACAGGTGGATCAGCAAACCCATTGAACGCCAATTTCTGGCCCCGTATGCTAGGTAGTCCACCACTACCAGAAACTTCTGTCAAGAGACTAGGGATCATTATTAGAAATGATCTTTCCATGAAGGCCCAGATAGGCTCAGTGGTCTTGGTGTGTATCTGGCATCTACACAGAGTTTAGAAGATCAGCAGATTCTTAACCACTGAGGCCTTAACATTGACTATCCTTGCCTTGATAATGTTGCGTATTAATTACGCCAACTCACTTTATGTAGGCATCCCCGCCTATCAATTGAAACGCTTGCAGCTGGTGTAAAATCATGCAGCCAGACTAATCGCCTGCCAGCCCATACGACAACATAAAACCTCTGACGAAGAGCCTTCACTGGCTTCCGGTGACTAAACGCTGTGCCTTTAAGCTGGGATGCACTACATTCAAAGCCCTAACGGGGAATGGCCCTGCCTTCATCGCTTCCAGGATTCAGCGCTATATTCCCTCTCGAGAACTGCGCTCCTCCAATTTAAATTTGCTGACCACTCCCGTATTTAAACCCAAGAAACATGGAGAAATGAAATGAAATGAAATGAAATGAGATTTATAACGCGCAACTAAGCCCGTAGGCATCAAGGCGCCTAACAAAGAAAATCTAAAAAGGCAGAACCAAAGCTAAGGATAGGCTATGGCAAATAGCCATGTCTTAAGGGCCTTTCTAAAGGCTTGCTCTGAGGGAAGGGTTTTAATGTCAGACGGCAGAGAGTTCCACAACCTTGGAGCCAAAGTTGCGAAGGCTCTGCCACCCCACCTAGCTCTACGGACACGGGGGATTGATAGCAAGACTTTATTGGCCGAGCGCAGGGATCTGGAGGGGGTATATGGATTTAACAGATCCCTTAGGCCTCCTGACTTGTTCGTGGCCAGGGCCCCATAGATCAGACAGAGGGACTTAAATGAAATCCTGGCCTCAATTGGAAGCCAATGCAATGCTTTCCTGGCAGCCGTAGCAGAGGCCCGCCTAGGAAGATCTAGCACAAACTTCGCGGCGGCGTTCTGCACCATTTGGAGTCGCATTATAAGACTCTTGTTAATGCCAAGGTATAAGGCGTTGCAGTAATCAAGTCTTGAGCCTATTAATGCTACTACTATTTGCTTTCTGGCTTGAGGGGACAGATAATGTTTTATTTTCCTCAGGATGTTTATTATGCCCCAGCAGGTGGAAATGGTCCTACTTACTTGCTGGCCCAGCCCCAAATAAGGGTCAATCATGACTCCTAGGTTCCTAGCCAAAGCAGTGGGTGTAGGGCACACTCCCAGAGATGAAGGCCACCATTCCGCCGACCAAATGTCCTCCTTGCGTCCGAACACCAGAATTTCTGTCTTCTCGCTGTTGAGCTTCAATGAATTGCAAATCATCCATTGAGCCACTGCCTCCATACAGTGTCTAAAATTGGAGGCAGCCGAGATGACAGGTTGGGCGAGAGACATCAATATCTGCGTGTCGTCGGCATAGGAGACTACCTCCATCCCGTAAGATCTAATAAGCCTGGCAAGTGGGGTCACATAGATGTTGAAAAGGGTCGGACTTAATGCCGACCACTGTGGGACCCCACACTGCACAGGAAGGGATGGAGATAGGAACTCCCCCAGCTTAACTCTCTGTTCCCTCTGGCCAAGGAAGGAGGATAGCAAGCTAAGTGCAGGCCCCTCAACCACTATCTCCCTCAGGCGAGATGTTAGCACTGAGGGAGACAGGGTATCAAACGCAGCCGTAAGATCTAACAGGATAAGGAGAGTGGTCTGGCCCTTATCCACTCTAGTACGGATGTTATCAAGCACCGTGGTAAGGGCCGACTCCGTACTATGCTCTCTCCGAAATCCATGCTGCGAGTGATCTAAAAGGCCAGAGGTTTCCAGGAAGGCAGCAAGATGCTGGTTGAGATGAGTTTCGAACATCTTTGCTGGGGCTGGGAGCAGCGAAATGGGGCGGAAGTTTTTGAGAACGCCCGGGTCCAATGTAGGCTTTTTTAACAGTGTTTTAACCACCGCTCTTTTCCATTGTAGCGGGAAGGTCCCATCTCTCATTGCCCTGTTCATGATCTCTAATAGCAGGGGCAAGAGAGTCTCCTTGCATTGTTTAAGAGTTTCAGAGGGCAAGGGTCTAAAGGAGACCCCAACCTGGTCTTAAAAAGGAGAACTTCAAGTTCCTGCAAGGAGAGGGGTGGGAAGCTGGAAAAACACCCTGACGGTACCTCCTCCGAGGATGTTAGTGGAGGGACAGGAAAGCTCGGAGAGGAAGATAGTGCCGACCTCTGAGATTCTAAAGCCGAATAAATGTCCACAATTTTAGATTGGAAAAATTGTGCAACATCGTCACAGAGCCGCTGTGAACTAACCACAGGGTCCGGCACCTTCAATGAGGTGAGCGTGTCTACGATCTTAAACAGCTCTTTCGGCGAGGAGAGTGAGGAGGTCAGCGAGGTGAAATACTCTTGTTTAATCCTCATCACCTCCATTTTGTACTCCTTTAGGAGGGATTTGTGACTATCCCTCTCTCGCAGATCCCAGCTGGTCCTCCAGAGGCGTTCCTGTCTTCGAACTCCCTGTCTAAGGAGTCTTAATGCTTCCGAAAACCACGGTGCCGATGGGCTTTTCCTCGCAGAATAACGGAGTGAGGCAGGGGCCAGGTCATCAATGGCAGTTATGATAGCAGTATCAAATCTGTCTACTGCATTCCCTACGTCCTCCTCAGAGGTGATCAACCGACTGGGCAGTCTAGGGGCAAGCATATCATTGGTAATGCTTTTGAGGTTCCGCCTCAATTCCATTTTACTTGGCTCATTCCCCTTGCTCTTGACAGTCGGGATTGTTAATTCTAAAGGGATCGCAAAATGATCCGACCAAGAGAGAGAGATGGGAGTCCCAATGGTTAGCCGGGGGTCGTTAGAAAAGACCCCATCCAGCAAATGACCTGCTTGATGGGTGGGATCATTAACTAGCTGCTTCATCCCACATCCGGAGAAAATATCCAATAGGGAAAGAGTATCCTTTGACTCCAGATGGAAATTCATGTCCCCCAGGACAGTAAAATGCTCACAGCCAAAGTGTGGCTCTAAAATGGTGAGCATGTGATGACCAAAATCTGTCCTGGTCCCCGGAGGCCTATAAATGAGGAGGCCCGTGAACGGAACTGCATAAGGTCCGTTGATAGAAAACTGGAGGGCCTGAAAGGAATTTTGCGCTGTGGAGAGTGGGATGGTATGGCAGGAAAAGCAGTCTCTGTAAAGGATGCCCAGCCCTCCCCCAACACGTCCCACTCTGTCCTCCCTCACCAGCAAATACCCATCCGGTACTGCCTCAACCAAGTCAGGTCCCGAAGAGTCCTTGGCCCACGTTTCTGTGATGAAGACCCAGGTGGGTTGTCTGAACAAAACGAAATCCTTAAATGCGAGATTATTCTTAATCAAAGACCTCGCGTTTATGAGAAACCCCTGATCGTTCCTCATCATGATTCCTGATTTCGGATTTGAGCCTACCGGTGTGACAACCGCAGATGGAAGCGGCACCGTATAAGTAGGCCGGAAGCAGTGACAGCCTGGGGGGGTCAGAAGCGACTCCGGGGTGTACCTATGATGGCAAGGCAGTGTGGGTGGCTTGAGAGTCAGCAGGTCCTGCCAGGAATAGCTGATCTCAGTAAATTCACCGTCAGCAAGTCCAGTCTCCCAGCCATCCAGCCCGTCCTTAGCGTGGACGGGCGCAGACGGGCTGGACTCTGGCGTGACTCCGGCGTTACTGCGGCACACACGCCGCGCGCACACGCTGCGCGCTTGCATGACTCGTCTATATAGGGCTCTAGCGAGTCAGCCTGACTGCTAGAGCGCTCCCTGGACTGGCGATCCTACCTACCCCCAAGATGGCGCCTATGATAGCAGAGAGCGCGAAAACTCGCTTGGATAGACTCGCTGAAGCCGCGGTGGATGGCCCAATTATGGTGCAAGTGAGTGGAATGATTTAAAAGCAGGGGCAAAGTGTTTTAAAATTAAATTAAATAAAAAGACAAAAACGGGAGATTTTAAAATTACAAATGCCTGAATGCCACAGCGCAGCGCGTAGCAAGGTAAGCCTTAACAGGCAGACCCACCTTCAACTGTCCCTTTTGTAGGTTTTGCTTCACGATGCCTCTAGCCAGTCAGCCTGACTGCTAGAGCGCTCCCTGGACTGGCGATCCTACCTACCCCCAAGATGGCGCCTATGATAGCAGAGAGCGCAAAAACTCGCTTGGATAGACCCGCTGAAGCCGCGGTGGATGGCCCAATTATGGTGCAAGTGAGTGGAATGATTTAAAAGCAGGGGCAAAGTGTTTTAAAAATAAATTAAATAAAAAGACAAAAACGGGAGATTTTAAAATTACAAAGCGCCTGAATGCCACAGCGCAGCGCGTAGCAAGGTAAGCCTTCGGGCTCAGATTCGCAGTATTAGCTCTGGAGCTCTGGAATTCGCTCCCCGTGGAAGTGAGGCTGACAGCCTGTTGCGCACAGTTCAGGAAACTGCTTAAAACCTTTCTCTTTACCCAGGCATATCTGTAAGTCAAATGCACCACTGTCACAGCCCCTCTCTTGCTCATAAGCCCCATGAAACCGTTTGGTGTACGTGCACTGTACAAATACATTTAACATAACAAAACATAACAACAGCAGTCGTTTGAATGGCACAGTAAGGAGAAACACTTGTATTTCTCCTTGTTTTTGCTTTTTTCTATTAGTGCTGCAGCACACACAGAAAGAGTAAAACACCATTGAGGATTGTTTATGTGCAGGAAGGTATCACTTCCTGCACATAAACAAGCATTGAAAAATGACGATTTGTCTACTTCAATGTGTGCAGCAAAATACAGACACATTAAAGTAGCAAATCACCATTATTGATTGTTTATGTGCAGGAAGGGACACCTTCCTGCACATAAATAATCATTCCCTGCGATGCAGGCACCCTTTCACTATGGTGCAAGCATGCCTGCGTTGGCACAAGGCAGCTAATTTTAGCACCAGTGCTAGTGAGACCACAGAGGTGCTCCATATTGGTGTAAATACGGCGCATCCCTATGTTTTGGAAATGACGGAGCGCCACACTGCTAAATTTAGTGCAGCATTGCACTCTGACATTTCCTTGTAATTATGCCCCTATATCTGTGAATTACACCTGCAAATTGTGTAAATGTATGGAAAATGTATACAATATATCACTGTTTTTTGGTGAATTTTTTTTTTAAGCAAATGTGAAACTATGTATTTTATATTAACTTCGGGTTGCATGTTGTTCTCAAAGTGTGCTGTACGTCCACACTAACCTTCATAAGAAGTCTAGAATTGTTCAACAATACTAAAACAGACAGCTAAGTCTTTGAGGCCTTGCGGTTCACACAGTATCGACATGGCATCGCACAACAGACCATGTGACAAAATTGAGAAACAGCCCTAGATTTCACATCTCACACCCACTAGGCTGTCCTGTCATGTGAACCTATAGGTGGTAAACAATTCCTAGGCAATCATAAATGAATACATATACAAATGTGCGGAGGGTATAACAAAAACAATGCAAAAAGGTGTCTAAAAATGTATTGTGATTTTTATTCAATAATAAAAGTACATGGCTAATTAAAAACAATTACATGAAGTCATTCCATAGCTACTGCCCTCATAATATCTGCAATGCTCGTTACAATAAGAATAAAAAATTACACGAACAAAGAAATTCGTCAACATACAACTATCATTATTGTAATAAGAGTCAGATTGTCATTCAAGTAGTAATTTTTCGACGTGCGTTTCGGCGTATCAAATGCCTTCTTCAGGAGATTACCACATGACCTACAAGAATATTTATTTATAAAATATTTAAAACATTTACATATAAGAATAACAATATACTCTCCGTTTCTGTCTCCGTAAAGATTTGTTTATTTATCTGAATCGTGATAAATTTACAAATTCAGATCAGTAACCACTGTCACATGGTCGTTCTTGTGTCACGTGGTACGCTTTTAACCAATAGACAGACAGTATTAATACCTGCCACGCGGAAGACTGGGTTTCAAGACCTCTCTATCCGGTGACGTCAGACGCCAATAGCAGTCGCGTCCATCTGGCAGACAACATCCTTTCCAGCTAAATGTAGGTATTTTGAGTAATCTCATACAGGGGGAGATACTTTGAATTGCATTATAGGCAGCTTGTCATTACTTGCTATTCACGATCCCCTCCGTTTTGTTTAAATTTGTAGCGTTTTCATCAATGACACTGCAAGTTCCCTTATCAGCTACATTTGGCTCGACTTTCTAAAACATTGTATTTTTCAGCATCCGAATTAGAAATAGGTATGTATCGCATACTATATCAAGTTTCTTTCCGTAATATTAGGGATAAATGTGTACAAACTTCCTAAGTATAAAGTCACAATGTTTAGGTTGCTCAAAATTTATTTTAATTCTTTTTAGCTTTGCCCTGACCGCCATTGAAGTTTTGCATACAGACATAGTATCGTTTTGCCTCAGCAATCACCGCTATCCGTAGGTGAACAGCATTCTCACATAGGTACGAGGCTTTCGTATTGGGATATAGTGTTTTAATAATTGTTAGTTAGGCACCAAACTTTAGTAAATTCTCCCTGATATCCATGATAGCATAACATTACATTGTCAGCCCCTCATATAGAAACCACAGCCACCGTGTTGTATGGTGAGCTGTCTTTATATTTAATATCCGCGATATGGCCATTTGACATAGCTCAAAACAATCAGCTTTGTTTTTCTTACACAACAAATATGTTATGCTAAAGACGAGAGGATGAAATCATGAAAGTATAGAATTAAACCAGATAATGTCAGATAGACAGTTTTTATTATTTTTTTAAATAAATTTCCTGTTTTTAGATAAGAGGAGGCTCCCAGGAGGAGAATGTAATAACCATTGAGAATATCAATCGATTCTACAATCCCTACATCATTACAGAGAGATTTTTAGTAAGTGCTGCTTATTCATATTTTCGAGTGAGTAGTACAGTAATTGTGTGACAACAAAAATATTATCATGGTACAAACGTCCACATTTTTCTACATTACAGATATAGAAACCAAATGATACAATCAAAGTACTTTCAAAATTGCATGAGTTACGAAGTAAGTGGCTCTACTTTCTTAACCTTATATTTTTTTTTTCTACAACATCATAAATCTCAAGATTATCCTTAGATCGAGGTTCCCTTTGCTATAATTGAAAATGTGAGTGCTTTAAAATTAGACAAGGCCAAGACAAATAAAATAAGCATTGCCTTTTTGATCAGTGGAGTGGTATTAGAATAATATTTCTTACAGGTTGATGTCTAGATATATTAACAAATGTACATGTTTTTTTCAGAAAATTAGACTTTTTTTCTGTAAATGTATGGAGTCATACAGTGGATTATCATAGACTAAGATAATCAATTGTAAATAGGATCTATATAATGTTTTCTTGTAACTGTTTTTAATATTTTATAAATAAATGTTCTTGTAGGTCTTGTGGTAATTTCCTGAAGAAGACGTTTGATACGCCGAAACGCGCGTCGAAAAATTACTACTTGAATGACAATCTGACTATTATTTCATTAATAATAGTTGTAGATTGACGAATACCTTTGTTTGTGTAATTTTTTATTCTTATTGTAATGAGCATTGCAGATATTATGGGTGCAGTAGCTATGGAATGACTTCATGTAATTGTTTTTAATTAGCCATGTACTTTTATTATTGAATAAAAATCACAATACATGTTTTAGACATCTTATTGCATTGTTTTTGTTATACCCTCCACACATTTGTATATGTATTCATTTATGATTTCCTAGGAATTGTTTACCACATATGTTTTTCCCTGTCCTAGGAATTGAACAAGTATAGTTCAGGGGGCCTTTGTTTATTTCCAACACTGTCATGTGAACCCGACACAAACCACACTTTATTCTGTATCAATGTTTCTCACAAAACTATTTGTTATATGACTTAAAATTTGAATCATGTCCTAGCCCTTGTGAGAAAAACAGCCATAATATCAGGTATGCAGCCAGGGCACACTGCATTTGTGGCCACCCAGTCAAGGTCGCAAGATGGTTTGGAAAGGGCTGAGGCAGGACCTGCTGTGGGGAGAGAGACTCAAGGTGTGGCCACCAATGTCAACATCATTTGTAGAGAGCTGATGGGTGCAGCTACACAACAGTAGGAACAGCTGGGCAAGATAATTGACCTCACAGGAGCCCAGAATGATCTCATGAGGGCCCAGAGTTATAGCCTAAATGATCTGGAACACTCACGTGAGTTTCCAGAGTTTACATTCAGTGATGGTACAGGATGGCTTCCGAACATTGTCTGCAGCAGTGTCTGATTTAGCTGATGTTTTGTCTTGTCAGATCAGTCCCACAAACATATCTTACAATATTTATTTTTCTCTTAAGCTAACTTCTCTGTGGATTTCTAGGATTAAGCACTACCTATATTTACAGTTTCTTTGTCTTCAAAGTGTGCACTTGTATATGGTCAGAGTGACACAACTCGAGCCATTTTTCAAACATGTCTCTGTCAGATATATTAAGAACACCCCCTGCAACTTCTCAGACTAGCATAATGGACGATTCGTGTTCTTCGCTATACAAACAAAATGCTTCTTCCTCCTCCGCTTATCCTACTATAGCTCCTCCTGCACTCAATACAGGGATAGCTTCAACTAAGAAACTTAAGAAAAATCCACCCTCCCCTACAAAGTCTCTGCAATGATGGAGCTCCTGCTGACATCGGGACTCTGCACCCCTACATGAAGGAAACCAATACCAAGCTACTTCTTCTTGTTTCTTCTTAGTGACAAATGGTCTTACTAAGAAGAATACTTTTCTCTCAACATTATAACATAAAACATAACCTACACATTTATGGACCTCTTATAGGTAAAGAAGGCACAGACCATGAAACATTTTTCAATCCTTTCTTCCTAAACTATTTGGCCTGCTAGACGGCCTTACACAGAAAATTCAATTAGCTCATATACTAGGACATCAGCGTAAAACATTCTCTACCTCTCAAAACCCAGGGGGGTAATTCTTTATTTTCTGGAGTCCACAGAACTATTAAAGTCATCTCTGCAGCCAAATAAATACAACAAATCTTGTTGTTGGGACATAATCTTTACTTCTCCCAGGATTACTCTAAGGGTACCGCTGACACATGCAAAGATTTCTTAAGCATGAGACCGACACTTCGCTCCATTGACACTCACTGGGAACTAGTCCACTCATGCTTCTTTAAGTCATCATCAGAAAGAAAATGACCACATACAAAGATCCCCGTAGGCTGAAGGTTTTGCTTGAGATGTGTACA
Source organism: Lissotriton vulgaris (assembly GCF_964263255.1). Classification (NCBI taxonomy): domain Eukaryota; kingdom Metazoa; phylum Chordata; class Amphibia; order Caudata; family Salamandridae; genus Lissotriton; species Lissotriton vulgaris. The sequence continues at coordinate 742,431,199 of NC_141691.1, read as the reverse complement.
ATTGAGACAACGGAAGTTTCTTGACCCACCAAATCCTAAAACTAACATTTTAACACTCTAGCTTATCTCAACAAAAATGCAGACAGTTACTATATTGTATTGTTATTCAGTTGTTGTTCTCTTCATAGGCTGTTACAATCTAATAATATTGTTGGATTCACTGTTTCCATGTGCACTTGCTTATTTTAATACCAAAAGATGGACAGAATTCTGAACAATGTCAAACATTCACCTCAGGTTCAGATTTCTGGGCCTAAACCCATTGTTTTTTTGATTACCACACCGGTCCAGTTTGTACCCAGCCATATGCAAATCTGTCTTAACCCTGCTCCCCATGGGAACAGTCCAGCCTGAACTTCCATGCCAGGTCCTCTCCTGACTGGAAACAAGCATCCTAGGACTGGTTTCAGGGTATCACCCCTCATCATCCAGGATAGTTTGACACCTGTGGCATGGTGAGCATGGGACCCGCGTCTGGGCATACCCATCCCACATATGGTGACAAATGCAAAAAGAACAATTGATGGATGGAATGCTGAATAATGTCAAACATTCACCCCCAGTACATGGATCCGGGCCTGAATCTGTTGTTATTTTTGCTCCCCACACCATTTCAGTTTAGTCCCAGCCACTGGAATCAAGCATTACCTAGCTGAAGAGCCCTAACGAGGGCAAAACGGGTCCTAGGCTGCTTGTGTTCTGGTTCAGGGAGGACCTAGCCTTGAAGTTTGCGCTAGTCTGTTTCCATGAAGAGCATGGTCAAGACTGATTTGCCTATGTCTGGGTCTAAACTGTGGTGACATAGTGGCCAAAAAACTATGGAGTGCGATGGGGCCCGAGCGATAGGCAGAGGCTTAGATTAATTCAAGCATTTCATCCATCACCTTCTTGTTTTTGCATTTTCCCGCCTTAAGTGCGCTAGGTATGCCCATACTTGAGTCCCGTATTCACTGTTCCTCAGGAACCAAGCTATACCTGGCTGAAGAGCTCTAACTAAGGTGAAACCGGTCCTAAGTGGTTTTGTTCTGGTTAATAGAGGATCTGGCCTGGCAGTTTGTATTACACAGGTCACATGAGGAGCAGGACCAAGCCTGATTTTTATATGGTTGTGTCCAAACAGAGGCAGCATGGGGGGAAAAAAACAATGGTTTAGGATGTGGCCCAAGCAAATGCCAGAGGTTGAGATCAGTTCAAGCATTCCATCCATCACCTTATTGTTTTTTTAATTTATTTCTTTGACATTTTTCTAATAGTTTTTGAAAATAGTTTCATGAATGTCAGAGGTATAAATTCTCCAATCAAATGACAGAGTTCTGACTCACTTTTCAAACCTTGGTGCACATATTGCTTTTTTTGCATGAATCACATCTTACAGTAATTATTTGAAGTTGAAAAGGGATGGGTGGGTGAACTCTTTTTTCTCCAGGTAATGGAAGGAAAATGGAGTTGTAATTTTATGTCACAAATACTTTCATATTCGCTGTTATCCCAGGAAATTGACTCAATTAGTAGGTGGTTACTACCCAAGTTGTTAATAAAGTTCCAAACGCTCTTTCCAAAGTGTAGGGTCCCAATGCTCCAGACTGCCAATGTTGGTCTAATATTGCACAGAAACTCTTGAAAAATCCAGATGAAAATGTTATCTCAGCTGGTGACTTTAACCAACTTGTTGATCTGTCTATTGACAGGAACACCACCACCCATTACATTCCTAACGAACAATAAACATATTTTGTTTACATAATTATACAGCATAGCTTAAATTATCTATGGAGTTGTGAAACCCTACCCTACTAGAACTTACATATTTTTCTCCAGTACATCACACACAATCAAGGACTGGCTACTCCTTAATCTCTCACAATTTAACTCAAAACTTGCACTTCACAGACGTAGGCTCCATCCTGATTTCTGATCATGTCCCTTTTTCTATACAACTAGAAATCCTACCTCAATCCACAGCACCAAAAAGCTGGAGATTCAACAACACATTATTGTTAGACAGATCATTTACTTCCTCTTTCTCTTCATTCTCCCATGAATACTTCCACTTTAACTACACCGATGACCTTCCATTTCATACTATATGGCATGCATTCAAAGCTTAAGCTTGAGAATTAATTATTCACTACGTATCCAAAAAAAGAAAATCAATTCAATCTCAGTCAAAACAACTTTTCACAGACATCAAACAATTAGAACATTCTTACTGAACCTTCAGATCACAGCAACATTTAGAACAGCGTATTATAGCAAAACTTAAATTTAGAAGATTTTCCCCTGACAACACATTTACATAGTTACTCAAATCCAGCACCTAATTCTGTGGTGGCCAAAATAAATCTTGGAAATTTCTTGTCAGCTACCTTAAAATTAAACAGAACAATTTACAAATCCAATCAATCATGAATAATACAAATGCTTCTCATCACAATCATTCAGAAATTTTTAATGGATTGGTAAATGTATACCAAAGATTATACACACCAGGAAACTACTCATCTGATCCTGAAATCCTACAATATCTCTCCCCTATTTAAATGACTTTTAACACAAAGATCGATTTTTCCTCTTTAGAATCAGATATCACACAGACAGAACTTCACACTGCATTACTTTCACTAAAAAAGACAAAACCTCTGGGCCCAGGTGGCCTCACAGTTGAATTTTACCAGTTTTTTCTAACCTAATTCTCCCCAGACTCCTTGCTCTAATTCAATATTTCACTCACTCTTGTAAATCATCCAGCTCCTTTCTGGACACAGTCATTTGTCTTATACAAAAGAAGGGAAAGGGCCCAAAGTACTGTAACATTATAGGCCGATTTCTCTCATTAACATCGACTCTAAAATCTTTTCAAATGCATTAGCACTGTGCCTAGAATACTTTCTTCTTGATCTTTTGTGAAAAGAACAATCAGGTTTTGTTAAAGGATGTTACATAACTCAACTTTTCTTTGAGATTTTATCAGAATCTTCAATTATGTTTGAACCACTAGTGACAATCATTTTAGATGCCAATGAAGCTTTTGATCGAGTCTTATTTCATTCTCTCACTTGGTTCTGATTCAACCCCAAAACCACTGCTTTAATTCCCCTTCCATAAATCTCTCCCCAAGCAGCAGTTTTTGCGAATGGGCTCACCTGGTCCTATTTTATATTGGGCAGAGGAGTTCGCCAAGGATGCCCCCAGTCACCTTTTCATGTTAATCTGCCTATTCCTATCAAAACTCAGACAAAATCCAGAATTGAATGGATTAACCCAGAAAACTCAATGGGTCAAATTAGCTCCATAAGCTGAAGACATTTAACTATTTATTTTGCAACCCAAATCTTCAATCCCTGCCTTCTAATCAGAAGTACTTTCTTATGCCCTAGTATCTGGCTACAAATCAAATAACGAGGTGTGAAATATTACCTCTAAATAAATATACTTTAAACAAGCTTTCATATTCTCTAACTTCACGTGGCAGTTGAAGCAAATCAAATATCTTTGTCTTCAATTTACCTAATCCCTGAAAACCCTCATTTCCACAAACATGGAAGATTGCATACAGAAGATAACCTTAGTAACAAGCAGATGGAATCCTTTACATCTATCTTGGTGGGGTTGCCTAGACACTATTAAGATGATGCTGGTACCCATCATTCTTTATACCATCTCCAACAGTCCTGTAATATTCCCCTTACATTTTACACAAAAATGTACTCCATACTTTCCTCTTTACTATGGGATAGTAAATAACCCTGTATGTACTTGTTAAAATTAAAACATCCTATAACATAGTGTGGCTTTAATTTGCCTGGCTTCTCAATATAACACAAAGCGTTTCTACTAAAACAATGGACATATTGGACCTCACAATCTTTACCCTAATATCCATTGTAGGTTGATTTAGAACACAACTTTCTCCTGCCCTTTTTATTTTGTTAATACTTGACATTTACTCAAAAACCTCAACAATACTCCACTCCAATATTTAAACATTCTGGCAAAACCATTAGAAATTATAATACCATACCCTACAAACACCTTCACACTTTTCTTCAATCCATTATTTGGAGCAATAATGCCATGCAAATTAACAATAGACCAATTTACTGAAAAACCTAGATATTGAGATGATTGAAATGGATTCATCAAATGTTTATTCAAGATTCCCTTATCTTCTTTGAACACCCCAAACATCTTTCAGATTTCAACCCTCATTTCACAATAAATTCTGACTTATCCTTAGTGCATACACCTACTTCAAATCTGACAACCCGCCCACCCAATCTACTTACGCTCATTTTGCTGATCTCTTCCATACAAATCCAAAGGCCTCTACCATCCACGCACACTTACTCATTATTTCTAATGATAGAGTCTAAACAGCTATGGAAAGATTCTGGGAGCATGATTTAAATGCCACTTGACCCATCTTAAAATGGCGACAGATTTGGTCGAAAATCAAAAAAAATTCCAGAGCAGCGAACACAATGTAAATGCTTTTCTTTTATACATAATAGACTCTTACCAACCCCTGAATCATTAAACAAAATCATTTCATGTCTCCCTGATACTTGTTGGACATGTTCACCTTAGCATGTTGATTTCAAACATTTACTTTAACATGCCCTACTGTTGCTTATTTTTGGTTGCAAATTTGGAAGCAGATTAATTCAATTTTTCACTCAAATGGTCCCTATTCCATGTCAAATATATTTTCCTAGTAAGCATATCTGATTATTGGCTACACACTACTTCAAACAAGAGAATGTTAGATTGACTATTAGCAGTGTCCGTCCAGCAAATAATGAGAAACTAGAAAGCTCTCACTCAATTTTCAAGTGTGGTGGTATACAGCATGTCATAATCATTGATTAGATACTGCTTACATGCACCCCATGTCATTGGTTATAAAAAGGAAAGGACTGTGGATTCCAATAACAGATTTTATGGGCAAACATGCACAACCATCATTGCCTCCTCCCACGTCATGCACAAGAACTTCTTTAACCTCCCTGACTTTCCATCTATGAAAATAATAACTCCTAATATTATAATCATTACATATGTATTGCTATGTATTTTATGTATGATATCAGTTGTATATAGCCCCAATTTTTTTCTTCTTTTTCCTCTCCTCTTCCCTCTTTCTAAAATTATATAACGTTATCATTCCTATGTATTTCAATTTCAGATTTACTAGATTGTTTGATTTCCTTTAGTGTAACACAATAAAGTTATATTTTCAAACTTAAAAAAAAACCTGGAGACTTGCGGCGGCAGCACGAAAATATGGCCACCCACCAGCATCCTCTGAGACATTGAGTACCGTCTTTTGTGGAGAGACGCCTCTCTTGGCTCAGCACAGCCGGTGTAAACATGCGGAAAGGCGTCTGGGTCTTCCGGGAGCAGCGAGGTTGGTTATTTGACTCTAAATCGGTCTAGTTAGCTACTTTATTGCTTTTTCCTTGCCACTCCCACTGCGCTCTATATTTAGGTCTGCACTTTATGAGCTTTGATTCTTGTCTCTCCTTAGGAATCAGCATACCAATGTTTTTTTCCTCTTTTCCCACCAGTAATGTGGGCTTAATGGTGATATGAAGATTACATAAACTGGAGAAACCCACTTTACTCCTTTTTTATTGCCCTCTCCAGGGTGTTAGTATTTATTTGGGAGATTTTCAAAGACAGCACAACCGTGGATTCTACAAGAGCATATTGGTTATTTCTAGTTTGTTTGCTTTTATTGTTGGTCCTCATAATATTCTGGCATTGAATTAGTCTGTTTTTACTGGACCACCTTGTCAAAAGCAGGGCAATCAGCATTTAATTTACCTTGGTGGTTACTGAAGGACTAAATAAGCTATCCTGCCTGTTCCTATACTTACACAAATTCAGAGTCTATTCACTCAACTAAATCTCAGGCTTCTAATAATTATAATGCCAATGGTTGCAAAGAATCTGTAGGCAATGATAATAAAAGGACTCTAGACTTACAGAGGTTGAACAAAGGATTAGCGATGCCCAGTATGATGTCGCTAAGGTTGATGTTTTATCTGAAGAAGTGACTCAGCTAAAGAGGTCAACAGGGGATCTGGAGAACTGTAACAGACACAACTTACAAATATATGGCATACCAGAGGGTTCTGAGGGCCCGACATGTTCAACTTTCTGAGGATTCATATACCAGAAATAGTTGGCCTGCTGAAACCTGCGTATCTCAGTATCCAGAGGGCACACATGATTGGTCCTTTCAACGTTTCAACCTCGAACAGACCACAATGGATAATTGCCTACTTTCTTCATTACTCTGATCTAATGATGAGATTTTCACAGCAACTAAACAAAGTAAACTAATGTTATGGTCTGGTCAGAGAAGTTTTTTTAGTCAAGATGTTCCAAGGACTTACTAATCCCTGGAAGGAGTTTTTAGATCTCAGACCTACGATTCGATCCATGAATGCTCATTATGGCCTTATTCATCCTTGTTTCTTTAAAATTACTTATAAAGACAGGACAATAACTTTTGAAGACCCTGCATGGCTCAATAAATGTATACCTGTGCATGAAGGAGAAGACATGTAACTTAGTAAATCATAAATGTTTTACATTTATAATATATCAAGCGGTCTCTCTTTTTCTTTTTTTTTCTTTTTTTTTTCTTTGCAGGTCCCTAAACCCCTCGTATATTGATGAAGATGTCTCTGTTCAATATTGTCCCTTCATTCCAATATCCACATTTTGTTCAGCTACGCTGTCTCCTTAATGAATGGTAATTCCTTATGGTGCCATGTTGGTTATGTTTTGTTCTATTTTTTAATGTCTTTCCATTCCTTGTTGTCATCATATTTATTCACTCTCTGTGTTTCTTCTTTTGAGCAGTATCTGTTGTTGTTCAACACGCAAAAGGGGAGAGGGCCAAAATGGTTTATACTCCAATACCCCAGTCCCCCTGGATTAACTGTAATCACATACAAAATGGGTATATGGAGTGCACAAACACAACAAAGGGAAATTCCCAAGTTTGTAAAAACTGCCCTCACTCACAAGTATGTGACATGCTTCATCATAGGGCCTGCTACAGACGCCCTGGTGTAGCCACATCCAGGGCGGAGCATTGGGGAGGGGGAAAGAATAATAAATTCCACGTTACAAGACGTACAACATAATCAGTAAATACGTACAACAAGCAACATACATGAGTGATATAATTTGCAAAAGAACACCTTGTGGATCTGATGTGAATGCGACGAAAATTAGTGCAGTAAGGATGTGTGTTAAAACTGACGTTAGTGACGTCAGACGCCAAAGACGGAATGGATCGGTAAATAGAGGAATGGACACCGCGTCTTTCATCTACGCGGTGTCACTCGGTCCGAATATCTGTGGGCTGGTCTAGCCTTACTGAACGGTAAGGTGAACGGGGGGAGGTGCGAAAAATCCTGGCGCCATACCAAGAGTACTGAACGCCGACATCACAGATTAAAGGGATACCGATAGTTACCACGCATACTTTATCCCTTTTAGATTGTGTTCACGGGCAGACCTCCCGGACGGACACCAGTTCGAGTTTGTGTAGTCCATAAACTCTGTAAGTCTTTTTTATTGAAACAACCAAACCTCATTGGAGATTTTTACTATTTGCCTTAGATAATGTGGGTTCACAGATGGGGTTTGGGCGGACGCATGGAGTCCCAGGCCGGGCCATTGGGTCGTGAATGTGCTACTAGTTCTTATCAAGTGTTATACTTCATAATTAGCAATTGAAGTATATTTCGTGGAAGGTTTAGTTAGACCATCCCTACTTAAATGACATACCAATGAGTGTGTGTGCGAAATCCTGTTGAAACAACTTGCTAATTTGGAGACAGACCCGAGTAAATGAATGATCTCAGGGTGGAATTGAGTAAAAAACTTTTTTGGGAGGGATGAGCTCCCATTCTCTTCTTATAATCCCTTACTCTCTTCCAGTGAATGTTTTCCCTTAATATTTGGGGACATTTCCTCCACTGAATTACTGACATACCCAGAAGAGCACGGATCCTCAAGACCCACTAATTTTGGGAAACCCAATGATCGAATTACGACATGGGTAACTGGTGGATTTGACTGCGACAGTCCTGAGGAAGACCAAAGTGACCTTTCGAGGCATAAGGAAAGCGGTCGAAACATGTTGACTCGAGCAGTGGTAGGAGGGAAGTCTTGAGGAACCTCATTTTCTCACTAAGACATTTTTCCCATCCTCTTTAATTTTTAATCCTGATAAGGGTACCATAATTGGGTCTAATAAAGTATTTCTTTCTATTGACACCCCTAATCAGTTTTAACACACATCCTTACTGCACTAATTTTCGTCGCATTCACATCAGATCCACGAGGTGTTCTTTTGCACATTATATCACTAATGTATATTGCTTGTTGTACGTATTTACTGATTATGTTGTACGTCTTGTAACATGGAATTTATTATTTTTTCCCCCTCCCCAATGCTCCTCCCTGGATGTGGCTACACCAGGGCGTCTGTAGCAGGCCCTATGATGAAGCATGTCACATACTTCGGTATGTGAGTGAGGGCAGTTTTTCCAAACTTGGGAATTTCTCTTTGTTGTGTTTGTGCACTCTATATACCCATTTTGTATGTGATTACAGCATCTGTTGTTCTCATTCCCCCCTTTCAATATTATTGTTGCTTCTGTTCTTTACTCTCATGGCTAAAGCCCTCTGGCTTTTTGTCATCTCTTTTTTATATATTGATCAGGGGAGCATGTGTTCTCAATCACAAAACACACTATCTAATGGAGGGTCTAAGGGCAGGTTTAACGACTCAAGACTGAACACATGCCCTTATACAACTTATAACAACAAAGAGTGTACAGGAGTCGCCGCTCAATGTTTATACTCTAAACCCATCAACCAGTGACTATACGAAGTAGACTGTGTGTACTCAGGTGTAAGAAACATTAAACTACTCATATATACGGCATGCAGCATGGGTAGGAATTTTCCCATCAGTTGCCGTTCTGTACCACCATTTTTACATCATGTGGGTTCTCCTTACCCAGGAGTTAGTATACAAGTTCAGTCACACTTTAACAGGTGTGAGTGTTGGGGAGACCAATGTAAAAAAGTTTGTGTGATGGTTTCGAAATATGGTGTTTTTCTAAGTAAAAAGTTATACACCTGAGGGAAAGCAGTGCAGTGAGTGTATAGTGATAAGTGAGTAAAATTGGGTGATACTGAGTAGAAAAGTGGTTTATTAGTATCTCTCAGACCCCAAGATTAAAAACAAGTGAAAGGTAGATTTGACAGAATATCTACCAGCAGGAGGTCAACATGTTTCTGCATACCATCGGAAGAGTTTCCTTATGCATTCGTCAGGACCTAGATGGTGCTACTGCTTACAAATTATTAAGTGAAGTTAAAAAGGGAAAATTTCACCTGAGAATCTCCACCACAGTCTACAAAAGTCACATAGGAGACAAAGAAAAGAGAAAAACATTACAAATATTAAAGAATGCACTCAATACATCGTGCTATTCTAGTGGTCACGTATTAACATTTAGACAGACGTGATAACACTCACCCAAAACTTGTGGGGATGGCGCCTCACCTCACCTGGCAGCAGCTCAGGTAGAATAGGAGCACCGCTCTGTTTAGCAAAACATAATCACAGGGACACTCAACCAATTCCGTTAAAAACAAGGCAAAAGAACTATCATACGTGTCTCCGATAGCGTGAGAGACAGCTTGTGTGTTTTCAAAATGTCATCGGTATCGTACCGGAGTAGTTATATAAGTATGGACTTCTACCACTGTTAGGCTAGGTGCTCGTAGCGCACAGGGTTATCTAACCAGATTACGTAACCACACTCTTACCTCTCCGTCGGTGTCTCCAAGCGTCCCTCTGGGCTGTTCTGGGGAGGCACCGAACAAGAGAAAAGGGCGGGTATATGACTGAAACCTGTGTGGTGCATTCTGGGAGTCGTAGTTTTGGTGACAAAGAAAATTGGAAAAGGTGGATAATGGCTCGATTGTTTCATAGTGACATCCATGGTATGGGTTCGTTCAGACCATCCTTGTCACTGTTTAATTTGTACACCCACTTCTGCTCTATTTTGAACAGAAATTTACCGACATCAGGGCAATGTTCGGGTATTGTCGGCTGTTCGAGTATAGTCCACTTGAACTCACTGGGACCGTGGCCTTTTTCAAGAAAGTGGGCTGTCAAGCGAGTTGCTTGCTTCCGACAGCGAACTGTGCTCTTATGCTCGCCAATCCGTATTTTGGTCTTACGGGTTGTCATTCCCACGTATCTCATTCCACACGGGCAAGTGATCATGTAAATTGTATTCTCGCTGTTGCAGTTCGTGAACTTTCGCTGTTGCCATGGGCGCAAAGTTCCGATATCCACACTGGTGGATTTGGTAGTTTGTGGACACGCCGAACAACTGCCACACGGGTGATGTCCTTGTACCGGCGGTAGGTCCCAAAGTGCTCCCACTTGTCTGGATTGTTTTGTTTTGGGACGAGTGTGAACTAGGTGGTCTTTTGTATTAGGTCCTCTTTTAAAGGCAAAAAGTGGTGGTGGTAAAGTTTCTCCACTGGAATTCAAAATGGACCAATGTTTTGTTATTATTTTTCGCACATCATTGGATCTTGTGTGAAAAGTGTTCACAAAGGTCATTCTGTTGGATCTTTCTTTCGGAATAGTTTCCAATAGGGCATCCCTGTTGTTGTTAGCAGCCCTTTTCTTTGACTGTCGGATGATCTTAGCCGGGTATTTCTTTTCTCGTAGATATTCCGAGAGGGTTTCAGAGTGTTTTTCAAATGACTCTTTTGTTGAACAGTTTCTCCTGAGTCTCAGGAATTGCCCAAAGGGCAAGTTATCTCTGAGAGCCCGAGGGTGGCAACTCTCATAGCTTAAAAGAGCGTTGCGTGCCATAGGTTTCCTGTACAGTTCCGTTTTTAATCCCTCTTCTGTGGCAACTATCAAGAGATCTAAGAAAGGCAGTTCCTTTCTACTGAACTCTAAGGTGAAATTAAGAAATTCATTACAGTTGTTAAGCCAATTGTGGAACTCCAACAGACTGGCCTCAGATCCTCTCCATATAACAAAGACGTCATCTATGTATCGCTTCCACAAGCGAAGCGATACATAGTATGGGTTATCTTGGTGCAGTATTTTAGTTTCCTCTAGTACATGAACATAGAGGTTCGCCAGACTAGGCGCAAAAACACTGCCCATGCTAGTACCAGAGGTCTGGAGGTAGATGGTGTCCTCAAATTTAAAGTAATTGTCTTTCATTGCCATTTCTGCTAGTTCCATGATGAAAGAAACTGGAGTAGTTGTCTGTAGGTCCCTCTCCTGAAGGATATTGCCTACCACTTCCAAGGTCTCTGTTTGGGGAATTGACGTATACAGAGACTCTACGTCAAAGGACACAAGTAGATCCAAGGAGCTGTCAAAGTCTACGTCTGGAAGTAAGCGTAACATGTCCTTTGTGTCCTTGAGATAGGTCGGCATCTCTTTCACAATAGGATTGAGGAAGTGATCCACAAATGTAGAGAGCGGCTCTAAAACTGATCCTATTCCAGAGATGATTGGCCTCCCTGGTGGTGGTCTCTTCTGCTTGTGCACTTTAGGCAGGCAGTAGAAGTAGGGGATTGACGGGTGAGAAGTACAGAGAAATTGGCCCTCTTGTGGGGTAATCCAACCTTGAGATGTTGCTTCTTCCACCAAATGGCTGATCTTGGTTTTGAGCATTTCAGTGGGATCATCTTTCAGAGGTAGATAAGACTTGCGATCGTTTAGTTGCCTGAGACACTCCTGTCTGTACGTTTCCTTATCGAGGATCACAATACCACCACCCTTATCTGCAGGCTTTATAATGATCGATTCATTAGATGATAGTGACTGTAGCGCTAGTTTCTCTTTGTTTGGTATGTTAACAAAGGACTTTGGTTTCTGCGTTTTGAAAAGACGTTCAATATCTGTTTCCACAGCTTCTTCGAAGGTTTGAACTCTACTCGGTAATCCAATTGTTGTCGGATTAAAGGTCGATGGTTTCTTCAGACCAGTATTGACGACCAAGTCTGATTTCTCTCCAGGATTTTGTTTGGCAAAGAGGTAGTGGAGTCGGACCTTTCGGAACAGTTTAGAGATCTCTATTTGAGTGTTGAATTGGTCCCCTTGATTGGTTGCCACAAAACCTAGTCCACGATTCAGGAGTTGTTCCTCATCTTCGGACAGGTTGTAGGAACTAAGGTTGATTACGAGGCTGGTTGATCTGGGGTTGTGCTCGTTCCCGCTCTGTCCTGCGGGATCTTCTTCCCATTCCTCAGGTCCATAGTTGGTTGCTGCAACGGGGTCGTCCATCGCACCTGGGATCCTTGTCCCTGTCTCCTTCTCCCTCTGTTGGTCCTCTGACCATACCCTAAAAAAGGCGCCTGTCCTTGGGGTTGCTGCATTTGTGGAGGGAAGAAAGGGGGTCCCATCTGTGGGAAGTTGGGCCCATACATCCATGGGCCCGGTTGCCAAAATGGTTGGAACTGATTAGGACCAAAATTGTTAAAGTTGCCTCTGTTGCCTCTTCTATTGCCACGTCCTTTGTATGGTCGTCCATTTCCTCGTTGTGATGTGTCCGAGTCACTGGAGTTGTCATCTGAACTTGAGGTCGCATAACTAGAACCCCTTCGACCCCCAGTCTGATTGAATGTAGGTGCTACATATGAATCGCTGGTATACGGATACACCTTCTCGCTGGAGAACTTAGCCAGGTCTTTTTTAAATTTCTCCATTTTTGTAAAGAGAATCGATTCTTTAAATTCGGTATTCTTTTTGTTGACATCATCCTGCCCCGTTTTGTACGCAGGGTTCTTTAGAGTGGTTTTGATTTTACCTTCCAGGAGTTGAATTTCAACTAGGATTTTATCAGCTACACGTTTGGCTGTTTTTATAATAAGGACTAGCCAGTCCCTTGTGCACCGCCAGGCGATTAGTGACCAATCCTTTAAGAATTCCTTATCATCCAAGAATAATCTCGGTGTGTTGGTCACAATTAGTCCTGAGGGTGCACAATTCCCATGCAAGTACTGAGCCATGATGGTTCCGTGTACTAAAGTTCTGGAGGGCCAATTTCTCTGTACTTCTCACCCGTCAATCCCCTACTTCTACTGCCTGCCTAAAGTGCACAAGCAGAAGAGACCACCACCAGGGAGGCCAATCATCTCTGGAATAGGATCAGTTTTAGAGCCGCTCTCTACATTTGTGGATCACTTCCTCAATCCTATTGTGAAAGAGATGCCGACCTATCTCAAGGACACAAAGGACATGTTACGCTTACTTCCAGACGTAGACTTTGACAGCTCCTTGGATCTACTTGTGTCCTTTGACGTAGAGTCTCTGTATACGTCAATTCCCCAAACAGAGACCTTGGAAGTGGTAGGCAATATCCTTCAGGAGAGGGACCTACAGACAACTACTCCAGTTTCTTTCATCATGGAACTAGCAGAAATGGCAATGAAAGACAATTACTTTAAATTTGAGGACACCATCTACCTCCAGACCTCTGGTACTAGCATGGGCAGTGTTTTTGCGCCTAGTCTGGCGAACCTCTATGTTCATGTACTAGAGGAAACTAAAATACTGCACCAAGATAACCCATACTATGTATCGCTTCGCTTGTGGAAGCGATACATAGATGACGTCTTTGTTATATGGAGAGGATCTGAGGCCAGTCTGTTGGAGTTCCACAATTGGCTTAACAACTGTAATGAATTTCTTAATTTCACCTTAGAGTTCAGTAGAAAGGAACTGCCTTTCTTAGATCTCTTGATAGTTGCCACAGAAGAGGGATTAAAAACGGAACTGTACAGGAAACCTATGGCACGCAACGCTCTTTTAAGCTATGAGAGTTGCCACCCTCGGGCTCTCAGAGATAACTTGCCCTTTGGGCAATTCCTGAGACTCAGGAGAAACTGTTCAACAAAAGAGTCATTTGAAAAACACTCTGAAACCCTCTCGGAATATCTACGAGAAAAGAAATACCCGGCTAAGATCATCCGACAGTCAAAGAAAAGGGCTGCTAACAACAACAGGGATGCCCTATTGGAAACTATTCCGAAAGAAAGATCCAACAGAATGACCTTTGTGAACACTTTTCACACAAGATCCAATGATGTGCGAAAAATAATAACAAAACATTGGTCCATTTTGAATTCCAGTGGAGAAACTTTACCACCACCACTTTTTGCCTTTAAAAGAGGACCTAATACAAAAGACCACCTAGTTCACACTCGTCCCAAAACAAAACAATCCAGACAAGTGGGAGCACTTTGGGACCTACCGCCGGTACAAGGACATCACCCGTGTGGCAGTTGTTCGGCGTGTCCACAAACTACCAAATCCACCAGTGTGGATATCGGAACTTTGCGCCCATGGCAACAGCGAAAGTTCACGAACTGCAACAGCGAGAATACAATTTACATGATCACTTGCCCGTGTGGAATGAGATACGTGGGAATGACAACCCGTAAGACCAAAATACGGATTGGCGAGCATAAGAGCACAGTTCGCTGTCGGAAGCAAGCAACTCGCTTGACAGCCCACTTTCTTGAAAAAGGCCACGGTCCCAGTGAGTTCAAGTGGACTATACTCGAACAGCCGACAATACCCGAACATTGCCCTGATGTCGGTAAATTTCTGTTCAAAATAGAGCAGAAGTGGGTGTACAAATTAAACAGTGACAAGGATGGTCTGAACGAACCCATACCATGGATGTCACTATGAAACAATCGAGCCATTATCCACCTTTTCCAATTTTCTTTGTCACCAAAACTACGACTCCCAGAATGCACCACACAGGTTTCAGTCATATACCCGCCCTTTTCTCTTGTTCGGTGCCTCCCCAGAACAGCCCAGAGGGACGCTTGGAGACACCGACGGAGAGGTAAGAGTGTGGTTACGTAATCTGGTTAGATAACCCTGTGCGCTACGAGCACCTAGCCTAACAGTGGTAGAAGTCCATACTTATATAACTACTCCGGTACGATACCGATGACATTTTGAAAACACACAAGCTGTCTCTCACGCTATCGGAGACACGTATGATAGTTCTTTTGCCTTGTTTTTAACGGAATTGGTTGAGTGTCCCTGTGATTATGTTTTGCTAAACAGAGCGGTGCTCCTATTCTACCTGAGCTGCTGCCAGGTGAGGTGAGGCGCCATCCCCACAAGTTTTGGGTGAGTGTTATCACGTCTGTCTAAATGTTAATACGTGACCACTAGAATAGCACGATGTATTGAGTGCATTCTTTAATATTTGTAATGTTTTTCTCTTTTCTTTGTCTCCTATGTGACTTTTGTAGACTGTGGTGGAGATTCTCAGGTGAAATTTTCCCCTTTTCCCTTTTTAACTTCACTTAATAATTTGTAAGCAGTAGCACCATCTAGGTCCTGACGAATGCATAAGGAAACTCTTCCGATGGTATGCAGAAACATGTTGACCTCCTGCTGGTAGATATTCTGTCAAATCTACCTTTCACTTGTTTTTAATCTTGGGGTCTGAGAGATACTAATAAACCACTTTTCTACTCAGTATCACCCAATTTTACTCACTTATCACTATACACTCACTGCACTGCTTTCCCTCAGGTGTATAACTTTTTACTTAGAAAAACACCATATTTCGAAACCATCACACAAACTTTTTTACATTGGTCTCCCCAACACTCACACCTGTTAAAGTGTGACTGAACTTGTATACTAACTCCTGGGTAAGGAGAACCCACATGATGTAAAAATGGTGGTACAGAACGGCAACTGATGGGAAAATTCCTACCCATGCTGCATGCCGTATATATGAGTAGTTTAATGTTTCTTACACCTGAGTACACACAGTCTACTTCGTATAGTCACTGGTTGATGGGTTTAGAGTATAAACATTGAGCGGCGACTCCTGTACACTCTTTGTTGTTATGAGCATGTGTTCTCCCCTTGCTCCTTTGGACTCTTCTTTTCCTTTTCTCTCTCTTAATAATCTTTTTGTATTCTTCTTTTCTTTGATAATCGGTGAACTTCTTAATTGTAAATGCGTTCATTTGGTTCTCTATCACTTTCTACCTGGCTCCATATGGTTGGATAAGTAGCTCTCCTTTTTTGACCTTTCTTCTATTTCTTGCCATAAAACTTTTCATACACTCTTTTTCAATAAAGCTTCATAGGGCTCGATTCACAGAGCTAAATTAAAGCGAAATCCTAAACATACTACCATTTTGGTATTCACAGAAGGCATTTGGTATTCACATAAGGCACTTACTCATTTTGGTATTCACAGAAGGCATTTACTCATAGATGAGTAAGTACCTTCTGTGAATACCAAAATGAATAAGTGCCTTCTGTGAATACCAAAATGAGTAAATGATAGTAAGTTTAGGATTTTGTCCTAAATTAGTTCTGTGAATAGGGTCCTTGGTTTTTATGTAGTCTTTGTACTCTGAAAAACTATTTTCTATCACATTTTTTGTGTTTGGTTAAGATATATATTTGCTTCTGGTTTCCCATGTGCTTTTTAATAGCTCCTTACTTGTTCCTTCAATGAGTGGCTTATGTATTGTCTCCTGGCATGTTAAAGGTTTTTGTAACCCAGTCAAAAAGCAAAGATCAATCTGAAATGCCAAATAGCTTCATTACGGGAAATGCATCTTAAAGAGCAAGATATAACCTCCTTGCATAGACAGTGGTTGGTGAGTGTTTTTAGCTCCCCTGCTGTAAATAATAGGAATAGTGTTATAATATTATTTCATTAATCATTATGTATTGAACTGCTGAATGGGGTCAAAGACAAAGGTAGATGGATTTTTTTAAATACTAAGATACATGATAGTAATTTTTCTATTTGCAATGTTTATGGCCCTAATGGTGTAGATTTTGTATTTTGTAATGCATTTTCTACTTTCCTTTCTTCCCATGCAGTAGAAAAACTTATTGTGGGTGGCGATTGCAATCAACTTATGAATCCTTTTTTAGCTTGAAAATATCAAACCAAATGTATTCCAAACAAAATGCATAAGGCCTTTAATTTTTTTCTAGAGGGATGAGGACTTCACACCTTGATAATTTAGAATGTACTTTTTTCTCTCGCATTCACAGATCCCAATCTAGAATAGAATACAATTTGTTTACACAATATACTCTTTAATTCTTGACACATGATGAAATAGGTTCAATAATTATTTCAGATCAGAATCCTGTCAAAGTAGATTTGGATTATCCTACCCCTACACCCACTTCTCGCAGGTGATAATGCCTTTTTGCTTGACAACCAATTTACAAAGCAATTTACATTATTTTTACAAGATTATTCTTCACTCAGACTCACAGATGAATTTTTGGGGGTATGCAATTAAAGCAACTGCAAGTGGGTTCGTAATAGATTTTGTTGCATAAAAAAAGGGGATGGTACTCAAAGACTCAAGGCTACTCTTAAAGTCAAATTAAATCCTTAGAGCATGAATAGTTTTCTTTAAATCATACAGATACATTATCTAAACTTATTAAGGCTAAAATGCAATATAATAAATAATCCTGGGATAATGTTCAGAGTAATTTTCTTAAGTTTAATGCTAAAATGTATGGTGATTGGACCAAGGCTGGCAAATCTCTGTCTAACTATCTTTCTTAAAATTTTAAAACAAAAGTATAAGATTGTTGCTATAAAAGATACTGATGGGGTTAGGCATGTTACTGACTACAAAATATTAGAGTGCTTCACAGAATACTACACTAATCTATTTACCCCTGAGTCCTCTCCTTTAATTAAACAGATAGATGTTTTTTTTCAATCCATTCCTAAATCCCCAGACAATACTGTTGACTTGTCCTCTCTTGATATTCCAATTTCGGAGCAAAAAAATTCAAATGCCATTAATAGCATTCCAAAAGATAAAACCCCTGGGCCTGATAGGTTTACTGTGCGTTTTTTTATTCATTTCAAGCACCTATTAGCTCCCAAGCTGCTCCTAACCTCCAGGTAGGTCGCTCCCCCTCCGCTGCAGCGCCACCACTGCTGTGCCTTCGTCCTGCCATCTCATGCCTGCTGTTCGCGCCCCGGTGCCCTAGCACCTGACTGCATAACGGCGCCGACGCGGGCGATTTTCTTCTGCTGCCGTTTGCCTGTGCCCTGCCTTCTTTCTTCTCTCTGTTCGTTGTGTGCCTGTGCCCCCGCCCGCCCTCTTCATTCTGTACCCTGCGTGCCTCTTGCCCCTCGCCCATTTTCCCTCCTGTTCCCAGTGCCTACTCCATTCTCTTTTTTCCCCATAGGGTCTGCCCTGGCCAAGTTTCCACCTGCTGCCCCCCCTGCAGCCCCGCCCCCCCGGTGCCCATTCGCTGCTCTGCCCACCCACCTCCTGCCTCCCAGCTGATCCTCCCTCCCCACCTCTGCTTAAATGGCGGCCGCTGCTCGCTGCATGCCCGTCTGCGCCCGTCCGCGCCTGGACCGCGCCCAAGGCCAGGACCCCTGGCCCCCAAGCCATCGACAGAGCAAGACTCCACTACGACGCCAACACCCTCATCGCTCTCAAGCACAGACAGACCCCCAACTGCTACAAAGCCATCCCAAAGCGCACCCACGGCCCCTTCACCTGCTGAAACTGCACCTTCACCTGCACCAGCAATGCCAAAACACCGGCAGCAACGGGATCCGGCCGACTACGATGCATCCTGCTCAACACCCGCTCCGTACACAAGCACGCCGAGGAGCTCTGGGACCATCTCACCACCGCATCCCCAGACATCGCCTTCCTGACCGAGACCTGGCTGAACGAAAGCGTATTACCGATAGTGTACTAGCACGCATGCTCACGTAGCAGTGTCTCTCATTAAACATCAACCATAGCGCATGCACGAGGCAGAATACACATACATAAACACATGCGCAATTATAATACGGGCGCTTGCAAAGCCTGCTAAAAATAGAAGGACCTCTCTCGCGCACAGCTGCTGACAATCTAATGACCAGCATATAAACGCGAGTCTGCCTCCCGTTCGGTACCTCCCGTGGGCGAGCTCTCTTGGGTGTCGAGGTACCGACGGAAAGGTAAGATAAAAACTAGGGCAAACCCTTTTACTTTTACTTTTACTTTTAGCAAACCCTTTTACTTTTTACTTTTAACAAATTGCTGAATTGTGCTAGAAGAATTTCTAACTTTAATCAACAGTAAGAGCTTCTTTACATTTTAAGTTTCCATTAAAATGCCATAGTTGGTTCCTCACACCTAAGGGTTCAGTATTTTGTTGTACCTGGTGGCGTATTGGGCCTCCTGTTTGACAGAGTAAATACGATTTAGAAGTAAAAATGGTGTACTAATTCAGGCACCCTTGTTCTTTCCCGCAGTGCGGGGCCTCCTTCCAGAGCAGCCTGCTAGGTAGAGGTGAGGCAGGGCTATCCTACAGTTGAGGGTAAGTCCCTACTACTTATGACTAGTAACAAGCATTAGTATACTTGCGATATAGTGACAGATGCACAAAATGTCCAAGTTTTCATGTGATAATTTAGCATGTTGTTTTTGTCTCTCTCTTTCTCTTTCACAACAACCCCCCAAGCCCCCTTTTTCCTGCTACTTGTGTTCTATCCACAGATACCTGGGTATGACCTGACAGACAAATGAAAAGCAGGAATACCGGTGTTGTATAAAACCTTATTATTATTACTTTTTCACATAGTTGCATTAGCATTAGCACGTTAAATACCTGGTCCTGAAGAAAGCCGCTGATACAAGGGTATTTATCAACAGGCTGAAACATGCTGACCATTAAGTGACAGTGGTTCTATATCCATACCACTGTGCTGTTTCATTTTAATCCTGTCAGGTAGACCACACTAATAAAGTTAATCAGTGATTCTACCTAGGCAGTTTTAAATCCACTACTCTATTCTTTCACACAGCGCTGCATACCTCACTACATCCATCACCTCACATATGGGATTACCATCCTGTCCCTTACCAAACAAAACATCTCTGAGCTCCTTCTTTAAACTCCGAAGTAGTAGCTCCCAGTGGTGATTAGGTTTTCCACACTGGTAAGGAGGACCCATATGATGAAGCATGTCACCTCCGGGTAAGTGAGGGTTCTTATCCTTAAGGGATGTCTTCCCCAGTGATTTTCACTTGTAGTTAACTTTTGAGAGAGACATTACGTTTTTGCTTACATAGACATGTTTGAGACTAAAGGTGTATATTTTGGTATTTAGTCTGTATGAGGGAACATACACCCATAGGTCTATAAACTATCCCTTCTGACCCCCAATCTACGGTAGTGTTATATAACTCCAGTACGGCTTATGGCCGAGGGTCCTTCTATAGTTTTGTTATCTTTCAACTGAACTATCTCTCCTTTTTCCTTTTTCTGTTTTCTTTGTAACCAGACAAGGTGACTCTCTGTGCTTTCGGGTTGCGTAAGTGCAGAGGCCCGAGATGTAAAAATGGCAGAAAGACTGGGTTTGACTTTTGATGAAAAAATGAAACGTGAGATCTTAAGCCCCCTAGTATTTTAGATATCACCCCCAGCACGATATCTAAACCCAATGATAATTGGGCAAAACTCTTGACACTCAAAAAATCACATTCTAGAACAGAAGTACATGGGCTAGTAATGACTGAATATTTTAGCGCTAATTGTGCACCATCAGGATTAATAGTAACAAATGCCCCACGCTTTTTCTTAAATGATAAAACGTTTCTACGTGATTGGACTCTGATTGCATAGAAATGCACCAGAGACTGGTTAATACTCATAATCACAACTGCAAAGAAGGCAGCGGACCTACTCCTCGTGGAAATACAAACACTGGAGGCCAGTATCAAGTTAGCAATTGTGAGTCTAGTGTAAAAAAAAGCAATCAGACAAAAAACAAGCAGAGGAATCTTTCAAAAAACAAGTCGAAGATACAAGCAAAAACAACACAGACTTTAAGGATTCAATTCTACCCAAAAAAATCACGAAATTCAAAAAGGGCTTAGACAAGTTTGCTATGGACAAAGTATATCCATATACAAGCGATGAATACGTCCCACCACAAGTCAACCGGAGAGGTGGCAGATATGGGTCAAATTATTCGACATCATCAAGTGAAGACGACTCCAGTACGGATGACAATACGAACTACGGTGGTCAGACCGGCAGACCATCCAATCGACGAGGAAGAGGCAGAGGCCCAAGAAGGGGAAATCCTTATGGGCAAGGATATAACCCATGGTGGCAGCCTGCACCATTTGGTTGTCCGCCCGGACATCAACAACAAGCACAATTTTTCCCATACCCTCTTTATAATCAAATGATGCCACCATAGCCTTTTTTAGGGTTTGGCCCCGTCAATCAAAGAGGAAGAAGGAGAGGACCAAAAACAAGGGTGAGCTGGAACTCACCAGTAGCAACAGCAATGACGGCTCAACCCCCAGGAACGGCGACAACGAGCGGCACAAACAAATGATAGTCAATCTCAGCTCTTATGTGTCTACTGAACTAGAGCTCCAAGTCCTGGAGAAAGGGCTTGGTTATGTGCCTACTTTCAAAGGAGATGCCTTTCAGACATGCCAAGAACTGGCGTCCTTCTTCAGAAAAATTTGTCTTAATGCTTTTTTTAAAGACAAAGACCCTGGAGAGACTAACACTACCAATACTGGATTACGCCCAAAATCCACTTTTAACAACCCACACACTTGGTCCCAGCAAGTATTATCGCCTTTGAAGAAGCTGTGCTCTATGAATTTGAAAGAATCACGAGCAGGAATCAGAGCCAATACCAGAATCTCACTAGAACTGAAAAAACCTCTTTACAAAATCTGGCCAACAACTCAGAACTAGTTATAAAACCCGCTGACAAATGGGGAGCGGTGGTACTTCTGAATAAAGAGACCTACAGAGACGAGTGTTTACGACAACTAAATGATCTAAAATCTTACCAAAAGTTACAACTTGATCCCACAAGACATCTGACAAACGAGATCATCAGAAAAGTGGAAGAGGCAAAAGACAAGAAATGGATCACGGATAATGAGGCACTTTATTTGGTAGTTGCCACCCCAATAGTACCTTATTTTTATGTATTACCCAAAATACATAAAGCCACTAGACCACCACCAGGCAGACACATTGTTTCGGGAATCGGTTCCCTACTCGAACCCCTATCAAGCTTTGTAGATGCTTTTCTCCGTCCCTTGGTGTCACAGATGCCTACCTTTATCCAGGATACCAAACATCTTCTCACTGATATCCAAGAGCTACCTTTTGACACAGAAAAGGATTGGCTTGTATCCTTCGACGTGGAATCTCTCTATACTTGTATTCCACAAGAAGAGACATTGACCACCATTAAAAGAATGCTTGAAAACCTGGTTTGTGACAGTATAACACCAATTGACTTTGTGATGTTTTGCGCTAGAATGAAGCTTAAAGAAAACTTTTTTAGATTTGAGGACCAATGGGCAGCGTGTGTGCTCCCAGCTTGGCCAATCTATATGTCCATAAAGTTGAACAGGAGACAATATTAACACCGAGCAACCCGTTCTTCAGTCATCTATGTACTTAGAAAAGGTACATAGATGATATATTTGTCATCTGGCGAGGCGATGAAGATACCCTGAAAATGTTCCATGAATGGTTAAATCTTCAGGATGACTTCTTGCGATTTACTTTAGAATTTTCCAGATCAAGCCTTCCGCTTTTGGACTTGTTGATCAAACCAAGAAATGGAGTATTGATAACAGAACTGTACAGAAAACCCACTTTGTGCAATTCCCTATTGTCATTTCAAAGTTACCACCCACGAGCCCTTCGTGAAAACTTACCGTTCGGGCAGGTTTTACGTATAAGACGCAACTGCACTGAATTAGAACAATATGAGGAACCTGCAAAGGCATTATCAAGAGATCTTAAAGAAAAGAAATATCCTACACAACTAATCCACAAATCTAAGAAAAGAGCAGCTAATAACAACAGAGAAGCGCTATTGGAAAAATGAACAACAAAAGAAACAAACCAGAGAATAACGTTTGTAAATACTTTCTCCAGTTCCTCTAACTCCGTTAAAAAAAGCATCAACAAACACTGGGGAGTTTTGAATGTAGCGAACAATACCCTCCCGCGCACTCTCTTTGCGTATAAACGAAGTGCAAATCTCCGAGACAAATTGGTCCATACACGACCACATGGTATCAAGAATATTGGGTCCCAGACCACACTATGGAATATGCCTCAAGTGGTTGGTCATTTTCCTTGTGGGACTTGCACAGTTTGTCCCCAAACTGAGAAAACCCTTGAAATTGACATAGGCAGGTCTCGCCCATGGAAGGTTGAGAAACATACTAATTGTAATAGTGAGCGATTGATTTACTTGATATGGTGCCCTTGTCAAGTTCAAGTTCAAGTTCAGGAATTTTTATAGCGCACTACTCACCCACAGGGTCTCAAGGTGCTTGGGGGAGGTTGTGTGCATAACTTATCGAATAGCCAGGTTTTAAGCTGCTTTCTGAAGGAAAGGTGGTTCTGTGTAAGGTGGAAGTGAGTGGGGAGAGAATTCCAGGTTTTGGCCGCTAAGTATGAGAAGGATCTTCCTCCCATGGTGGATCTGTGGATGCGTGGAATTGCGGCGAGGGCTTGATTGGATGATCGTAGTTGGTGGGTGGATGTGTAGAAGGACGGTCGTGTGTTGAGGCATTCAGGTCCTAGGTCGTAGAGGGCCTTGTGTGCGTGGGTGAGGAGACGGAACGTTATTCTCTTGTTGACGGGGAGCCAGTGGAGGTCTTTCAGGTGACCGGTAATGTGAGCTTGACGGGGGATGTCCAATATGAGTCTGGCTGAGGCGTTTTGGATGCGTTGGAGTTTTTTCTGTAGTTTGGCTGTGGTTCCGTCATAGAGGGTGTTTCCATAGTCCAGTCGGCTAGTGACCAGTGCGTGGGTGACAGTCTTTCTTGTTTCAGTGGGGATTTTTTTGAGCATGCGAAGTACGTTGAAGCATGCATGAGGATGAGACGGCGTTGACTTGTCTGGTCATCGAGAGGGAGGAGTCTAGGATGAAGCCCAGGTTACGTGCGTGGTCTGTAGGTATGGGTGCTGTACCCAGGGCCGGTGGCCACCATGAGTCGTCCCAGGCAGAGGGGGATGATCCTAGAATGAGGACTTCCGTTTTGTCCGAGTTTATTTTTAAGCAGCTGTTCTTCATCCATTTGGCTACTTCTTTCATTCCTTCGTGTAGATTGGTTTTGGCTGTGTTAGGGTCTTTGGTGAGGGAGAGGATCAGCTGGGTGTCGTCTGCGTAGGAGATGATGTTGAGGTTGTGTTGTCGCGCGATGGATGCAAGGGGACTCATGTAAACGTTGAAGAGGGTGGGACTGTGTGATGATCCTTGTGGTACTCCGCAGATGACTTCGGTGGCCTCTGATTTGAATGGGGGGAGGCGGACTCTCTGGGTTCTCCCGGCGAGGAACGAGATGATCCAGTCCAAAGTTTTTCCTTGTATTCCGACGTTGCTGAGGCGTTGTATGAGGGTGCTATGACAGACTGTGTCGAAGGCGGCGGAGAGGTCAAGTAGGATGAGGGCAACTGTTTCTCCGTTGTCCAGTAGCGTTCGGATGTCGTCTGTAGCTGTGATGAGGGCGGTTTAGGTGCTGTGTTTGGCTCGGAAGCCAGACTGTGAGGTGTCGAGGGAATTGTTGGATTCAAGGAAGGCGGCGAGCTGACTATTGACGGCTTTCTCAATGACTTTGGCAGGGAATGGGAGGAGTGAGATGGGGCGGTAGTTCTTAAGTTCAGAGGATCTGCTGTGGGTTTCTTCAGAAGGGTGATGAGTTTGTCGTGTTTCCAGCTTTCTGGGAAGGTAGCGGAGTTGAAGGAACAGTTGATGACATCGCGGAGATGGGGTCGTATCCAAGAACATAAGAGCACGATCAGATGTGGAAAACGGTCAACTAAATTGACCAGCCACTTTCTTGATAAAGGACATGCAGATACCGATCTTCATTGGGTGGTATTAGAAAAACCTTGGATTCCACCACATCTGACAGACTCCACTTGATTTCTATTTCGCAAAGAACAACAGTGGGTCTATAAACTTAGAACAGATATCATGGCCTAAATGATAAAATACCTTGGGTCTCTATCTAACTTGCTAACTTGCTATCTTGGAAGTCCCAAACACAATAATACACCTGGGTTGTTAAATGATATGCTAACCTACATAGTAGTCCAATCGGGGTGCAGAATGAGAATAAGGTCCGTACCCACTATCTCTTTACCTATTTGAGAAGAGATACTGTAACCGTGTAGAAACATGGTTCAGTGACGTTTTACTATCAACAGGCACTCAGTCAGTAACTTGTACATCTCTTCATATGACATACATTCTAAATTTGAAGATTGATGTGGCCTGTAAACTATCCATATATGCAATACGAATACAAATCGGTTATCATTTACCCTATCATAAAGGCATAGTTCGCCTAAAACTGATGCTTCTTTTTAGTTGACTATGGGGGCTCCTAAGTCTATAAATACTTGGCGGTATTAAGGGGGTGCAGAATGAGAATAAGGTCTGCATCCTATATTTATCAACATTTATGTATTTACGAGGTCTGTGATGTATTACTATCAATATACACCGAGTCTTAGACACGTGCATAGATCAATGAGTTATATCTCTCCACGTGACATTCATTTTAGATCGAGGCGGTCCAGGAGTAATTTATGTCTTTTTACCTTCATAAAACGATCATTTGAAATTCATTGTTTTTTTTTTTTTTTTTTCATTCGATGCTCTTTAAATGATTGAGGGTGTTTTAAAATACTTCCATCATCACTTGATGTGTCTACACCAAGATCCGCATTACATTTCTTCTCGCTATCGCCAATAAACTTGCCTTTCTATTTCACTGACCAAGCTTTCTCGCTCTCCACCACGGGGAGTAGCGTATTACCGATAGTGTACTAGCACGCATGCTCACGTAGCAGTGTCTCTCATTAAACATCAACCATAGCGCATGCGCAGGGCAGGATACACATACATAAACGCATGCGCAATTACAATACGGGCGCTTGCAGAGCCTGCTAAAAATAGAAGGACCTCTCTCGCGAACAGCTGCTGACAATCTAATGACCAGCATATAAACGAGAGTCTGCCTCCCGTTCGGTACCTTCCGGGGTGAGCTCTCTTGGGTTTCGAGGTACAGACGGAAAGGTAAGATAAAAACTAGGGCAAACCCTTTTACTTTTACTTTTAGCAAACCCTTTTACTTTTTACTTTTAACAAATTGCTGAATTGTGCTAGAAGAAGTTCTAACTTTAATCAACAGTAAGAGCTTCTTTACATTTTAAGTTTCCCATAGAATGCCATAGTTGCTTCCTCACACCTAAGGGTTCAGTATTTTGTTGTACCTGGTGGCGTATTGGGCCTAATGTTTGACAGAGTAAATAGGATTTAGAAGTAAAAATGGTGTACTAATTCAGGCACCCTTGTTCTTTCCCGCAGTGCGGGGGCTCCTTCCAGAGCAGCCTGCCAGGTAGAGGTATCCTACAGTAGAGAGTAAGTCCCTACTACTTATGACTAGTTACAAGCATTAGTATACTTGCGATATAATGACAGATGCACAAAATGTCCACGTTTTCATGTGATAATTTAGCATGTTGTTTTTGTCACTCTCTTTCTCTTTCACAACAACCCCCCAACCCCCCTTTTTCCTGCTACTTTTGTCTCTCCACAGATACCTGGGTATGACCTGAGAGACAAATAAAAAGCAGGAATACCGGTGTTGTATAAAACCTTATTATTATTACTTTTTCACATAGTTGCAGCAGCATTAGCACGTTAAATACCTGTTGACCATTAAGTGACAGTGGTTCTATATCCATACCATGGTGCTGTTTCATTTTAATCCTGTCAGGTAGAACACACTAATAAAGTTAATCAGTGATTCTACCTAGGCAGTTTTAAATCGACTACTCTATTCTTTCACACAGCGCTGAATACCTCACTACATCCATCACCTCACATATGGGATTACCATCCTGCCCCTTACCAAACAAAACATCTCTGAGCTCCTTCTTTAAACTCCGAAGTAGTAGCTCCCAGTGGTGATTAGGTTTTCCACACTGGTAAGGAGGACCCATATAATGAGGCATGTCACCTCCGGGTGAGTGAGGGTTCTTATTCTTAAGGGATGTCTTCCCCAGTGATTTTCACTTGTAGTTAACTTTTGAGAGAGACATTATGTTTTTGCTTACATACACATGTTTGAGACTATAGGTGTATATTTTGGTATTTAGTCTGAACGAAACCTCCGCCCCAGACATCGCAATGGCCATCCCCGACGGATACAAGATCACCTGCAGAGACCGCGCCAATGGAGTCGGAGAAGGGATCGTCATCGTCCACAAGAACACCATCAGGGTCTCCACGAACACCGACGACACCCTCCCCACCGCTGAACACCTGCACTTCAAGATCCACACTGACCCCAAAACCACCCTCAGAGGCACCCTCATCTACAGACCACCCGGCCCACGCTCCCAATTCTGCAACTCCATTGCCATCTTCATCAGCACGCACGCACTGACCTCCACCAACTACATCCTGCTCGGCGACCTGAACTTCCATCTGGAAAACAACAACAACAGCAACTCCTCCACCCTGGTCGA
Organism: Lissotriton vulgaris; assembly: GCF_964263255.1. Lineage (NCBI taxonomy): Eukaryota > Metazoa > Chordata > Amphibia > Caudata > Salamandridae > Lissotriton > Lissotriton vulgaris. Next base: position 742,403,523 of record NC_141691.1, on the reverse strand, counting down.
CAACCTCCCCGCCCTCGGACTGAAACAGATCGTCACAACCCCGTCCCACATCGCCGGCCACATGCTCGGTGCCATCTTCTCCTCCAGCCCACATGTCACCTACAGCCACGCCTCCGAGCTCACCTGGACTGACCACCACTGCGTCCACTTCACCTTCCAGAAACCTGTCATCCACCACTGCACCCCACAGTTCCCCCGCCGACGCTGGGGCAAAATCATCAAAGAACTGCTGGAAGCACACCTCGCACTCGACCCACCGACGAGCCCCACCGACCCAGAGGAAGGGGCCCGCTCCCTCAGACTCTGGATGGAAAACTGCGCCAACACCATAGCACCAGTGCGACAACCTGCCGACCGAGACGCCGACCAGAGAGCCAACTGGTTCACCCCGAAGCTCCTAGCCTCCAAACGCACCTGACGGAAACTCGAAAACATCTGGTTTAGGGATAGAACGCCTGTCAACCGCGCAGCCCACAAAGACGCCATCCGCAACCACCACCACCTCATCAGGACCACCAAAAGAGCCTCGTTCACAGACCGCCTCGACAACAACGCACACAACAGCAAAGAGCTCTTCAACGTCGTAAAGGAACTCTCCCGTCACAGCTGCTGCACCAAAGATATCCCTCCATCGCAAGCCCTGTGCGACGCCCTCGCCTCCTTCTTCCACCACAAAATCACCAGCATCCACAACAGCTTCAACTCCTGGATGAACCCAATGGACCCCACTACAATGAACTCACCTAACCCCACCGACCACGACCTTCTGACCACATGGACCAACGTGAGCACCGAAGACATAATCAAGACCATGAGCACCATCCACTCAGACTCCCCATCGGACCCTCTCCCCCACCACATCGCTAACAAAGCTAACAGCCTCATCGCACCCCACCTGCGCAACATCATCAACCTCTCCTTCGAAACCGCCACCTTCCCTGAGAGCTGGAAGCACGCCGAGATCAACGCCCTACTAAAAAAGCCCAAGGCGGACCCGAATGACCTCAAGAACTTCTGGCCCATCTCCCTGCTTCCGTTCCCAGCAAAGGTCATCGAAAAGACCGTCAACACCCAGCTCACCCACTACCTAGAAGACAACGGCATCCTGAACCCCTCCCAGTCTGGCTTCCACAGCAACCACAGCACCGAGACCACCCTCATAGACACCACAGATGACATCAGAATCCTCCTCGACAACAGCGAGACAGCAGCCCTCATCCTCTTGGACCTCTCCGCCGCCTTCGACACCGTCTGCCACCACACACTTTGCACACGCCTCTACGACGCAGGGATTCGAAAAAAAGGCCCTGGACTGGACCACCTCCTTCCTCACCGACAGAATGCAGAGAGTCCGCCTCCCCCCGTTCCAATCCGGAACCACCAAAACCATCTACGGCGTCCCGTAGGGATCCTCCCTCAGCCTGACGCTGTTCAACGTCTACATGGCTCCCCTTGCACACAACGCCAGACTACACAACCTCAACATAATCTCCTAAGCTGACAACACCCAGCTGATACTCTCCCTCACCAAGGACCCCCTCACCGCCAAATCCAACCTGCACATGGGTATGAAGGTCGTCGCCGACTGGATGGAGGCAATCTGGCTCAAGCTAATTTCTACTTGTCCATGTTACCAGTTACCCTTCCACTGTCTTTCTTTAAAACCATTAACCGTTCCTTGATCAAATTCCTGTGGAACTATCGCAAGCCTTGTATCTCACTAGATCGTCTTCAACAATCCAAAGACACTGCAGGAGTTAATTTTCCTAATCCTAGGTGATATCTTTCTGCCTTTACAATTAAACAAATTTGGTATTCCCTGTTGGCAAATCTTCATGCAGGATGATCAATTTGGGGTCAATTGGAACAGGCCCAATGCACACCATTTTCGTTAAACGAGGCGGTTCTTATCTCTCAGCCGCCCAGGGCTTTTTTCTCTTCTATACTTACCCATTCCATAGCTGTTGCTGAACCTTTAATTACCTCCTCTAATTCACATATAGATATTATTTCTCATACTCCTATTTGGTACAATAAGCACCTAAATTTAAATAATAGAGTTCTCTCTAGGAAAGAAGGGATTAGCAAAGGACTTATAACCATTGGTCATATATTTCCTGAAGGCTCTCTTATGGATTTTTCTGAGATTCAGGAACAATATGACATATCTTCTTATCATACCACTCATTACCTACATCTCAAGACTCCTCTTCTTCTTCTTCTTCTCTCTCATGACTCCTCTTCTGTCCCACGTAATCAGCCTCCCTCTTTCATATTGGACCTCTTTTCTCATATAAACGCATCTGGTATTTCTGATTTTCTGTTTTGAGAACAAAATCCAAGGTGGAGCTCTTGTGGAAGGCGGATCTACACATTCCAGACATGGGGTTCCATATAGACTAAGATTCATACCATCTCTCACTCAGCAAGAACAACTCAAACATTGTATTATTTTTCTATTAGGCTACTTCTGACCCCTGAGGATCTTCATACATTTAAGTTGACTAATAATGAAAAGTGCTGGTCTTGCTCTCATGATAAAAGTGACTTTCTACACAAATTCTTTCTTTGCCTTTTGGTTAAAAAGCTATGGTTGCTCATATGGGATAAACTGAACAAAATTGTGCCCACAACTTTTCCTTTTGATATTTTGTACATTTATTTAGTAGGCTCGTCCCCCGTATGGTGCTCTCAGTAAAGTTTATTGATTTGATAATTGCTATTGCCCTGCAAAATGAATTGGAAATACCCAACTAAAACCTTTACTGGTTGGTGGAATCTTTTATGTCATCATCACAGATTGGATTGTGTATATGCTACCTCTATTCCTTTAATGAATAAAAACGATTTATTATGGTCACCACCTACATCATTCATATGTAGGTAACCTGTTTAATCCACATCCAATGTTACCAGTAATGAACCTCCATAACTGTTGGAAACTTTTAATAGGTTAATCCTTTTATTACTGCATGGCTGTTAATGCATATTCCTTGCTTTTCCTCTCATTCTTTCCCTTCCCCTTTCTACTCTTCTTCTTCCTGTCAGCTCTTCATCTTTTCCTAAAGACTCTTAAAATACATATGGTTTTGTAAAGTGTTGATATTTTTTAATTCAAGCTCCTTGGTATTTTCTAATCCACCAGTTTACGCATTATTAACTTTGGTTGGTTTTTATCTCTGACATTTTACTTTTCTTGTTCATAGAAGTGTTCATATTTCATTCTTTCATTCACCCTTCTCGGATTGGCTTATTTGAGTACTTTGTTTATATTTTGTTTTGTTTAATCTCAATAAAGCATTCTAAAAAGAATAATCTTCAATCTAGTGCTCTAAAACTACTAAGAGGTTTTGCCCAATTTAAGGGTGTTTCTTTCAGGATTAGGAAGACCTCTGGAAAGGCACAAAAGATACAAAGGTGCAAGATCAGTGTCCTAGGTTTCAGGCCTCATACAAAGTCAGAACTAAGGGTGGGCGTAGCAGGCATAGTGCCTCTATGCGTATTTCCACAGAGTTTGAAAAAAAAGATCCGTGGTAATGCGCTACGCTCCCTCCCTCTCCCAAATTAAGACAAAAAACAAAAAGAAGGCACCTGCGTGACTGCCTCCTCCTCTACCTGGCTGCTCTCCGTCCTGCTCCTTGCCGTCCTCATTCTCCTGTGAAAAAACGCTACGTTGTGCATATTGTGCGTGCAAGATGCACAATGTAGTATTTTTCTATAGGAGAAGGACAGCAAGGATGGTGAGGAGCAGGAAGGAGGGTGGCAAGACAGAGGAGGAGGCACCCACGCAGGCAAGTGCCTTCTTTTAAAAACAAATTTATTAATTTGGGAGGGTGGAGGGGCTGGCTAACTCTGCTCCACCACGGAGGGGCGTTTTTGCCTAAACTCCTCGTTTGGAATGGAGCGTGGAATAGGCAAAAATTTGCAAACTCCATTTACGGAGCGGTGTTACCTGCCCGAGGATAGTCAGAATGGAGCTAGAATGGAAACAGTGAAAAACCGTTTGGAAAGTAGAGTAAGACAACATAAGGCTTAATTCCCGGGTTGAGGCTAGCACTTCCTAGGCAGCAGGAATTGTACCAGCATTTAAGAGGCTAATAGATGCTAAGCAGGTGCCTGCCAACTTTCCCAGTTGTTTTTGCGCTTTACTTTCTGATAGCTACTTCAAATAGCACTGCGTCTCCTACTCTTTGTTGCTTATTATTCACTTTTTGGCTTCCCTCTCTACTTATCTCTTCTTCCTGCTACAATGCTTGACTTTTCTGCTGTCTTACAAACATTCCAATTTCCTCCTGATTCTCTCTCCTGTTACTCTTCTTACCTTTAACGCAAGTGTATCCTCCTTGACTTCTCCACAGACATGTGGCTACTACTCTGTCTCTGCATCTTGCCTAACTGTCATTGGCTTTGAGCCGGTATCCTGGTAGGATCAGGGCTAGATACAGTGTTCCTTTGCCAAGCAAGAGCTAAGACGCCAGCTTGCTTTATTTGTATAGTACAGTGTATTAGTTTATTTGTTTGAAAGAGTTCTAATTATTTTGCTTTTAGGCTAAATCACCAAGTTGCATAGCTGCCTTTCAGATTGCTATGTGTGACATTTTCATAATTTCAGTGTAACTGTAAAATCAATGAAGATGAGGGAAATAAATATATCAGAAATTACACCCATTTAAGCAGCGAGAAACGGCAGGGCCCGGTTGTATTATTTCAAAATGACAACACACAAGTACACATTACTGAATGCGACCAGAGCCCTGTTCCCCAGCGTAAATAGCATGATATCATGAGAATGAATCAGTGGCATGCACATGCCCACCCTAGTCTTATTTAAGTAAGCAATTATACAGCAGTCACAGTGCATAATTTACATCTACATCTGCCTGGTCTGGTGGTTGCTTCAAAACCATTTGATAACCATTTGAAAATCCGACTGCTGCCCATTGTCTGGCGAGCTTCCCAAGGCACATACAGCATTGGGAGGGAGGGGTGGGGGGGAGCAGACCACAAAACAGCTTTATTGAAACAGGTGCACATTAACAATTATAGAACCTCGGCCAACGCCTTACAAAACTAAACCTCACTAAATAAAACACTTCCTTAACCCCAACTCACCGCCCCGCCCCTAAAGTTTCTTTAACCCCTCCCCCCACCCATACATTACATCATTACAAAATACAAACAATGCAAATCCCCGCATAATCGTCTAAACCTAACAATTCAAACAATGCGTTACACAAACTCCCCAACCTGCCCCTTGACAACGCTTGATCCCCCAACCTATGGAACCACCCCAACAACTTAGCCTGCTCAACTTATCCTGTTGATGACACAATTACGTAAATGAACAACAATCCTGCCAACCCTGGCAAAACACCACTAACCCCTGCACTGCACCTGTTCCAAGCGACAGTATAAAATAATCCCCTGTCCACCTGTTCCAACAAAACCCACCGAAAAAGGCTGAACTTAGCAAGACCAGAAAAGAAAAATCCTATAGAAAAAACCTTAAAGAAGAGAGAGGGACAAAAATTAACCTGCCTTACGACTCCCAGCCACCAGGTCACCGAACCTAAAATGGTGGCTGGGAGAAGGAGCCCAAAGCATTTATGCTGGGGCTCCTTTTGGGCTACATGAAAACAAGCCCAAAAATAAAAAAGCCCGCCTTGCTACTGCAAATCCTCCCCCTCCCAAACTGCTCAGGGGTGGGACCTCCATGCCGTCAGCTGCCCCCCCCAAGCACCCTAAAGCGGTCGCACAGAACTGTTTTTTAATTACAGCTTTGTATTACCGGTTCTCTCAGGCACTTACCATTGCCACTGCCTGACTGGGCAGCATAGCTCAACTGCCAGTCATGGCCCCACTGATGATGGCAAAAGTCAGCCGCTGCCAGCTGGCCATGAGGGTCACACCAATGATTCAATTGATCACCCATTCATGCCATCCCGCCGTGGTGCAAGTGGTCCAGCGAGGTCAGTAGGACAGGAGCTGCAAGGCATATGCATAACTTCAAAAAGCGCTCACACTGAGTCTACTTCACCTTAGGGCCCCGCCCTGAAAACATAACAATTTCAGTTATGAGCCATGTGTGTCAGCCCAGGGTGTCTCTCTCTAAGCTGATGGGCTGAGAGCTGCAAGGCAGATCCAGCCAGCTCGCTTTAGCCTCCGCCGGCCCGCTCCTGGAGCATCACACACCTTGCTGACAGCCACTGCAGCTCAGTCAATCACTGTGCATATACTAGTGCTCCTCTTTATTGAGCCTGGAAGTGCTATAAATGCGTGATATTTCATTTCAATGCAGTAATGCAGGCCACCACATTGAAATGCTTAGTATGAAGTCATAATTCTGTAAAGATCTGAAGTTGCTTTTTGATCCATTTCTAACCACAGTCTCCGGTGTCTTTTCCTTTGTGCAATTTCTCCTGGATCTTTATTGAGCTATTAACATCTATTATCACAATTGGAATGAGTAGAAGTTTGGTACTATTGGCTATATTCTTTTGTTCATCCCCACAAAAAAAATCCGAAATTTTCCTCCCAACTGGGGCCATCTTAAGGAGATACTTGCCACTTTTTATGTATCCTATTCTTTGCAGGGTGGCACTGTGGCTACTGGAAGGAATTGTCTTTGCTTTAGTGCAATCAAGGGGGGAACTCAACAGACTTCAGTGCAAAGTCCTTGACAGTGTATTACGAAGCATGCATCATGACGCAAGTGGGCATATGGCCATCTACCTTGGATCAGAGTTTCACTTTACAAAACCATTGCAAAATGGACGCAGATGTTTGTGCTTGCATAATGATGCATCCGTGCAAATGCATTGATGCATACATGCCCATGAATTGTGACACTTCATAGCCATTTTGACATTTTTTATTTGCCATTCTAACATGGCGTATTGACATTTAGGAACAGCAAATTATAAGGAAAAAATAAAGTGTGCAAGAATGCAAAAAACGAAACAAGCAGCACTTTGCGCTGCCGAACCTTTGTAAACAAACTAATAGTAAACAAACAAAAAATTATAATGGGGAGTGGGATGGGGAACATCTGGTAGTGGGAAGGAAGGGTTAATAAGAAGCATGGTTATAGGCAAGGAACACGCCAGAGATAGATGAGACACCAAGAAAACACAGGCTCCCATACAGTGCTGAAAGATATAGAATAGAATCTTTAGCAAAGCCAATAAGTTTTGCTATTTTAGTCAGTGTGCAATGTTAACTTACATTCATTACTGATATTTTGAATGGATAAAGAAAGCTGTGGAACAATTTAAGAGTAAAAATAAAAAGTAGCCGGACTCAATTGCTCACCTCAGTTTCTTAACAGGTGGCAGAACTCATTTCCTCACTGCTTCCTCTTGCTTACACACAATTTGTGTTGGACAAGTTTTTTTCTAGTAAGAGTTATGACAAGCAGTGTGAACAATATTGATTTATGAGACTATCACAGAGATGTCCACCATTAGTTCAGGAGGGGTGGATGGATGTTATATCACTTGTATTTGCATTGTGTCCGTTCTGCCATTAGTGTGGATGTGTAGAGCTAAATGTGAAATTGTTAAGGTAACAATAAACTTTCTAAATAGTTCCCATTTACATTAACAGCACATACGTGTGTGTCATTTGGGAATCCTAAGAATATGAAATGCATCCTGTCCAATTCTGAAGCAAAAGTGCCATGTACCCTAACTCCAACCAGGAAAATGGGCCATTGGCTTCTAGAGTAGTAAAAGACAATCATAGTTGTGACAAAGACAGTTTTTAATTTGAGCCAGTGTTTGCAGGTGGGGCCTGCACTCATTTTTCCTCAACAGACTTTGATCAAAAGCAAGAGGAAGAAAAACACAAATGGAGAAAGAACAAGGAAGAGAAAGACAGAACAGTGACAAATGAAGAAATCAGGGATGAAAAACAACCGTAAGAGTATTGTAAAGAGGCAGGGAGTTGTTGTTGATTGATTAAAGAGGCATTAGATTAAATCAAGACTATGCTGCCTTGGTGTTTGGCACCCAGGCCTTTGATAGCACCAGCTGTGTCTTTCTGAGTGGTACAGTGTAATTTTAGCTCTACCTTCATATGCCACAAATAAATGCTATAAACGTGCACTTAGCACATGTTGTCAGTGTGATCTAACATTATTCATTTAACTGTTGCATTTGGCTTGAATATTAGAGTGGACTCACTGTAGAAGAAGAGCGATTTCTCAAACTGTGCACCTTACCATATTAAATGATATATATTCTTTGGAGACTTGATGAATAAGCCATCCTCACTTATTTAGAATATGTTAACATTAGAAACACAATTGATTTATGTGATGTGTACTCTAATGTTTCATATATTTCATTTAAATGTCATTCTTAGCCATATTTACACACAATAATTTATGATTTGCTGTATGCTCCATGTAACATGAATCTAATACACAGACATTTTACATTTATTGGTTAGTTTGAGAATGATACAATACTGTACTAGTGATAGATAGAGCCTGAGAAGAGGACCTTAACAAAAGAACATGAAGAGCCAGAGCATTAACTTAAAGGCCTATTCAGCATCTTTTGTAGCCTGGCCTGAGTTAACAAGGATGATGTAGTTCCCATATTCAGTATGAGATATGTTTGCAAATGTTTCAGCTTACAATGTGAGAATGGAAAATGACAATAGCACTCTTGATGATGCTTCCAGAGGGGTGTTACCTGTGCCGTTCTGGTGCAAATAACTGGAGTATGCACTGTCTTTGGTTAAGACCACTTTCCCTTGGACTTTGAGAAGCTTCGACTGCTATGCTTTTACTTGATTCTCTACTGGGTGTGGCTTAAGCTTAGACCTTCCCTGGCTCAAGAAGCCTCTTGAACAAGCTTCTGAAATGATGACAGCTTCCCATTCTTCCCAATTTTTCCTGTTTTTGCATCCTATTCAAATTATTTGCCTTTATTTAATTTCTTAGCTTTTTGGGATTTTTCTAGATACAACCATCCTCTTTAGGTTGGACTTTAACTTAGACAATTTTAGACTTTGGTCTGAGAATCCGATCTTCCTACTAATATTTTGTATTGCTGTGACTGAATTGCTTGTTTGTATAATACAGATACGCCTAAACTTCTTTAGGAGGTTGGGTTTCCTAATTGTTATCTTGTACCCATATAGCATGATGCTGTGGTTTGTGTACCTTAACATGATGATTACTTTGTAATACACCTTCTTAACCACAGTAACTGATTTGTGGTCTTTATTATGGAGCCAAAGGGGTTACACTGTTAATTGAATTTTGATTGATGTAATGTTAACTCAGTTCACCTCTCAGTTGTGAAAAAATAGTCCATCGGAGGACAAATGGTAAGAGAGATGGCCCAAAGCGCTGGTTCAACTTGGTAGTGTGGAAAGTGAGCCCATAATTCTAACGATGCCCAGGCTGCTGGCGCAAACCGCCTCTCAGTTCCCATTCTGAATAATTATCAAATAAAGAGACGGGCGCTGGGAGCAGGAATCAAGAACAGAGTTTATTTCTCATGAGGAGAGCATGTCATTTCGGACACGAAACACAGTGTCTTTCGGGAGGTGCTCTAACAAGTGAGCGTGAGACTCCGGCTTTTATACATTTGCAGAACATTTGATGATACAATCAGGTCAATGTGTCGCAAAAGGGAAACATTCCTATAATCCTCGTGATGATCCTATTCCACATACATTCACAATGGGGACCCTTGACCTGCTGATAAGAGGGGAGGGCAATCATGCAGCTGAGTGTGCCGTAGGATGTGTGCGCCTGATCATGGCCCAGGGGGTGGGGTGGCTAGGCATACAATAAGGGCAGTAAATGGTATCTCCTGGCTTAGGCGATGGCCTCGGACATGTGTGGTCAGCCGGACTCGGGGGAAGGGGTCATCAAAGGAGTGGTATTCAGGCCTGCGTGGACAATCGAGCGCGGAGGGAGGGCTCGTCAATAGAGGGGCATTCATGGAAGGGAAGGAGGTGCTGGTCAGGCGCGGCCGTGACTCTCAAGGACAAGGCTTTGCGGAAGAAGAGGGTTTATGACTTGTTCATGTGAGGAGAAGGAGGGGGGACGGGGTGCGTGCAGGACCAGAGCCGCGCAGAGAGGGAGGGAGAGAGAGAGAGAGATCTTACGACCTGTACATGGGGGAACAGGGGCAGCCAGATACAACTGGGGGGGCCATGTCAGCTGAGGCGAAGGATGCTTCTTCGAGAGGGGAATGGAGAAGGCCTGGGTCAAGCAGGAGGGTTACCTTTCACATCAGGGTCGCGCAAAGGGAGCGGGTTTCATGGCCTATACATGAGAGAGGGGGTGCAAGATACGCGCAGGAGGGAAGCTGGGGAGTCTAATGGGTAAAAAGGGCCATGGTGCCTAGAATGGCCGTGCATATACACAGGGGTACGGGTTCTTACTGGCAGGGTGATATAGTCAATAATTTACAGTATCCATGGTGCCCACAGGGAGAGGAGTGGGAGAAGAAGTGAAATGAATGCTGTCTATGTACATCGAATTTGTCAGATTTCACAGTCGCCCCTTTTTACATAGCAGCAATCATTTTTACAGCTGATGACATTACGGGCAGGCAAGCATCGATGACGAATTAGCACTTTGTCGATACTAACATGTGGCGTACAATCATAGACAGTTAAGGTGAAGGGAAGAATGCAGTACATACGAAATTACATTTTCGGTGTGTTCCTAACAGTTAAACGCATTACATAGCACAAGGCTTTCTGACTTAAAAAATGTGACCAATGAACAGTTTTGACCAGGCAGTTGAGAGCGGAATTCAGTTCAATGCACAGTATTTCTTCGTCACAGTGTCTTTTTATCAGCGAGCCATCACTGGTAGGCTCTAATCCGGGTACTTTCGGTGGCGCTGTTGAGCACCGGCGATGGAGCTACGGGTCCAGCTCGGTTCCATCCTCACGCGTTGCATGGTGCGGTCAGTCCTCTGCTGTTAGACCACAGTCCTGTTCCCTAAACAGTCCGTTTGGTGGCGCCTTATGCTCGGCACCTATAGTTCTATGGCAACACCCTATTCCCATATGAATGCAGTTCTTTCCTTTGGCAAAAGGTGACGTGGGAAGGTGGGTGAATGTTGTTCAAACAGTCAATGGGAGAAAGAGTGAGCGGAGTTGGGTCAGAGTTCCTGGGACACACAAAAGGGACCAAGGGAGCAAAGGATAACAAGCAGGCAGGCCCATCAATCGGGCCCAAAGAAGGGGGACGGAGACTCCAGGCACACGTGGGTTAGCAGACGGAGGGCTTCAGGGCAGCCCGTCATTTTTCATTTTCCACGTCGAAAGTGCTGTCTCGTCCGTATCTTGTTGCTCTGCAGCTCCACCTTCGGTCGAGGTCACACGTGTCCCAAGATCTGTAGCCAGGCTGTATGTCACATCCGACCCATCTCCTCCGGTGATCGTGAATCTTTGAATGGGTACAAGACAATGTTTTAGAGAAATGGCAGAAGAAGATATCTACGCATGTGAATTCCTCCCTCAATTTTTCGCATTTGAGTCCTTATGGTCATTGGTCACAGTCAGAGGTCTATTACTAAGCAGTGCATGTGTCAGCATTCCTACTGAATTTATGGCAGGTATATTCATTGGCCCATTTATGATTCAAGTAAGGACAAGATAATATTTCCATCAACTGTGCATTACATCATTTTCAACATTAGCGCAGCATTTCCCTTCAGAACCGGCTAACATTTTCAGACAGGGCGGGGGGTGCTATCGTCGAGTGTCGGGCAAAACAAGATATCCTCAAGGGTCAGCAGCTACCCATGGTCATTATGTTTATACCGGGGACAACGGAAGCGGTTCTATCAAAAATGGGGCGGGGATGCTTCAGGCGCTTGCGCTTGGGTGCAAAGGGGTGGGGCAATCTGGGTATTGGGTGTCAATCTAGACGTTGGCGTTCGTCTCTGAAGAACAGACATAGGATGCCATTGACATACAGTTCCCCTAGAAATGGCCTGATTTGGGGGACTTTAGTCGTCTTACCTGTCCTTTCCTTATTAGCCAATTCAAGTTCATTCATTTTGCAGAAAGGAGAGGCAGTAACATGGCAAGATACAGTCATTTTAGTTTTGGTCAATTTCGCTGAACACCTTCGTGTTCAAATACGTATCAAATCGGAGTGGTGCCGGTGGGGCACAATTTTACCAAAAAGATGGACAGAAAATAGGGAGGCTCTCAAAGCGGGTGAGAGTCGTCCGCAGTCTAAACGAGCCATTCGGTACACGTATGACATGTAAGGAGAAAGAGAGAAAGAAGGGTGGAGAGAGAGACGTGTACGAAAATAGGTCATTTAGTGCGTTCACAACACGGAACAGCAAAGGTCAGGTGACCTATAGATACAGACAGAGGGGAGACACAAATTCGTACGTTACATACACACAGACTCAGACAGGGAAGACGGCACATATATTACGCATATACAAGACATCCACGACGAGACAGGAAACAATTGTTAGTCTACAAGATCTGTTTTATATTTTCTACATATCGTTACTATCCTATTTATCTACGTGCTTAGCTCGTCCTGCCCTTCCCCCCTTTTCCTTCTCGTTTGTCACGCCTGTGAGCGTTCCCAATTACCAATACTCACACCTCCGTTGGCTGATCGGAAATTAACCTGGTCATGCTAGTTACCCATGGTTGGATCTTAAACCATTTTTCTGTTCCCTCCTTTGGTGGGAAGTTCTCCAGGCTGAGGCAACGGCAAGTATTGATCGGGAAAACAGTCGGACAGCTTGGCTATATCTGTAAGAGTGTGAGAAAGGGAGTAGTGCATTTTGAACATCGGCGACATTTCTAACTTCCTAGGCGGATGGTGCCGTGGCAACCCTTACCCGTACAATTTTTCTTTTTGTCCTTTCCCTACCTAGTCAAAACGTCCAGTCATTTCATCTAACGCGTCTTTTCTAGTCAATTTTATTTTTGTCACCCAGTACCTGTCCAGTCTCTATGTCAGTCCATCCTCCCATTGCTATGCTCTAAGGAGGAACAGTCATGTTTAAGTCTACGTCCTTTAAAAAAACCTTTATTTGTCCTAAGGACCATGCTCACATTCCCCTTCTCCCCCTCTCGTCGGCGGTTCGGTCGTCGTCCATCCATACATCAGCCAGTGTTCCGACGTGACCTGCAGAAGGGAGGAAAAAGAAGGGGTGGGGGCAACATTCAAAAAAAACTCATCAACGTGCAGTAATCCGGAAACGCTTTACCTACCACATACTCGACCTATTTTCACGTAGTGCATTTCCCTACCATCACGGCGTTTAAGCCCAGATGGACCAGAAAGGTCAGACAGATAATCATTGACGATCTGTGCGACATGAGCTACTTGGTCGTAACCTCTTTTGATCGGGTACAAGGGTGGCGGCCAGGTGGCATTTCTGTGGTGTCGTTTCAGGGCTTCTAAAGCACCTTTCCGGCTGCCTGTCACACATAGTGTGGCTGCTAAATATCGGGTCCTTTTTAACCTTTAGCCTTCATCATACTTTCTCGTTGCTCATAGTAGTAATTCATTCAAAACTCATTAATGCAATCCGCTACAATGATGCTTTCGTTTCCAAAATACCTTTAATAAAAGAGGGTTGACACATAAATACAGGCCTACAACCCGGTGGGCTAGCCACGGAGCAGATTGGAACTGTGCATGGGAAGAACGAAGCTGGTGGCAGTTCATTGTACAAAAGTGCGGCAGTGCAATAAAATCATATTAAACTCTCCTACAGAGCAAGCATGATGCATGTCAGTAATTCATCTTAAATACGTTCATAAATACATCGTCCAATGATCATTCATTTATACCAATTCATTTCCCAACTCATAAACAGTACCCACCCTTAAGTCAATTTATTGTTCAAGCACATACTCAATACCCTTCATATTTACTTTCATTATCCAAGCGTTATATATATCTCGGTGCAAAAAGGTTGCGCGATCAGGGTGCAACAAAGTTCATTAAAAAACGTCACATTTCGCGTCGGCGCCATTTTGGGTGGGGTCAGGCGAGTTCTAGCATAGTCAGAGTGTCTCTAGTCTCGCAAGGTTGGCCCAGAACTTTCCATTGGCAGTTCAGAAAGTCTCGTGCAATGTGGTTAACAGTCTAACAATATGGACCATGAGTCAAAGAGTGGGAAGGGCGGCAACAATTTTCCTACCGGGTCATTCTGGTGTTCCTCCGGAACTGAACAAGCCTGTGCCGTGGCGGTATCTTAGCCATTTCCGATCCAAGTCTGGTGCCGGCAGGAGCAGCACCGCTGTCGTGGTTCCCAGCAAAGGGGACGGGGGCACCCATGCAGGGGGTCGGGGGCCCCCCGGCTCTTATAGAATCTTCAAGGTCGAGGAGAGGCGATATGGAGCGTGTGCCCGTCCTGGGCAGAGGACCTCTTTTTGATGTTGACCCTTAAGCGAAGAGCGTTGGGGTGTCGCTGGAAGCCTCCACCTGGAGGGAGGTGGGGGAGGGCCGTTCGCGGCACCTCCCCCTTCCAGCGACCCTGCGCCGTTCCCCGGCTCCATAGTTTTCGACATCGGCCATGCCAGCCATTGATGATGGGGGGGGGGGTGGTCGGCGGCTGAGGCAAGACAGCCCCCCCCCTTCCCTCGGCGACATGTGGCGGGACTACCTTCGACTCTCCAGGGAGCGTGGAATGTGGCAGGACTGCCTATACCCATGAAGGCAGGCGGTGAATTTGGCATGTGGCGGGACTATCTGATTTGCCGCCGTTCTTGCCTTGGCTTCGGCTCTGGACCAGCAGACGATGGCATGCGGCGAATTTGAAATGTGGCGGGACTACTTGATTCGCTGTCGTTTCGCCTTGGCTCCGGCCCTCAACAGGAGCCGGATCGGGTGAGAGAGAGGGGTGGTCGGCGGCCGAGGCAAGACAGCCCTCTCTCTCCCCGCGGCCTGCAGGGCGGCAGAAGGGAGAAGACGGAGAGGTCCTTGTCATCCTTTTTGGACCGCCTGCCCAACATCGTCTCCTTCTGACCGTGGGCAGGCGAGTCCCTCGTGCCTTCAGGCCTCGCCTTCCGGATGGGCGTAACCGCGGGCCTGTTGCACTTCGGGAGCTTCCGGAATGGGGGTAGGTACCTATTGAGTTGTTTCTATTTCATGTGACCGTTATTTGGGCGTGGTGGGCAATGAGGCAGACATGTTGGGAACAGGAACAGGCAGTGAAGCCTAGCTACCTCGTGGCTATGTTCTGATATCGAATCTTTTCGCCTTTTTACATTTCTTATTACGAACTACTTCTAATGTTTCTTATTTTTGGTGAAGTCAAAAGCTCATCAGGGGGTTACTGACTTAGCCTGATTTCCTTTTATTTTTCTTTCTCTTCCTTAGCGTGTTTCGAGCTAAAGCTTTTTGTTAGTAGGGAACGGTGATCACTTCATATTTTTATGTGTCCTTTTCACTAGGGGGGTACATCTGGACGGACCAGACGAGTCCCCTCCAATAAATGGTCCGGGGTGGAACGAGATTATCGATCAAAAGGGGAACATATATTCCTTCATTAGGGTATCATCCTGGACAGACCGAGCGATGTACTTCCACTTACTAGGGTAGCCTCCTGGACGGACCAGTCGGTCTATTTCTACTAAATGGCCCATGAGTAGAGAGCATATGTCCTCCATAAGAGTAGTCTCCTGGGCGGACCATGCGAGCTACCCCACAATAACCAACCAGTGGGGAGTGGGTAGGACTGACGAATTCACAAAGGGGCATAACCTACCCTTTTCTACTTGCAAAGACTAGACAGAGTGTTTCTATTTTACGTTGTTTGCAAATAGAAAATACCTCAAACGAAACAATTCCTGGAACAACAATGTCCAGGCAACCAACCAATCAGTGGGGAGAAAAACAGGCATGACGGATTACAACGGGGACAAATGTCTGCATTACCTGCCCTTCGCTATCCATAAAGGGAACAGAATATTCCTATTCATCTCTGTTTGTGGACAGGGAAGATCTCAAAGAGCAACAATCGATTATTAATCGACTTCAAACAATTCAGTGGGGAGAAAAGTAGGCATGACGGATTACAACGGGGACAAAAGTCTGCATTACCTACCCTTCTCTATCTGCAAAGAGGGACGACGTTCCTATTCGCCGCTGTTTGCAAACAGAGAATGTCTCGTTCTCACAAGAGAACCAATATGTCAAGTAGCCCTCAAAGCTAAATGAACCAATACCAACCAATACAATATCAGTATACAAATACCGATTTCAATACAAACAATCAATCAATCAGGTGGACAGGGCCACCCTACCAATCAGGTGTAAAAACACCCTACTTAATCTTACCCGGACCGGACCATACGGACAGTTCTTCGACTCCTTCCTCCAGCGCCCGATCGTTCTCTTACTCCATGTAGCATTCCTGTGGGATTCCAGTCAGGACAATAGGTCACTCAAGAGAGGTCCGTTCAGAATTGGTGAAGTTCTGTCGATCGGCAGCCGGGCTAGGGCCCTCTCAAGGCAGGCATACCCCGATCATTTTAGACGTTCACTTTTTCGTCTGGATCTCTCTTACCGAACCCTATGTCACTGATGGACCCCGCGTTGGGACGCCAATTGTGGAAAGTGAGCCCATAATTCTAACGATGCCCAGGCTGCTGGCGCAAACCGCCTCTCAGTTCCCATTCTGAATAATTATCAAATAAAGAGACGGGCGCTGGGAGCAGGAATCAAGAACAGAGTTTATTTCTCATGAGGAGAGCATGTCATTTCGGACACGAAACACAGTGTCTTTCGGGAGGTGCTCTAACAAGTGAGCGTGAGACTCCGGCTTTTATACATTTGCAGAACATTTGATGATACAATCAGGTCAATGTGTCGCAAAAGGGAAACATTCCTATAATCCTCGTGATGATCCTATTCCACATACATTCACAATGGGGACCCTTGACCTGCTGATAAGAGGGGAGGGCAATCATGCAGCTGAGTGTGCCGTAGGATGTGTGCGCCTGATCATGGCCCAGGGGGTGGGGTGGCTAGGCATACAATAAGGGCAGTAAATGGTATCTCCTGGCTTAGGCGATGGCCTCGGACATGTGTGGTCAGCCGGACTCGGGGGAAGGGGTCATCAAAGGAGTGGTATTCAGGCCTGCGTGGACAATCGAGCGCGGAGGGAGGGCTCGTCAATAGAGGGGCATTCATGGAAGGGAAGGAGGTGCTGGTCAGGCGCGGCCGTGACTCTCAAGGACAAGGCTTTGCGGAAGAAGAGGGTTTATGACTTGTTCATGTGAGGAGAAGGAGGGGGGACGGGGTGCGTGCAGGACCAGAGCCGCGCAGAGAGGGAGGGAGAGAGAGAGAGAGATCTTACGACCTGTACATGGGGGAACAGGGGCAGCCAGATACAACTGGGGGGGCCATGTCAGCTGAGGCGAAGGATGCTTCTTCGAGAGGGGAATGGAGAAGGCCTGGGTCAAGCAGGAGGGTTACCTTTCACATCAGGGTCGCGCAAAGGGAGCGGGTTTCATGGCCTATACATGAGAGAGGGGGTGCAAGATACGCGCAGGAGGGAAGCTGGGGAGTCTAATGGGTAAAAAGGGCCATGGTGCCTAGAATGGCCGTGCATATACACAGGGGTACGGGTTCTTACTGGCAGGGTGATATAGTCAATAATTTACAGTATCCATGGTGCCCACAGGGAGAGGAGTGGGAGAAGAAGTGAAATGAATGCTGTCTATGTACATCGAATTTGTCAGATTTCACAGTAGCACATTGGATGGTTTTCCACTGACATGAGGAAGTCAGGGTGTTCCATTCAGGATTGTCCAAGCACAGTCCAAACCCCTAAAGCCCATGGTTTGCTCGAAAAATTGATGGCATTCCAGTGGTTTGGAAATTAACTGTAGAAGCTTGGTATGAGTATCAACAGGGTTGAGCATTTCAATTGTTTATGCTTGGATTGCGGTATTCTGAAGCAGTTGCATGGTGTTCTGAAGAGATGATTTAAGTTGTTACGTGAATTTGGTGCTTAATGCAGAGAAGTTGAAGTAGTTATCAAGTCTGTTGCAGCGGTATTCTAAAGTGCCTGCTGGTGTTCTAAGGAGATGATTTAAGTTGGTATGTGAATGTGGCGCTTAATGCAGAAAATGTTGAAATGGTTATTGTGTTCATCTTGACTTAAGATTCAGTGATACATACTTACATGGTAAGAGTTGTTAGTGTAGCAGACACTGGGTGTGTTGTGGTGCCGGTCATGAGACGTATTCAACAGCACTTGAAAACAGAACTTATTCTTTGTGTGACCGTGAGGTGTAGTTGGTATAGTTTATCTCAGTGAACATGGAAGAACTGTATCAATCCTAGTGATACCCCATTCGTCGAGCAAAAGGTCAGTGGTTTTATTTATTTATTTACTTCCACCTTTCCTGTTGTATGTCGTACTCCACTACCCTCACCCCGCCTTATCCCCGCCACGCCTCACCGCCCCACAGCGTGTCCTGCGCGAGCAGCTACTGGATGTGGCTGTGCCTGTTAGAAAGGGGAAGAGGCAACACTAGAAGATACACCAGGTCATACTATGGCAAAAGACATATGTATTCATACATTTCTTTGGCTTCAACGAAAGCATAGGATTACAGAGAAAGATGGTGCATTGACATTTCCTCGTTATTGCACATTTACTTTAAGAGTCTTTGAGCATTTAAGGATGACATTGTATGACATGAAACCACCTCCTAGACCTACACAATATGAAGCACTGAATGCCTGGGAACATGCAGCTCAACTTAGGCAGAGAGAGAAATTTCAAGGAAGGGTCACAAAAGCCATGTACACTTGTGCAGATGCTAGATGGGATGCATCACAGAAAACATGAAGAACTGACATTATTGAGGCAGCTAGTTTATACCCTGCACTAACAACTGAGGAATAGTGGAAAGGAAAAAGGAAGGATAAGAAAAAAAAGAAAACAACAGATGAAACAGAGAATGTAGCTGAGGACAGTCATAGTGATTCAAATAAACCGTCCACCTCCATACAATGTAAATCAAACCAAAGAAGCGAGCAATATACCTATTGTTGGGACTTTTGATGTGCCTACAGCACCAGTAACTGTAAATTCTTACTCAATGGGAGAGAATTGAGGAAAGACAGTCCCCTCAAATTCTCTTGCTCTAAATGCTCCAGATGCATTGACTGCCCCTGTTACAATTGGTCCTGTATTTACTTTGTATAAACCTTGATTAGCAAGAAATATTGCACATACTTCGGCTGTTCCTTTTAGAATGAGTACTTCAGCTAGTGATCCAATGGGTTCGACAATGAGACCCATTCCCATTCCCCAAACCCCTATGGTTCTGACACAAGGGAACCCCCTAAATGCTGCAAATGCAGATCCTACATTAAATCAGTCAGCTTTGATCACAATAGGATATATTCCCAAAGATCACCAACCTTTTTCATGCCCAACACAAATGTTTTTCCAAATGTAAATTACACTACTCCCAGGACAGAAAATTCTTTTGGGTACACCAAATTTGGACATGTCTCTTTTACAGACAACACTTAATGCATATAGTGGTCCCTTTAGTGGGGAGATAATTCTTGACACCCCAGCAGAGCAACCTGGTCTTACTGCCTGAGAACTTAATGACTGGTTCAAGGGTATGGACACTCTGACTAGTAGTGGGAATCCTGACGAGTGAAAGGAATACTCAGGTTCCAGAGAGAGAAAGGACACTCGATGTGGCTAAATCATAGAATAAATGATCATTGAAACCCTTGATATGTCTCAATTACATTCTTACTGATGTAATGAGCTATTGTTTCTGTGTAAAGGAATTACAAGACATGTAGAACAAGATCTTGAGAGATTGTCTGAATTGGTTCACAGTTATGAAATTGAGGTGCAGAAATCCATAGCCTTACAGAGAAGTTACCTTTTAAGCTTTAATGACAGGTATCTCGCTAACATGAGACCATAAGGAATGAAATTACAAATCAAGGAATTAATTACCTATGTTCGAAAGTGGAGTGAGCTGGATAGATGAGAAGGTAGATAAGCAAAGAAAATGGTACTGAAGAAAGTTAGAGGAAACCTTTCTCTATTTGGAATAGAGGAGGAGAAAGGAGATATGCATATGCTTCCCATGAGAGAAGTGCCTGGTGGAGGCTATATCTACATACCTTGGAGCAAGACTGATCTTGCGTCTTTATTTACAAATTATTTCCCAAAATTGAGAGAGAACCCAGTTGAATGGTACAGACAGTTGATCAATTTGTAAAGATCTCTGAACACCATTTTTGAAATTGTGGTTCCCGGTGGCTTGTGGGTTGAATGCAAAGTCGCTGTGGACTGGCCCGAGGTTGAGCCGACAAGGCATCCTATATCATATGCTCCATCCCCATTGGTAATGAAAAGGTATATTCAGGTGATTTCATTTTTTAAATCAAAAATATCTCCTAAAAAGATTAATTTGGTAAAGATTGACAGAACAACTCAAGTGTCTAAAGAATTGATACATTCTTATTATGAAAGATTATTTCACGCGCTTAAACAGTTCAGTGGGACAGAAACTATTAAGGAAAATGGTATGGGTAATTTTGTATACAGATTTGTGTATGGGTTGAAACCTGAGGTTAGTTCCATGATTCATCAGCATTTGATTTGTTGGCAGAGAAGGCCCATTTATGAGATATGCCAAATATTGCAGCAATGAATTGGAAATGAAACACAAGAAATTGAAAGAAAAAAACTCATATTAGCGCAAATGAAGGCTGCACAGCGAGGTCAGAATCAACAGATTGTTTGGTATGTTGGTTTCATGCAGGTAGTGTATCCAAAGGGAGTTCCTATGATGCAAAGTGGAAATGGATTTCAACCGCAAGGTAGAGGTCGTGGTGTTATGATTGATCCAAGTACAGCAATTGATGTGGTGACTTAAAAGTCGTGCCACATATTTGGCTGGTTGGGCCATTAGAAGTGCAAATGTCAATTTAATGCTGGGAACAACATAGCTCAGACACAGCAAGTACAGAGAGTACAAAATTACAGTGTTCCCAAGCTCAGGTAATGTAGGTTTCACAAGCTCCAATTCCACAACAAAATGCAAATATTCAAAGATATAACACAAATCAGAGTCCCAATGTAAATACCAATCCATTCACGAATCAGGGTACATCAAAACAGTCCTCTATGATACAAGCAGATGAGGATTACAGCTCAAACCTGTCACATTGATGGACATTGAGAGGGAAGGAGGATTGCGTACTTGGCGCAAAATTAGAGGTAGACCAGAGTGGTCCATTCGTGGATAGGGAGGAGAATGTTTATCCCATGTCATTACTCATCAACATTGTTGCTATCAGCTTTACTGTGAGAACAGCAGAGGTTCCAAACCTACCCCTCTCGGTAAAGAGAATCCAAGTGGTAGGAGTTGCCAATAAAGAAATGAATCGCCCAGTTTCAGAAGCGGTACCTGTCAAAATATGGCTCTTTCAGAAAAATCGATGATTTGTGGTGTGTGATTCGAGTTCTGTAAATCTGCTTGGATGAGATCTTTTTTGCAAGCTGAATCTTTACATTTACTGTTCATTAAATGGAATCGAGTTCCAGAATCATGATGAATATATTGTCTTTAAACTTGTCAGTCAGAGATCAGAGACCGGATTTTACCCCATGTTGACAAAAGACAATGTGCCTTAGAGTTGACAGATATAGTGCTACCTAAGTTCTGGGGGTCTGGGACTTTTCAGGGAAAGACATCAGACTCATCAAAAGCGTTGAATAAGTCCTCATCACAGTGAAGCCAAATGCTGAGTACCAGAAAATTCCACAACACAATCTGACCCTGAAACAACTGCTGACATTACTCCTGTGATTGACTTGATAATTGAGCAAGGCATTCTGAAGGAGATCATGGGGAGTCCATGTAACTCACCCACTATGGGGTTGCAGAATCCCAACGGAAAGTAGTGCATTTTTGAAGATCTACAAAAGGTTAACTTCATAGGTGTTCCTTTTTATTCTGTTGACCAAACCCAGCTGTAATTTTATTTCAGATTCCATGTGAGGCTGTGTGGCTCCTTGTCATCGATTTGGGCAAGCTTTTTTTTGTACCATGACATATGGATAGCCAATTCCCTTTTGCTTCCTATTTCAGCAGCTGTCAATTTACAATCAGATACTAAAAAAGAAGCTGGAGTCTGTGGTGATGCCCGGGTACTCTGTCCTAGTACAATATATTGATTACCATTGGTGGCTTCAAACACAGGAGGCGTGCAAATAAGACACAATTGCGCTGTTGAACCTCTAAGCTGGGGTGGACATCAAGTATCTTAGACTAAGTTGCAGTTCTGTAAGAAAGAAGCCCTGCACCTAGGATATCACATTGAGAAAGGAGCGAGGAAGGTGTTATAAGAGAATCTTGGGGTTCTGAAAATGAATCTGCCAACTACCCAGAAAGAAGTCAGGATGTTCTTGGGAATAGTGGGCTATTGTTGACAGTGGATTTCCAACTTTTCCTTTTGACCAAGCTTTTACAGACGCTAACACAAAAGGAAGTGGCAGATCCGCTACCATGGGATGACAGAGGTATGCATGCCTTCCCAGAGCTGAGAGAACATCTCTGGAGTGTCCCAGCACTGGGAATGCCTGATTATAATACATGTTTTGCTTTGTTTTGCAGAGAGAGGGATGGCTGTGATCTCTCAGTGCTAACCAGTTTGCACGGGAATGCTCGCAGACCTGTTGCCTACTTTTCACTAAACTTAATCCCATAGCTGCAGCTTTGCCCGTGTCAGTATAGAGAAGTGCGAAAGCTATGTCATGGGTCATCTGTTAACCATTTATGTCCCCCACTCTTTATATGTAATGTTAACTTATACCAGGACACAGTACCTTACCAACAGTTGTCTTACCAAGTAAGAGCAAGTCATTCTTGGTGCTGAAAATATCACTTTGGGAAGATGTACTGTACTCAATCCGGGCATCCTTTTACCCATACCAGGAAATTATGTTACTGATTGTGTAGTTGATCATTCCTGTCTTGATGTTACTGAACTATGCACCAAGCCGGGACCAGACATAGAAGATGTATCACTAACTGAATCAAATTATGTGAGAGCTGCCTATGCAGTCTGTACTGTCTCAGGTGTGGTTGAAGCCTCCTGGCTTCAAGGAGTATTTTCAGCACAAGTGGCCAAGTTAAAAGCTCTTACTAGGGCATGCTGTGTTGTAGACCAGCTGAAAGTGACCATTTTTACTGCTAGTCAGTATGGATTTGGTGTTGTTCATGACTTTGGACAATTATGGTCACAATGGGGATTTATGACCTCGTCAGGATCCCCCATAAGGAATGGTAAAAATGTCCAAAATGTTGTGAAGGCTTTACCGTTACCTGCCCAGATTGCAGTTGTCAAGTGCACTACACCCCGCAACAGGACTGATTATGTGAGCAACAAATATGCAGATAAGAACGCACAATACTGTGCTCTTAATGCTTGTTACTTTAATGGAGTGCATCAGAACAAAACATCAGAGGAGACAAATTTCAATCTGATGTTGACCACATCTGATAGTTGGGATGAAGTTAAAAGGTTACAGGAACAGATGTCAGAAGCAGAAGAGCAGGGCTGGATAACAGCTGGTTGTGTAAAAAGAGATGAGTATGCCATTTTGGTTTCAGGAGATGGAAGCCCTGTGTTGCCAGATAGTTTGTTACCTCCAATGGCAAGACATTATCATGAACCTGCACACATAGGTAGAGATGCCATGGTATGCTTATTCAGGCAACCATGATTTAAAACAAGGTTTAGGTTGAAGTCTGAGGGGTTGTGTCACAGATGTGTCATGTGGCAACAGCAGAATGTAGGCAGAAGAACAGCAGTAGCACTGAGTCACATAGGGAGATCAAGTGGTCGCATCAACAGGATGCAACTGGAATTTATCGAGGTGCCTGAATACAATGGACTAAGATATGTCCCGTGATTGTGTGCATTTTCTCGCATAGGGTTGAAGCTTACCCATCCAGGAGAAATTATATTCTCACAGTGGCTAAGTTGTTGTTGAGGGAGGTAATACCAAGGCTTGATTTTCCAACTCTTCTGGAGTCAGACCGAGGAACTCATTTTAATAATGAGGTCCTGTTGATGTGTGCAACAATACAAGTTGAACAGAGGCTACATTGCAGTTACTGATAGGAGGCTTTCGGAATTCTGGAACAGATAAATGGCACTTTGAAATCCAGAATGGCTAAAATGTGTGCTTCAACATCTTTGAAGTGGGCTGATGCTTTGACTCCTGTGTTCATGAGCCTACGCAGTACTCTAGACAGGAGGACAGGATTTTCTCCCCCTGGAATCTTCAGGGATAGAGCTATGAGATTGCAAGCTGTGCCTGTGAATGTGCATGTGAACATTACAGCATGATTTTTGATTACTACTGCAAAGGACTGGCTGATGTTGTGCATTCTGTGTCTCATCTTGTTGGAGAGGCAACAGCCCGGCCTCAACAGGAGCAGTGCCACACTCTCAGTCCTGGCGACTCAGGTATGGTGAAGAAGCAGGTGTGAAAGTTGTGTTTAGAGCCTCATTGGCCTCAGTGGTCCCTAACAGGTTATATTGGTCACTACAAAAGTTGTGCAGTGTAGAGGTCTTCCTAACTGGGCACATGCCACACTTACTTGCAGAGTCCCTTGTCCCCTTGATGATATAACAGCACCTGCCCCTGAAGTGCTGGTGGTTATAGTAAGACAAAGGAGAAGGTTAGTAAAGCTGTTGGGGCTCAGTAAGAAGGAGGTACAGCACTTGTTCAGCCTGAGGAGGATCTGAGAAGTCATAAGTTGAAGGCGATACAGAATGTTCCCTTCCTGCAGTGTTGACTGTCAGATTCAGACTCTGGCAAAGGGCCTAGTGCAGTAGAAACATGAGTTGTATATGAAAACCGGTGGCCAAGAAGACAGGGGAGAGGGAAACGCAGTTTGTCTGAAATGTCTGTGCCACACACTATCCCAGAATATATGGTAGAATCAGGCCTAAGTGATAATGATAAAGAAGTGCCAACAGTGAGGAGATCAAAGAGAGCTAGAGTACCCTGTCGGAGGTACTCCTCACTTCAATGGATATACCTTGATGTCAATGATTAGGAGAGAGCATTTTTTACATTTTCTTATAACAATTCACATTCAATTGATCCTCCTTGTACTGAACTTTGTGGCTGGATTGAGCTTTGAAATTACGTTGCCACTAAACAGACGGAGTCAATTTATACTGGATGTGATCATTAGTGAGTTTGAACTGAGCATATATTAGAGAAAGGAATTCATAAATTTGCCCAAACTACTAAGAAGAGTTCAAAGCCCCTAGTATGCTGAAAGAGCGTAAGGTTGTCCCAAAGAAGAACATGAAATAGGGCTAAGGAAGTCTCATGAAGATCACTTGTACATATTTTTCTGAAAAGAAATTTGAACTTTGCTTTGTTGTGGAAACACCTTGAGAAGTCTAGGCTGAAATCTTCCATTTAAATGGTCTAACCACAGAAAAATCATGGAGCCTAATCCTAAAAATAGTAGAAGTAGATGCTTATGTGTAGGAGTATTTGTTGATGCAACATTAGTATTAATTGTGTTGCTTGTAATGTTGAGTCTACCCTACCCAACTCATGTAGAAGAGCTTAGGTCTACAAGTACCCTTCAAATACCACTTCCTACTGAAAATAGTTTAGCTGCAATAAATGAGCCTAATCCTAAAAATTGTAGAGGTGGATGCTTATATGTAGGAGTATTTGTAATTCCGACATTAGTATTAATTGTGTTGCTTGTAATGTTGAATTTACCCTACCCTTCTCATGTAGAAGAGCTTAGGTCTACAAGTACCCCTCAAGCACCACTTCCTATTGACCATAGTTTACCTGCAATAAATGAGAAAGACTTACAAGTAGATGCATCTAGAAGAGACTTTTCATTGAATGTTTATTCCAAATTACTTCATTGATATGTTGACACTATGGATGCTGCAGATTGCTACATCTGTATGCAATTACCTGCATCAGTTGCTGAGGGGGTTACATACCATCAACAACCCTTGACATATGGAGTTACCTGTAGGTTACTGCTGATCTTACATTATGGAAAGGGTCATTTTCAATGTTATTACTTGAATCATGACTTAGGACCTGATTATGACTTTGGTGATGCAGGAATACTCTACCACACCACTGCCTGACTCCCACACTTCCACAGTTCACTGTCGCCCGCCCTCCAGGTTGAAAGTTATTTTGTGGCCTGGCGGGCGGACGGTGTGGTGGTCCCACACTGGTGCGGTTTAAAGGCTCCTATGTGCATCACAGCGGGGCCGCAAATGTACATTCCTGCACGGCATAGACTGAGCAGTCCATGCCATGCAGGAACAAGGGTGGATGCACACAAGAGGGTACAGCACAGGGTCAATAATGCCCCTGTAGGGCCCCCTCTGTTTCCCAACTGCCAGCATTTTCATGGCGGCTCATCTCTTTGAAAAGGCTGGCAGTGGGGAAATTCGCAATGTGCTTGGTGGTGACGCTTAGGCACCGACAAGCATATTCCCTCCCCAGACCACCATGCCAATGTCAAGGTTTCTGGTTCTCTGGCAGTTGTGGCAGTTCCATGAAGGTCTGACTACTGTACTCCTAATATGGTAGTCGAACCACTGGTGCGGCATTCCGCAACTGCCACCACACCTCCATCGCTAGTTTCTCGTAATTGGACCCTTCGTTTTTTCAGAAGATCCTGTGCTGCAGCATTTGAATTATCGGGCTGATGCTAAAAAGTTAGAGATAGTGGTAAATTTCTATGGACCCACCGTAACATCAGACACTGCATATGCGCATAGACATAACTTAACTTGTTCCTTAACAGGTGTAGAAAAGAAATTCATAGATTCTGTAGAAAAAGATGAACTGACATATTGGCTAAAGCAGCGAATGATTCAAAGGCACCCCAATGTGTCAAAGAAGAAGGTGAGCATAGCTTAGTGTGAAGTTTAGCAGCATTGGCTTCAGATTGGCAACACAAAGGACAACAGGGCATATTCATTAGAAAGTCCACAACAGACACAAATTATGTGGGACACAGTAAACGTGATCATACTTTTGAAGTTCAAGGAAATTTGGGATTTTACTTGAATGGAGCAGATCCTAAATTGATGTCCCAATAGGGGAACAACATTCAAGAACGAAGAGAGGTGTCAGTGCTAGTGAAATTGTAGGAGTCATCTCTGATGCTCTAATACATTCTGTGGGAGTGATACTGAATTCTCATAAGATTACAAAACTTTCTACTGTAGTTGATAAGTTACCTTCTAGTACAGCTGGATGATTTTTAGGTATAGATACTGAAATAGTTGCCATCAGATCTATGGTTTTGCAGAATAGAAAAGTATTAGATGTCCTTCTCGAAATAGAGGGCAGAGTCTATTGGATGTTAAAAGTTTAACAATGTTTCACTTACATTCCAGACTAAAGTAATGACTTGAACAAATACATTAAGAACATTACTTACTTAAAGAGACATTTGAAAGGGTTAGAGGCAACAGGTGCTTGGGTGGCAGTAGAGAATGTATTTTCTGCTATAGGCCGATGGTTTGAAAACTTAGGGAGTGGAACTGTTAAAAGCATTTTGAAACCCTTAGTGATAATTGCTCTTTGTGGATTATTCTTGTTTGCAATCTATAAGAGATAAAAACATGCACAAGCAAAGAAAGGATTGAAGAGAAAGAGAGCAAATGTAGAACTAGAGGATAGACAGAGCAAATAATACGATAACATGACGTTTCTGGAGGAACCCAGAAGAAAGCTGATGAAAACAACCAGATTGTGATTTGTCTATTTGATAAGAAGTTGATAATCTTGATTTGATGGCTTAATTTACCATCAGAGAAGGGATTGGTACAGTGCAATGTTAGCCCTACTCTTACACGTCACAAATGCATGATATAAATGTTCACTTAGCACATGTTTCTTTTGTGTTCTAACAATATTAAAAAAAGTGTTTCATTTGACATAATTATTAGAGTGCACGCACTGTAGAAGTAGAAAAATGTATCATACTGTGTGCCTTAACCACATTAAATGATATATTCATTGGAGACTTGATCAATAAACCATCCTCACTTATTTAGAATGTATTACATTAGACTTTGCGAATATAGCTAGGAAACATTGTTTCATTTGTTGTGTATCTGTCCGGTCTCATCACTCTCGAAGAAACTCCTCCATCCATCTTTAAGACTGCTATGTCGACCGGCTTTAATTAAGCTAATGGAAGGGATTCCTGTCCATTTAGCATGCAATGCTGTGAGTTTATTTGATCCTCACAGCTAAGGAGTTAGAAACATTGAGCAAGCCTCTATAAGCTCCTTTCTAATGAGTCACATTGGAAAGCAATGTACAAATTTTAAGATCATAATGTATTGTTTAAACATTCTATCCATATGCCTCTTTATTCTAGTTGAGTTTCAACTATTAATTTGATAAGCAATCCAGCTTGACAAGACACAATTTAAGTGTAAATTGATAAAGACATACTGCACTTTTGAGCTTATGGTAAAATGCATGCAAGATTAGTAAAAAGTGTTTAGAACAATTATGAAGTTTAATGCACAAAGTAGTTTTGTTTAACCTTCGTCAAATTTTAAATAGACCTATTTTTGATCCTGAGCATAATTAAAGTTTATATTTCAATATATGCTGCAATGCCTCGGCTCTCATACAGGAATACATTTAGATTGTTTATAGTTAAAACAATGTATGCTGTGTTGCCTCGGCTTTCATACAAGAATATATTTAAATCTATTTTAGTTAAAACCCTTTACAGCTCATCTCATTATAGCCTTTTAGGTTTATTCAAAAAATAGAACCTTGCTCATCACCCTCATAAATAAGTGCAGTTATCCAATATGTAATGGATACGTTTAACAATCACAAAGATAATGAACGCAACTTTCACATAAGATGCCAATTCAAAACTGGTCAATAATATTTTTTCTCAAAATTTAAGAAGGCGCAAGAGTCTATTAATTAGTATTCAACTTGTTGGTTTATTCTTTTGGTACTCCCAGCGAGGATTTTGCCAACATGTGTTTCGTCTAACATAGACTTTTTCAAGGCGATTCTATATAAGAAGTCTAGGCGGTCCTGACGTATTCCTTCTCGCCAGGACGTTTTAGGATAATATCCAAAAAATTGAAATATCAGAAATTAATTTTCATGTTTGGTGATAAATGGTCCGTATCCCTGTATGTCCTTCAAGTTTTAGTCCTCAAACGTCGTTGTCTCAGCTAGGTCTGTGTTAGCTTGTTCAGAGAATTATGTCCATAGTTTATGAGTATTGGCACATAGTATGAAGCCGCATGTAAAGATGAGTCCAAATAAATTAATAAGATTGTAGTCTTTATTGTAGAGTTGGTACAGGAACCTCCAGTTCATCCACAACCTGCTTCACAGCTCAGTTTGATCTCTCCAAAGATAACATTCTAAGCTGCTAGGCAACTCATTTACATTCCATATGAGTCCTCTCTACACACCTCCCCCCTTACATATCCCACAACTAAAACTTGAAAGAAACTATAAAACAGAAAAACATACAATGAAGATCAATTTAAACACAAGGGGAAAAGCACTTAGATACATTTCCTAAACTCCAAGTAGACCCATCACACAAAGTCACAACACATTTCCTCACTTCTTTCACTTGAACTGGTTTAGAAAATTTGCTATCACCTTTGATAACAAATCTCCCACGCTTTACAACCACCCAATCACCTGATTTTATGTTAGGAAATTTGACTCCTTTTAAATGATCATAATGTTTGGCAGCAATGGTTTGTTTGTTGACAACTTGTTCTCCAATCACATCACGATTCACCCAAATACATTCCCTGTCTTTCAACCACCCTGGTATCTCTTTCAAACCCGGTTCCCTTCCTTTAAGAGAAATAAAAGGTGACACCCCAGTCATGGAATGTGGTGTTACTCTATAAGACCACATTAGCGTTTTCAACTCTTCAGACCAGGATAATCCATTGCACAAAGAAAGTTGTATATTGTCCAAGATGAAACGATCAATTCTCTCAACTAAACCATTGGCTTGTGGCCTGAATAAAGCAACCCTTTCATGCTCAATACCTTTTCCACAGATAAACTCCTCCATTTTCCTAGAAATTAACTGAGGACCATTGTCTGACACCAAAACTTTTGGAATTCCTTCATTCAAAAACACCTTTTCAAGAAACTTAATTACTTTCTCAGTTGTAATACTCTCAGACGTCTCGACCACAAACCACTTGGAGTGATAATCCACTAAAACCATTAAGAATTTGCAATTCATTCCTAATTTGGAAATAGGACCAACGAAATCTAAACCCAACCTTTCCCAAGGACGCTCAGGAAACTTCACAGAAGCAAGAGGAGGTTGAGAGCAGCACAAGCATAACAGTCCTTGACAGCTGCCTCAACCTCATTATCTAAACCTGGCCACCAGTATGACTGACGTACAAGCCGCTTAGACATATTTCTTCCTAAATGACCTTCGTGTCCCTATCCCCTATACCTCAAATCTGGACTGACCATTGTCTAATCCCCTTTCATATTTCTAGCGACGCCATCCCTACCTGCAAAAAACGTCCACGCCAGCCCGCCCGTTCCATCAACTGGAATACTGTCCAGAAAAACCTCACTCTCCACCCCCTTTTCCCTTCTAATGCCCCTTCTCCCTCGGGCGATATAGACAGAGACGCTACAAATCTCAACAACTGGCTCGCCCATGAATTTTCGACTCGCTGCCCTCCCCACAAACGGGACAAGGCCACGAAAACAGTCAAACTTATGGCCCCTTGGTACACGCCGGACCTAACCGCCGCCCACCTTCTCTGCAGAAAAGCTGAGAGGAGATGGCGTAGTACCTACGACAACAGCGATCGCAGGAACTACATCCTACAGAGGAAAACCTACCTTGCATCCATCAAAACAGCAAAAAAAATCTACTACGTTAAAGCTATTAACAACGCTAGCCAAAAGCAAAAAACCCTTTTTTCTATAGTTAAATCCTTTACCAAACCCAAAGCACTTCAACCGGAAATCCCCCCCTCCCAAGAATTCTGTGACAAAATTTCGGACTATTTTGATGACAAAATCACTCTCATCCACAAATATTTCCCTCCCCCACCCCCAACTCCTTTACCACGGGACCTGGACCATGTTAACCAGCCTACAAATAGTTTCAAAAGCTTTACTCCGGTTACCTTGTCCCAGACCAGAGACGCGATCCTTGCTTGCAAATCTGGCTCTCCCTCTGACCCCTGTCCACCTAGGATTCTCCACCTTATCATCGACGAAATTAACCCTTCCATCAACACCATAATCAATCAATCTCTCTCATCCGGTTCAGTACCATGCTCCTGGAAACAAGGGGTGGTCAAGCCGCTCTTGAAAAAGTCGAACAAACCCCCCTCCAACCTGACCAACCTCCGTCCAATCACCCTCTTACCTGCACTAGGTAAAATAACGGAACAGTTAGTCCATAAGGAGCTCAAGACCTTTCTGGACTCAAATAATTTACTTCACCCCCAACAATCCGGTTTCCGGCCGAAACATTCCACTGAGTCGGCCCTGATCGAGCTGACCGACACAATCAAAACCCTTCAAGATCAAAGGAAGAAGGCTATCCTGATCCTTCTTGACCTCACGGCAGCTTTCGACACTATTTCCCATTCCATCCTGATCAAGAGACTCTCAGATATCGGCATTTCCAACTCTGCCCTATCTTGGATCAGCTCTTTCCTCAGTGACAGGTTCCAGACCGTCTCACTTGGCCCCTACCGATCCAAGGAAAAAAAGGTGTTCTGCGGCGTCCCCCAAGGTTCCATCCTGAGTCCCCTCCTCTTTAATATCTATCTTATCCCTCTCCTTACCCTCATTGAATCGTTCGGCATAACGGTCACTTCTTATGCCGACGATACTCAGCTGATCATCCCCCTTGATGAAAATACCAACACGGCTGAGCTCAACCTGAAACACTGCCTTACAGCAGTTTTCCAATGGATGGACACCAATCACTTGCGCTGCAACTCGAACAAAACCGAGATTCTTCCCATCGGAAAAAATGCATCCTTCTGCCCTGCCCTGTGGTGGCCGGACAACTCTGCCGCCCCTCCTCAAACTGTCTCATCAGCTAGGAACCTCGTTGTCCTCTTCGACTCCGAGCTATCCTTCGACCTCCACGCTTCGAACACGGCAGGTAAATGCTTCGGCATAATAAAGTCATTAAGGAAATTCTTTGACTTCCTCCCGCTCGAAGCGAGAAAAACGGTAGCGGTAGCCCTCATTCTGTCCCGAGTCGACTACTGCAACGGACTCATGGCAGGGACCAAAAAATCGACCCTTGCCAAATTGCAAAGTGTATTGCACACTGCCGCCCGGCTTGTCCTGAAACTTCCACGAAAATCCTCCATCTCCGCAGCCCTTAAGTCCCTGCACTGGCTCCCCCTACACAAGAGAATTCTCTTTAAAATTCTCATTGTAGCTTTTCGAGCCTTCAACAAAACCGGCCCTTCCTACCTAACCAAACGTTTCCCCCATTACACTCCGTGCCGATCCCTAAGATCTGCACAAGACAACCTCATGACCTTGTCTAAATTCAATCTAAAATCCAAAGGCGGAAAAACTTTAAGCAACCTATCCATAAAAGCCTGGAACAGCATGCCAAGGCACCTCAGGCTTCAAACATCTGAGAAACCATTCCGGAAGCTGCTCAAAACCTGGATCTTCACGCTCCCTGACGACTGGTCCAAAGCCGCCATTTAGCCTCCCCCACTCCCCTCTATGACTGGAATCAGGACCTATAGCGCCATGATGCTCCTTCCGGAGCGACCGCTTGCGCTTTATAAATACCACTCCAAATTCCAAATTCCAAATAATGACAATTTTAGACATAAGAGTCTCCGGTGGTACTAATTTATCTCTCCTCCACAATTTTCCTTCTCTTACACTTAACTCTTCTGCAACATTGATGAAACCTTTAAACCGTATATCATTGCACAATTGCGCATCCCAACCATTAGAAATAGAAAACATAACTTTTTTCAACACTTCATCTTCCATCATTGCAGCATTCCATTGCTCCAACCCAAAAGCTTGTTCTTCAGTATACCTCACTTCCTCAACATCAACCTCAGACTTTTTTTTTTTGGGGGGGTTCAACCTGCTTTATTGGAGTAAACAGAGCATGGTACACAGCTTGGTCCGCCTACAACCCGGAGGCTGGCAGCAAAAATTATGAACAGTACACAGCCTGGTAGCCGGCATCCCGGGGGCCCGGCGGCGTATAGAAAAAACACACATGATGCTGGTTCTGCAGCCCGGGGAGTAGGACAAGCAAGGATGAGCAGCAGTTGAACAGGGTTTTGTAGTCGAGAGATGAAATCCCTCTCCTTTATTTTTTTTTTCTCAAAACAGGAACCCAAAACTTCCCAACTCAGGTTATAACTACGAGGCCGTATGTGACTATACTAAAGTGCAAATGAAGAGTGGTGCAGCAAGGTGGGTCAGGCAGGCTGCAGCCTATGGCGGTACTGATGACCGGGACTGCTAACCTAGTGTGGCAGAAGCCTGCAAAGGTGTGTCCCATAGATGCAGAAAATAAAATGGGGTGTCATCTAGCAAAAGCGTGAAACGGGCTGTGGATGCAGAAAAGAGAGAACAGTCATGCCCAAAGAGGAGGGGGGGTGTGGGTCAGGCCAAGACAGGGCGGCCTAGTTCATACAGGACGTTGCAGGGGCATGAGAGCGTGCGGGGATGAGGAGAGTCAGATGTCGCAGGAGGTATCAAGGGGCTGCGATCCGGGAGGGATGTCAGCGCGCTGAGGAGGGGGAGGTAGGTCGCCCGAGCGTGCATCGTCGTCCGGGCGCGTGAGCAGATAGTGCATTAGTGGTTCCCAAATATCTCTGGGCCTGCAAGAGAGGGGTACCAATTCGGCAAAAGTGGTGTGTTGATCTTGGCAATATGTCAAATCTGTAAGCCAGTCCTTAAACTTAGGCGCTATTCCTCTGCCCCAGCGGCAAGCAACACGTCGCTTGGCTAAGAGCAAGGCGGTGTCAACGAATTTCCGGCACCCTTTAGGCATTTGCATCGTGTATCCGAGTATGGCGACCAAGGGGTCTGCGGGCACCGCCTCACCCACCATCTCCGCAATAGCCTCCACAACCAGCTGCCAGTAATGAGCAACCTGAGGACAGTCCCATGCCAGGTGCAGGAAATCAGCATGGTCAGCACGGCAGCGTTCACAGCGGTCGCTGTCAGCCAAACCGAACCTGTATTTCCGAGCCGGAGTATAGTATATCCTCTGAAGGAATTTGTAGTGAATAATTTTCAGTCTGCTGCTAGCAGATACGCGAGAGGTGAGCGTGCAACAATATTTCCATTGCTCATCGGTAATGTCGATGGCGAGTTCAGCAGACCAGCGCAACCGAGCACTAGAGTCCGGCTCCGGGGCAGCATTGCGGATTTGGCGGTAAAGACCGGAGACCAAGTGGGTCCCGTCTTGTGACCCCAGCAGGAAGTGCAGTGGCGCTAGGGTCTCAGGTTCATTAGGATAATCAGGTAAGATGTCCCGCATCCCCGCACGTAGCCGAATGTAGTAAAAGAGTTCAAGGGAGGTGTGCGCCTGTGCTTTAAAGAACAGTTCCTTAGTCTTGAAACTACTCTCATGGAACAGGTCGCCCCAACAGGCGATGAGTAATTTGTCACATAGTTGACGGAAACCACGTTCCGACAAGAGAGATAGTTGTGGGTGGTAAGAAAGTGGCAATTTAGGAGAGTAGGGTAACGGGCATGACAGGTGTCTAGCAATGCGGCGCCATGCATCTAATGTGCAGGAAACTGAGGTGTTCGCAGTGGTGATGGACGTCTCAGGACAGTGCAGCAGACCGTTGAGTGGTATAGGGTGTACGATCCAGTCCTCTACCGCTATGTGCGGCATGAAAGGAGTTGGAGCCATCCAATGGTAGGCAAAGTGCGCTTGTGCACATTGGTAGTAAGTTTCAAAATCAGGGACGTCAAAGCCACCTCTATCGTAGGGGAGGGTCAGCGTCGACCATTTTAAGCGGGGGGATTTGCCACCCCAGAAAAGCCTGCGCAGCTCCGTGAGGAGCTTTCTGAAGAAAAAAGCGCCTGGGTAATAGGGGATGTTAAGGAAAAGATACAGGAAGCGAGGTAAGATCACCATTTTAATGAGTGAGGCTCTACCCGCCATGGAGAGCGGCAGAGTGATCCATCTGTCCACTGAAGCAGTTAACTTGGTCATGGCTACTCCATAGTTGGCACGTAACGTCTCATCTCTATCGCGAGATATACGAATCCCCAAATATTTAAGATCTTCGCTACACCACTCTAGTGGGTAATCGAGAGGGAAGATATGCACTGCATCAGTGAGGGGAAAAAACTGCGACTTTGCCCAATTGATGTGGACACCCGATACCCCTCCGAACATTATGAATTCTCGAAGCAGGGGGTTGAGATGCGTCTCGGGATGTTTAACGTATAATGTGATATCATCAGCATATAGGGACACATCTATTTGCCGTTGCAGACATTGCACTGCTCCCTCTCGGTGTAGCTGCCGTAAACGACAGGCGAGCGGTTCGACCGCGATGGCAAACAGTAGGGGAGAGAGCGGGCATCCCTGCCGGGTGCCTCTAGTAAGTGCAATAGGTAGTGACAGGCGGCCATTGATTAGCACTCTCGCAGTGGGGTCCGTATACAAAAGTCGAACCCAAGAGAGAAATAATTTGGGGAAACCCATGCTGGCCAGAACCGAAAACAGGTAAGGCCATTCGATCGAGTCGAATGCCTTAGTGGCATCCAGGAACACGGCTGCGACAGGGATGTCGGGGTGAACCGTGCGAAGCAAGGCAAAGAGGGTGCGAAGATTATGGGACGTAGACCTTCCCGCCACAAAGCCAGACTGATCAGGTAGGACCAGCCTGGTCATGAGCAGCGACAGTCGGGTGGCTAAGACCTTGGCTAGAATCTTGACATCGCAGTTTAGGAGGGATAGTGGTCGGTATGAATCACAGGTAGTGGGGTTTTTATCCGGTTTCAGAAGGGAGGTGATGACCACCTCACGCATAGAGCGGGGAAGTATCCCATCGGCTAGAGATTCCGTGAAGACCTCGCGGAGCACCGGCGCCATTATGTCGACGTAGGTTTTATAAAATTCGGCCGGTAAGCCATCGAGCCCCGGCGCCTTGCCATTCCGAAGGGACATGATGGCCTCACGAACCTCGTCTAGCTCGATAGGAGCCGCAAGAAACTCCCTGTCCCCATCGCTGAGCCAGCATAATGCCACTTCGTTAAGGTATTCAGCGTATGAGGTGTGTTCCACTGCCGTAGAAGTATATAGTGAAGAGTAGTGTGTCGTGAAGGTGGACAGTATTTCTGCCGGGTCCCTGACTACAGTGCCGGTGTCGTCAGTAAGCTCAAGTATAGTGTTGTGCACCCGTGATGGTCGTGTGATTGCAGCGAGCACTTTTCCAGGCCTATCACCCTCACAATATTTCCGAGCCACCCAGTGTTTGCCCCGATATTTCGCCTCCCTGGCTGCCTCCTCTTCAAACTTTGATAGTATCTCCCTAAAGGTGGCATGTAGGTGTGGGTCAGAATCTGTGATCATGTGGTGTTCCAGAGCTCGCAGGTCGCGCTCCAGTGCAGCTATGGACTGTAGGATATCACGCAGCACCCCGTGACTTTTGGAGATGCAGAAGCCCCTAATGGTGACCTTAAAAGCCTCCCAGATGTGTTCAACTGATTCTACCGAGCCTTTATTCCTTGGGAAAAAATCTGCTATCTCCTCACCCAACTCAGTGCAGAAGACATTGTCCAAAAGCACATCAGGACGCAGTCGCCACTGAGGACGTGGATCGTCCCACCCAGGAATGCTGAATTGCATAGACACAGGGCTGTGATCGGAAAAGGTTCTAGGCAGGTGTTCTACTCTTATCAACTCTGCAGTAACCTCTCTGTCGACTAGAAAATAGTCGAGACGCGCCCATGTCCCGGTGTGTGAGGTAAAGTGTGTCCCTTCCCGCCCCCGGGTATGCAGGTGTCTCCAGGCATCCAAGAGTCCACCCTCCTCCATGATTCCCTCCAATGACTCCCTAGACTTGGGCTTGTAGGAGCTGACACCATCCGCCCTATCCATGGGGGGCACTAGTGCGAGGTTGAAATCTCCACCCCATACAACATGTCTTGCCCCAACAGCTACAATCTTCCCCCACAACGTAGAAAAAAAGGCAGGAGTATCAACGTTCGGTGCGTACATAGATACAAATACATAGATATCGCGGCCAACTCTTCCCCACAGTAAAGCATAACGCCCTTCTTTGTCCACCGCCTCTCCGAGACGATGAAAAGGCACTCCGCGGGCAATGAGCACCGCAACCCCCCTTGCATATGTCGAGTATGAGGAAAAAACACGGGCACTAGCCCATTTTGTCGCAAATGTGGCATCGCCCTGAGCAGGCAGATGCGTCTCCTGCAACATAACAACTTGCACATGATGTCTGTTCAGATAGGCAATTATATTTCTGCATTTCTTAGCATTATTTAGACCCCTGACATTCCACGATATGCATGTCAATCTCGCACTTGCATTCGATACCGCCATAGATACAGCAAGTCTATATGTGAAAACGCCCGAAGGGCCCTAGTGATATAGCCACAGCCATCCCGCCCAAACCCCAAGAAACACCATATCAGCAGATAAAGATACAGTCTGAGCAACAAAAGCCTTGTAAAATCCAACCGCCCCCCACCCACCCCAGCATCCCAAACATGCCAGTAGCCATGAATCCCCCCCACGTAGTCCCGCCCCAACCTCCCTTCCAACCGCAACAGCAGCAACAAAAAACACAACCATGTAATGGGGAGCACCCAGTAGGGGTAAAGCATAGAGTGCGTACTGCCACCACCTGGTCCTTAGCTCCAGTACTGTACTACCCTCGGTGGAGACTAAGGCCAAGGGAGTGGTCCTTGGCGTACATTACCACTGGGGTGCAGTGTCCATGCATGTCCATCATTCTCTCATCACTCCAGCTACCAAAGTTCCATACGCTGTTGGAGAGACAGCAGGCGTGGCCGGCGTCGCGCACATATCTTGCAAGTACAGTTAGTCATCTTGTTGTTCAGGGGGTAAATCAGCATTCTCCAGGTCCACTGCAGGCACATTCCCGCCCCTGCGCGCTGCACGCACAGATTTCAAAAAATCTTCTGCTTTCTGCGGGTTAGTAAAGAAACGTTGCTTACCCTGATGGGTAACTCGCAGTTTCGCCGGATATAGGAGGGCATAGTCAATTTGGGCCTCCCGCAGCTTTTTCTTTACGGGCAGAAACTTGCGCCTTTCGTCCTGGACCATCGGTGTAAAATCAGGATATATTGAAAAGGTGACCCCATTGTACTGTAGAGATTTCTGAGTGCGGGCCGCCCGGAGGGCCGTGTCGCGATCCCGATAGTTCAATAGCCGCGCTATTATAGGCCTAGGAGGTAAGCCAGGCTGGGGCATTGGTGCCAGTGATCGGTGGGCCCTCTCCACTATGAACTGAGGAGAAAAAGCGTCCTCTCCGATGGAACCCCTAAGCAACTTTTCCACGTACAGCTCCATTCTGCCTGTGGCTGTGGATTCCGGCACATTCGTTATGCGTATGTTGTTGCGGCGACTGCGCGCCTCCAAATCTTCGTTCTTCGCCGCTATGACGCGTAGCAAATTGTCCATCCTGGCCAATTGCGACGTATGGGTCGCGGTGGTGTCTGTGTTGTCGGATATCCGCTGCTCCGCAGTCGTAATGCGTTCCTCATGGCGGTCAACCTTGTGCACAAGGGCATCCAATCGAGCCGTGACCCCATCCACTTTTTCCACGACAGTGGCAAAGCCCTGTCGCATCTCTTGGATCAGACTCGTGAGATCCGCCGCAGGGGCCGGGGGGGGGGGGGTTGCGGAGAAGATGTGCTAGGCCCTGGGTTCATCGGCGCCGATTTAGCGCTTCTGCGAGCATTGTCGAAGCTCAGTTTAGGCTGGCGGTGTTCAGGGCGCCCCATGGCAGCTCCCAGCGACAGTCCACAAACCCGGATGGGCAGTAGCAGGGCAAGTCAATGGTCTTGAGAAGGAGTGGTCAGTCGGGAGGGGGCAGGATGGCCCCACCGCAGTGTATTTCAGTAGAGTAGAACAGGAGAGACGCAGGTGAGCCCCGTCAGTCTGTGCCCCCCCAGGCTCCAGAGAAGCGACAGCGGATGTATGTGCAAAGATGCGCAGAGCATCTAGAGGACACTAGTGGCGTAGGGTTGATCGAGGCAAAGCCCAGGCCTCAGGGCCCGTGGCAGTTCCAGTTCAACAGGATCCAGGCCAGCAGGACAGGCAGCATCGGCCAGCAGCGAGGAAGAGAGCCCCCCGGGGATCGCCACACAGGGGGGCAATCCAGGGCCCCCATGCAGGAGGGAGACACAGCAAGCCCCGACAGTATCCCCTGGTGTGGCCACGGTGTAGGGGCCCGCCGGCAGGGAGCACGGAGCAGGGGTAAGTCCCAGCGCGGTGGGGTCAGGCCTCAGACCCTGCAGGTCCGTCAAGTCTCGCTGTGCCGGCCAGTTATGGTAGCGAGGCGGGAATCAGTCCGGGCAGGCCGCAGCCCCGTCCAGCATGGGAGGAGCAGCCCCCCCCCTAGCACCAACAACAAGGGTCCACCAGCGATGAGGAGGGGGGGGACGCAGCTCTAGGCAGGGCGGCCAGACGTCTCCTACCTTCGCGGCGATCGCCGCACGCCCTCCCAGCAGGGTCGCAGGTTGTGGCGGCGAGGTGCGGCCTGTAAGCTTGTGGCGATCCCCAGGGTCGCGTGGATACAGCAGCCGGTCCGGCGCCTGCCCGAGCTCCAGTGGCAGGGTCGGTCAAACTGCTTCCGTCCGTATCTCCGGTTCCGGAGCACGTAGAGCCGCCAAACTTGGAGCGAGCGTGGGGAACGATGCAGGACTCAGGATCCGACCTTTTTGGGGGGTTTTAGCACCCCGTGGCGCAGGATCGGTGAAGGATTATGTGCCAAGGAACGGGAGCTGCGCGTCTAGGCAGCCATTCCGTAAGCGCGCGCTCTAGCGCCCCCAACCTCAGACTTAATATCACTCACCACAACCGGTATTCTTGACAAACAATCCGCTATTATATTCTTCAATCCTTTCACGTATTCCACTTCAAAATTATATTCCAACACTGATAAAATCCACCTTGATAACCTCGGAGTAACACTCCCTTCCAATCCTTTGCCACCCTTAAATAAATAAACTAAAGGTTTGTGAGAAGTGCGAAGTCTAAATGGTAAGCCCCACACAAAGTATTTGAAATGTTTAATGCCCCAACAACACCCCAAGGCTTCTTTTTCTATCACTGAATATGATCTCTAAGCACCCTGTAACCTTCTAGATGCAAAGCCAATAATTCTTTCTTCCTCATTACACACTTGCGTTAAAACAGCACCAATACCTATAGCGCTTGCATCAGTGGTAATAAAAGTTTTAGCTCTAACATCAAAGTGTCCAAGGCTGGGCGCAGACAATATTCCATCCTTAATCTCCTGGAATGCTTTTCCACATGCATCACTCCATGTAAACTCGATACCACCTTTCATCAAAATCCGCAATGGTTCCACAATATTAGTCAAATTTCTCACAAACTTGGAGCAATACTCTGCTAAACCAAGAAAACTCCTTAGTTGATCTTTACTAGTAGGAACAGAAACATCTCTAATGGCAGAGACAATACTTTTCTTTGGTCTGATCCCTTCCTTAGAAATTTCATGACCTAGGTAATTAACTACATCCTTCCTTAACTGACATTTCTCTTTCTGTATAGTTAACCCATGTTCTCTCATTCAACACAAAACACTCTCCATCACTTGATCATGATGATCAAAATTTCTACCGACAATTAACACATCATCTTGGAAACAAAGTACATCATTAACACCATGAAGAACTTTTCCCATAACCCTTTGGAACACCGCTGAGGCAGAAGCTAATCCAAATGGCACCCTACGGTAACGGAAAGCACCCAGCGGTGTTACAAATGATGTTATATGTCTAGATTCCTCATTGAGATCAATCTGGTGATATGCTGACGACATATCAATAACACTAAAGATACACCCCCCACCCATTGCCGTCAACATCTCTGAAATGTTTGGTAGGGGTTGGCGATCAACCCATATGTTCTTGTTAAGATCGCGAAGGTCAATGCATAAACAAATCTTCTTTCCCCCATCCTTAGGAGCGAAGAAAATGGGTGCAAGCCACTCAGAAGCCTTAATAGGCTCAATTATGCCTAATTTCAGTAACCTATCAAGTTCAACTTGTAAAGGATCTTTAATAAGGTGGGGAACAGATCTAACTTTGTGAACTACCGGAGTAGCATTACTCTTGAGAATAATTTTATGAGAAAAATTTCTCAGCTTTCCCAATTCATCACAAAAAAACATCAGAGTACTTTCCCATAATCAACGAATCATAACTCTCACTATTTACTAAACATATAGACTGCACTGGAATAGTGGCATTAGGATTTAAAACTATACCTAAGTCTCTCTGGTGACGCCACCCCAATTAATTTGAACCTTGCTCGGTCAGGTACACTCTACCATAGAGTTTCTTGTTGTCAAATTCAATTACCATCCATTTTAAACCCAAAATATCAATGTTCCTTCCCCCATAGCCTACAGTTCTAATATCTGAGGGATCCCAGTCATTTACATTAGCAGATACTCCCCAGGCCTTAATGTACATTTCTTTTGACATCAAGGTATATAAACTTCCAGAGTCGATTAACATTTTTACCCCCACAGTATCAAACTTGATAACATAATGAGGCTTATCCAGTTTGTTGGTGCTCTCTCTAGGAATACCTGACAAATTAATATTGTTAATCTCAATTTTATCACCAACATTAACTTGATAAGCCTTGACATTATCAATAGAGGGAATAAATTCACAAACATCCTCACAAGAATCATCAATTTCATGAACAGAAGAAATTTTAGTTCTACAAACCTTAGCAAGATGGCCTCTCATACCACCTGTTCTACATATTGCGTTCCTGGCCATACACTTCATACTGGAAGCAATATGGCCGGGTGCACCACATCAGTAATATTTGACAGGTCGCATATTAATAGAGCTATTGCTTTGGCGAAATTCCTTATTTTTATCAAAAGCTTTACTACTAGGTTTTTCATGAACTTTACCCAAAGGTTTAGTTATTTTGGTTTCATCAATATTAGCATTAATTTCTGAATCTTTAGAACTAGAAACTTTCACTGCACCCTCCTTATTTGCAATAGAATTGGTACATCTATCCATCTCTTTGATCCAAATATCAGTATGCTCTAACCCCTTTGCTATTTGAATAGCCTCTTCTAGTCCTGAATCTTTTATTAAGAACTTTTCACATACTCTTTTATTATTTGTACACCTAACTATCTGATCACGAATAAGCGAATCTGTTAAAGTGCTAAATTGACAAGTCAGAGACAACCCTCTCAAGGCAGCAACATACGATGCAATATCTTCGTCCACTTTTTGTACCCTACAGAAAAATTTGTGTCTTTCAAGAACTAAATTTACTTTTGTGGTAAACCTTATTTCAAGCATCGGCAGACTCATTTCATAAACATTTGTAGCTTGTCCATCTCCACTACCAAGGGAAACGTCTGGGAGATTTTCATATAACCTACGACCTTCCACACCCGAATTGTGCAGTAAAATAGCTTGCCTACGCACTGGACCATATTTATCAGCGCCTGTGGCAAGAATGTAGGTAAGAAACAACTTCTTCCATTCTTTCCACGGAATTATTAGCTCACAAGGAGTTGGCAAAAAGGCAGGTGGAGTGGACAAAGCTTGATCAGACAAATTGAACAATCAATATATATATTTTTTTTAAATATACACCTGCAAATGAAAGAAAAGTTATTTTAAAACAAGAAACTAACACAACAAATTAAAATAAAAACCTTCATGTCTTGAAAGTATCAAGTTCCAAGTCTTCTTATTCAAGACGACGGTTCCAAGCTACAAATATCGAGTTCCAAGCTTTTCTTTTTCTTTTTAATGACAAATCCAAGCTTTCTCTTGCCAAGCGACGTGTTTACACTGTGCAAAGTTCGTAATCCGGATCGAAATACAACGCGAGAAGCGTGGAAACGAAGGAAAATCGTCCCAACAAGCTAAAATGAC
The DNA here is from genome assembly GCF_964263255.1 of Lissotriton vulgaris. Taxonomy (NCBI): domain Eukaryota; kingdom Metazoa; phylum Chordata; class Amphibia; order Caudata; family Salamandridae; genus Lissotriton; species Lissotriton vulgaris. The sequence continues at coordinate 742,360,276 of NC_141691.1, read as the reverse complement.
GGCTGAACGACTGATCCAGTCAAAAGCAGGTCATTAATAGGCTTCCTCTCCGAAAAATATGTATATCGACATTCATTGGAATGCAAATGTGTGTATCTTGCACCAAGTCTCCACGTTCGATTTTGCAGTGAATTAGAAAGTGCAATCCAATAAAGGTCCCAGATAAGCTCCCTCACAAGGGGAAGAGTTGATACACACTGAAACGCGAGTCTGTGCTGCCTCTACCGAGTCAAACGCGTTCATGCTAAGCAGTTAGAAACATTGAGCAAGCCTCCATAAGCTCCTTTCTAAGGAGTCACCTTGACATGTAATGGATAGATTTTAAGATCAAAATGTATTGTTCTGCAATTCTGGACATTCTTACCCATATGCCTCTGTCTTCTAGTTGAGTTTCAACTATTAATTTGATAAGCAATCTAGGTTGACCAGTCACAATTTAAGTGTAAATTTATCAAAACATACTGCACTTTGGAACTTATCATAAAATGCATCTAAGATTAGTAAAAAGTGTTTAGAACAATTAGGAAGTTTAATGCACAAAGTATTTTCACTTATCCTATGTCAAATTTTAAATAGACCTATTATTGATCCTGAGCACAATTAAAGTTTATATTTCTATATATTCTGCAAGGTCTAGGCTCTCATACAAGAATACATTTAGATGTTTTATAGTTAAAACTATGTATGCTGAGATGCCTCTGCTTTCATACAAGAATATATTTAAATCTATTACAGTCAAAACTCCTTACAGCTCATCTCATTTTAGCCTTTTAGGTTGCCTCTTTATAGTCTCTCTCCGTATGATGCAAGATTTTAATACAGGATTACACTTTATTATCACAGGCCAACAGTAATAAATTCTGACATTGGCTCATTTTTAAGTACAGTTAGTTGGATGTAGGCTGTGACACATTAGTTTTTTTATAGAAGAAGAAATGTATAGCTTTTATAGTTTAAAATTGGTATTCCTTTTTATATCTATTTTACATAATTAAAACTTCAAAAATGTAATCTTGCTTCCCAGTTTCTGCAACTAAAATCCACTTCACAGATTTGTTGCACAATATTCAGATACTTATGGTCTGTGATTCACCTAAGGAAAAATCTGGCAATTTTGTACAAACCAGCTGTGTTGAGATGATTTCCTTCACTGTGGGCAAAACGGACTTGATGATATAATCTTGTGTTTTGAATTACATAATATAGTGTTACTCATAATGTATCGATATTACATTAGAAATTAAATTGATTTATGTAATGTGTACACTAATGTTTCATATACTTCATTTAAATGTAGTTCTTTGCCATATTTACACACAATCATTTAAGATTTACTGTATGCCACATGTAACATGAATGTAATGTACTGACATTTTACATTTATTTATGTTTGAAAGTTGCACAGGCATATTAAATGTGCACCATTGATTTAATACATTTAATTTACATGTTTATGCCTACCTTTCCATGCTGCATAAAACACTGTTTTCCATTTTCTGCTTATCTGACTTTTCCTTGCAGGGGCTTTCACAAGGATTGTCAGTTTGAGAATAAATACAATACTGTACCAGCGATAAAGAGTGCCTGAGAAGAAGACCTTGACGAAAGAACATAGGGCCCGATTCACAGAATGAACTTAAGACTAAATCCTAAACTTACTACTATTTGGTATTCACAGAATGCACTTACTACTTTTGGGATTCACAGAGTGAACTTACTACTTTCGGGATTCACAGAATGAACTTACTACTTTCGGTATTCACAGAATAGACTTAAGAATACTAATTTTACGTCCGCACTCGGGCCGGAAATTCCGGCCTAGAGGCGAAGTTTCCGGCCTGGAGGTGGAGCTTCCGGCTTGGGGGTGGGGCTTGCGGCCCGGAGGCGGAGCTTCCAGCCCAGAGGCAGAGCTTGCGGCCCAGAGGTGGAGATTTCAGCCATGGCTAAATCACCACCTCCCAGCTGGAAGCTCCGCCTCCAAGCCACAAGCTCCGCCCCAGGGCCACAAGCCCCACCCCTAGGCCGGAAGCTCCGCCTCCGGGCCGGAATTTCCGGCCCGAGTGCGGATGTAAAGTTAGTAGTCTTAAATCTATTTTGTGAATACCGAAAGTAGTAAGTTCATTCTGTGAATCCCGAAAGTAGTAAGTTCACTCTCTGAATCTCGAAAGTAGTAAGTGCATTCTGTGAATACCAAATAGTAGTAAGTTTAGGATTTAGTCTTAAATTCATTCTGTGAATCGGGCCCCTAGTCATTCACAGAGCCACTATCCAAACAGGACAATTAATGATTAAACCTGAACTAAACCTATAGCTTTTTCGGAGCTTCCCCAGGGGAGATGTAATCAAATCTGGCACTTTAGATTGCAAAAAGAGTCCCACAATCCTACCTTCCTTCATCTATTTTTGCTACTTAATCCCAAATCCCAGGTGGTTTCCCTTGGATGACTTAACATTTTTGGCCACCTTCTCACCCCAAGCCCTGGTCCCTTAACGAAAACCTGTCTTTAAAACCTCCTTTCAAAGTCTTTGCTGCTTCTCTGTCAAGGTAATAAACTAGTCAGTCACACAGTTGCCTTATCTAATTTGCTGTAGGGGGCCTAATTTGCTGTAGGGGGCCCTAACTGCAAAAGGCTGGAGGGCCTGTCACTGCACTGCACACCTTGAGCCCGAAAGGCAATTTTCCAAAATAATGCACCACTTTTTGTTCCCCCTACAATTAGCAGTCATGTCAAATTAATATTGTCATACCAATCACCTGGCTCCTGTGCTCAGAAACAATGCATGACAATATATTTGAATAACCCAAACTTAGTTTGAAAAACTGTCTTCCATTCATCCTCCTCCTTCACTTTAATGAGGTGATATGCACAAATTGAGTTTAATGCATACTGTAGAGCTGCAAACCTGGTCCAGCAAGACAGAGATTAATGGCAACAGGTACTTTTTTATTGTTACCTTATTTAGTGCCCTGTAGTCAATGCAGGCCTGCAACTCATGGTTCTTTCCAGGTTCAGATAAGAGTGGCGAGGATGCAGGAAAGGTGGAATGTCTAATGAACTCTGGCACAAGGAGCTCATCCAGGTAAGTCTTCTGATTTATGGCCTCAGGATCCGACAAGAAATACATGTGACTACCGTGGAGGACTGTGGCTGGAAGTGATTCTATATGACAGTCAAATTCTTGTTGAGGGGGTAATTATGGTGCCTTTTGTTTGTTGAATACATCCTTAAAATCCTGGTATTCGATAGGGAAGTAGGGAAGATACAGGTCCTTGTTCAATTGCAGCACAAATTAAGGTTGACCTGTGTAGTGGCATAGCAATTGGTTCAACAATAATGTGATCCCAGAGTTTCCAAGCGTGAGATCCAATCAATATCGGGTTAGTGTCTCTGTATGTCTGTTCTCACATCCCAGACCTATTAGTGCTGTCTGGTATTTAATCATGCCTGAAGAGGCTTCAGAACGGTCCACTGCTTTTTTAATCCTAGGAATCTTGAAGAGCCAGTAAGGGTAAGGTCTAAATAACTTCCTGTTACCCTGGAGTCGAGGAGCATGGGCATGATTTTCCACTGTTGTAGAGAGATAATCATGGTCACAGGTATATTCATGTGCCGTGGAACGTTACTCAAGGTATTTTATAGATAAACACCCAACTGGTTGACCTCTACACTAGCAGAGTTTCTTAGTTTTCCAGTACTGCATCAGTGGTGGTCACCAAAGGTTTACAAAATCCATTTGGTTTCATAGTACATTCTATAGCAAAATGCTGCACCTTGCCGCAATTGAGGCATAAACTCAGCTTTCTTCTGTTCTCTTTTTCCTTGGCGGTCAAAGTACTATGCATTGACCCGATTTGCATGGGCTTGGAAATGTCATGAATTTTGAGATCTGATTCATTTCATTCCAACGGAACTATTTATAGCTTAAGCGTTCCACAAGATCTTTTTCCTCTTTGCTCGGATAACCTGTGATCTAGGCGCATGACTAAATCAATAAATTCAGCAGAAAACTCTGAAGAGGGATCCCAGTGTGGGCCAACAAGTCCTTAAGTTCATCACTTATGACTCTATAAAAAAAAAGTGAGGGTGTCTTCTCCTCTGGCCACTGAGTTTCCATGACTAACCTACTGAATGATGTAATGTATGAAAGCAAATCCTTAATTCCTCGTTCCATGTTCAGCAGCTCATTATCGCTCACTTAAATGAAGGTGAGTTGAGCAAAGAGATGACTCATCGTCTCCTTAAACCTTCCAAAACTCGATCATCATTTTTTGATGAGTGGGATGGCCCAATTGGCAGCAGTGTTTCCAAGATAAGAAATAATGGAGGAAATTCTGGCGGTGTCAGTGGGAAATGCTGCAGGTTTGCTTCGAAACTGAAAGTTTAAGGTAATTCGGCAACCCAATTTACCTTTGTGTTCTTGGGCAATAAAGTAAGAAGTAAGTTGTGCTGCACGCAGTACTACTTCGACAACAAAAAAGTTTGATATCTATGGTCTAATCTATCAGATGAAATTATTTTCGAATTGCAATATAAGCAATGTTTTGTATTGTATTGCATGTCCCTGTGGTTTACCTTATATTGGTAAGACAACAGAACTAATTTAAGAAGGAATACTACAACATCAATCAAGGATTCGCTGTAAGGTAGAATATGCACCATTGGTTGAATACCATACCTCTAAAGGCCACTCTGAGAAAGACATGCTTTGCTGGGTTATAGATGTGATTAAACCAACACTGATTATTTATTAACGGTCAAAGAGTTTTGTTAGATATGTATTATTAATAGTGTTAAAAAGGGTGAAACATAGCAGTAGAATGGCAATCTCTTGTACACTTCTGTTAAACTGTAAATATGTCTAGATCTTTTCTGTATTGATTAATAATAACGACTATGTGTACAACTTAGAATTGAGCCATTTGCTTTGTATTCTTTGATATTCCCACTATTGCATACTCTCTTCTATTCATGACTATAAAAGATTTGAATATATAGAATGTATAAGATATATAAGATATAATTAATAATGATAAAGCATCAATATGTAGAAGAGGTAACAACAATGTTTTATTTAAATGTAACATCTACTCATATATTGTACATTTGACATTTGTTAACATTGTTCAGTGTTTCAATAATTATGTCTGAGAATTGCCTTTGGGAACTGTACCCGTGGGGACTAACAATACACACAAATCTCTTAAATAATCTTTTAATTGTGAAGTTGCTGGTAGGAATGCTACTTAGGCTCATTAGATAACAGTAATGAATATGCCAGATTTATGAAACTGCTATTACTAACAACACTAAAAGTAATCTTGGCTTGGACATTACTAAAACCCTGGTTTTTTCCACATGTATTGATTTTGCATTACCTCTTCTTTTTACTTACCAAGGTATTACCAAAAATGTCATTTTGGTTTCTATTCTACCTTCTACTAATCATTTTAATTCGAATTTCTTTCAGAAACATTCACCCATAGACCATCAACGAAAAACTATCAATTTAAATTATTGTTGATAAATATGTTTGCTAATTAATTTATATGTGTTCTGCAAACATTAGATATCTTGTGTTGAATATCTCTTTTCTGGTTTTAGCTCAAAGTTGAAACATCTAACATAGCGGGTTGTACATATATATACCTGAGCATGGTAAGTCTAATGATGAAATACAAATCTAATTATTTACATCTCTAGGCGGTTGTAAATAAGAAAGTTATACTATTAGATATGTGATCCCATGGACCATAGAATGGCTTCATGAACCGTCCATAATATGCTTTTTCTTGGAAATATCAATGAGTAATTTTTGCCACTCTAAGATAGCTCCCGCAGTTTGCTCTGTTTTCGGGTTCCTTAAATACCAGGAAGTTTTTGGTCAAGTACAATGCTTGAATTCAGTCCGAACTTTCGACTCAACCATATGACAGTCGCCACGGCATAGTCAAGAAAGTAAGTGCATCATTGATAGAATTATGTGGATATTTGGTCGATTGATATTGATATTCAGAATATTTCACTTCCCCTCTTTTTTCGACGCTGTATAGCTAATTACATTTGGTGCTGTCTTAAGGCAATATGACCTACTTGTTTCCTCATGAAAACTATGCTATATCTAACTTATGTGATATTAAATGACTTTGCGACCAATATAAAATATTCACCTTTTGCTGGACTTCTTAGCTGTTCTCGTTGCAAGTCACTCTCTTTGGATGTATTTTTATAATACTATATATCCTTTAGTAATTCTTTACATCTCTGATTCATTAGTCTTAAGAGACCTCATTCAAATTGGTCTTAATCGGCATGTTTGATCATATATGACACCTCTCAGCCATATTGGAGTCTCGTTTTTGAACTAATTTGAATTTCTTTATATAAACAGTTTTGAGACTGATTCATTTATATACAACTTATATTGTAGTTTTACTTTATTTTTTTATAGGAAATTCATTTTTCTTTGCTCATTTCCAGTGACCAGTACTTTACATCTAGTTTATTCATCCCAAGGTGATTTAGTTGTAGCAGTGCTTCGATATTTTCTATCTTGGACCTGTTCCATTTAGGCTCGTTCATGATATTGGAGATACTTCATCTGAGAATCTCAGACATTTTTATGTCTAGTTTTTATGAAACCCATTTGTGGGGTCTCTAATATGCAGTATATAATCATAACAAGGGATCTATCTCTGCTTAATATAACGTTCCTTTTTTAATTATCTCGGATGGTTTCCACACTCTTGCACAAGTATTTTTAAATAGATTTACTTCACTTACACTGTGTGCTCTCCTTAGTGTTCTTGTGAGTATTTGAATGATGTTTAAAGACATAATTTTTAATTACAAAGGGTCAAGAAAATACATAAAAGTTGCGTAAAAGTTTGTCCTGAAGATGTTCTCAATGATGTGACACAACGAAGACCAAAACGTCGAAGAATAGTCTGTTAACTTAAATAAAATTTGAGTGCTGGATCCTATGTTTAGGACAAACTCATTGTTTATTTGGAGGAAGATGGGTATATAAATTGAAAACTAAAATAGTGTCCTATATCCAGCCTATTATGTTCTTCGGTTGTTAATGTTTGTTTCAGTTATTTGTTGTTTTTTCTTTACCCCTATATAATTTTCCTTAATTACTGATTTCTTTATTGTTTGCTATTTGAAATATATTTGAAATATATATATATATATATATATTGCATTTGATTACCTTGTTGTCGCAATTAATTTGCCATTAGAGGAAAGAAAAAATCTTTTTATCATAATCGATTTCAAAAAATTGTTTCCGAGTGTTATGAACTATCACTCTATAGATATAAGAAAATAATTATTTCAAACTAGTTGTTATTCAAGTAAATCCGTTGTAGGCGACCCTACATTTCTTTCAAACTGAAACTGACACTATCTCCAAAACAAATCTCAGGCGAAGCCAGCGGAACACGCGCGGGTGTGATGACATTAACATTGACCTGATGACCCCCCCCCTTCCTGGCTTGAGGAACTAACAGACTGTGTTGTTGGGTGCCCAGACACTCCAAACTGAGCAGGTTGCAAAACAGGACATGCACCTTTAGGCACAGCACCTGTGACAGGTTTTCTTGTTGTAAGCACCGGAATTTGTGGCATAAGTCGGCTAATGCCTTAGCCAATTCTAATGCACTAGGGGCCTCCTCCTAAGCGCCTGAGCTAAGTCGTAAACACTGAACTAATCGCACAAGTCCATTTCATCTGAGCAAAGAACAGCGTATGAGGCTTGACTTACTGTCATGTCACTCACCTGGATCTTGTCCGCAAAGACCTCCTGTCTCTCCTAGGGTAGCATCTGCTCAGGGAATTGTAACCCTGAATCAACTGCTTCCCCAGAACATAAGGGGCGTTGGGACAAAATAACAAATAGAGAAACTTGTGTACCTTCGATCTCAGGCACTGTCTTTTGGAGTCATATGCATGTCTCTTCTCAGTCCTGGGGAGAGTCTTTATTATATGTGCATAATGCAGTGTGCGATGACCTGTACTACAAATACCAGTAGCAAGATTATTCAACAAAGGAGTAGTCATGAAATATTCTCTCCTGTCTCTGACATGTTTAATAACAGTCACTGACACGATGATGCTATTGTTGCATAGACTTCCAATAATCAACTGTTACCCTTGGAGTTGTGGTGCTCCCAGCAGAAATTATATTGTGTTTTCAAATTACACACTCAGGTACACCTTGTTTGTTCAACATTAGGCACAAGTTGCGCAAGAGTGTGCTTTTGAATTCACATACTACAGCACAACAAAGTATGGCACATAAGAATGTCAATGGGTCCTTATACCAAGACCTCGATAGACGTGTTAAATAATTCCAAAAATGTCTCAATGTTCAAGAGCATCCTGTTTTCTGATTTTTAGCATCATAAAAACAAGTATTTGGTTGATACACCTTCTGTTAGTACACCAACCTTAAGGATGGTACTTTACCATACTTTCTCCTTTTAGGGGCGGTGTTGCAGCGATGGTGTTCACTACAATACCGGATTTGTAAAAGGAAAAGATGTCCACAGCATTGGAGATTCACAGGAGAGCCATGCAGGAGAACAGGGATGGAGTTCACTGCATCATTGGATTTGCAGGGGAGTAAAATGTCTGCAGAGTCAGAGATTCGCAGGAGAGCCACAATGCAGAAGAAGCTCTAACGGGTGATGGAGATATTCAGGTAAGCGGGATCGCTGAACAGGATCCATCCTCTTCAACTAGTGAGTAATCCAAAGAGTTCCTTGCAGCTTGAATGCGGTATAAATTACCGTTCCCAACTACTGATGAGACAGCCCAAACATCCCCATAGTCATGTGCCTATGAGTCTGCCCAAATATCCCCATAGTCATATGCCTATGAGTCACCCAAAATATCACAATAGTCATGATGAGTCCTGGTGGTTGTTACTGTTTGTACTTTACTATTTTATGCATCGGTGGCCTAGGCCCCAGGGGGATAAAATCCATGCCAAGAACGGTGTATAGCATATGTGGCAATGAATCCCATTAACAACCAGGGAGGCATTGAGACATGTGTGCAATCCGCAAGATCTCCACACACAACATACAGAAGGATTGAGAACACAAGGAGGTCAGGGTCATGAAAATTACTGTGCTCCTGGACTGTTCCCTTTCCTAAAAGACAAGCATGCACTGTACTGTTTTTTGGGATGGCCTATAATAATGTATGGGTAGCCAGCCCAAATATATATCTATGCACAAGTTGAATTGGTAACTGTAATGGGTTTGTGTAGTGTGTACACAGCACTCTTTTAATCTTGAAGATCCTAGGGTTCTACGTGCTCCTGGGTATCACTCTCCAAGTTTGAGTGTGTATGTTAAATGATTATTGTAGCATCCCCATATACGTGGGGTATGTCCCCTGGGCACTGTGTTTTTCTCAATGGTGAGACTTACTCCTCTTCAATAAAGTTTTTATCACACGTGTTTGTTGGTTATTTCAATGTTGATTTTTATTTCATTCGGGGGAAATTGTACTTCATCTCCCACCACAATGCAGTTTGCTTCATATTCTGTTTAACTTTCAAATATCCAAATGCATTTCGGCCTAATAGGCCTTCATCTGGAGAATTTCTATAAATGAAAAAGAATTGCCACTTAATGTACAAGAGCCACTGGGTCCTAAAAAGCCAGGTCTTGATGTGCGGGTGGGGGCGCATCTGATGTTCATCGGCAGCTCATTCCAGGTCTTGGCAGCGATGTAGGAAAAGGTTCGTCACCTGTTCTTGCTCTACTGATGCGCGGGAGTTCAGTGAGGGCAAGGTCGGCGGATCCGAGGTTCCTCTTGGGTACATGAAATGTGATTCTGTCGGTGAGATATTGTGGTCCGGTGTTGTTTAGGTATTTGTAGGCATGGGTGAGTATCTTGAAAGTTACTCTGTTCTTGTCACAGAGCAAGTAGAGGTTACGCAGGTGCTGGGTGATGTGTTCGTTCAAATGATGCCGAGGATGAGTCTGCCTGCGGTGTTCTTATGGTTTGGAGTTTGCGGAGCAGAGACTTGTTGATCCTGGTTTAGAGGGCGTTTCTGTAGTCCCGTCTGCTGGTTATGAATATGTGGGTGACGGTCTTCCTTGATTCGGAGGGGGGGTCTATTTGAAGGTCTTTCGGAGGATCCGGAGGGTGTTGAAGCAGGTGGAGGTGAAGATGTTGACCTGTCGGGTCATGGAGAGAGAAGTCGAGGGCATGGTCCATGGGGGACTGCTGAGGGCTTTGGGCCACCAGATGTTGTTCCATACAGAGGGGGAGGGTCCTTGGACAAGGACCTCTGTCTTTTCCAGGTTGAGCTTCAGGCAGCTGCTGCTCATCAAGGATGCAACGTACTTCTTTCCTTCCTAGAAATTCAGTCAGGTGGTGATGGGGTCCTTGATGAGGGAGAGAATGAGCTGAGTGTCATTGGTGTAAGATACTATGCTGAGTCAATTCTGTCTGGCAATGGCGTTGAATCGGGCAATGTAGATGTTGAAGAGCGTGCGACTGATCGACGATCCGTGGGGTACTCAACAGTTGATTTCTTTGGTTTCGGAGAGGAACGGTGGACATCTGATTTTTTGGGTTCTGCCAGCGAGGAAGGAGTGGAGCCAGTCGAGCGTGGTTCCCTGTATGCCAGCTTCGTGGAGTCTGGCAGTGAGCGTGCGGTGAGAGACGGAGTTGAAGGCTGCAGAGAGGTCGAGTAGGATCAGAGCTGCAGTGTGTCCTTGGTCAAGGAGGGTGGGGATGTCGCCTGTGGTGGCGAGTATCGCGGTATCAGTGCTGTGGATGCTGTGGAACCCAGATTGGCAGGGGTCAAGGATGGAGTTTTCATCGATGGATTTCGTTAGTTGGATGTTGACAGTCTTCTTGGTGACTTTTGCTGCAACGGGGAGGAGGGAGAAGGGTCAGCAGTTTTTTAGGTCTGCGGGGTCTGCTGAGGGCTTCTTGAGTAGAGGTCTGACTTACGCGTGTTTTCAATCATCAGAATAGATGCCGGTTTTGAAGGTGGTGTTGATGGTGCTTCGTACTTCTGGAGTGATAGCAGCTCTGTTGAAAATGTGTGGGTGGCAGGGGTCCGTGGGGACTCCTGAGTGGATGCCTTTCATGGTCGATGCAGAGTCTTCGGTAGTGAATGGGGTCCAGGAGCCGATGGTAGGCCGGCTGGTATTGCTGGAGGAGGGAATGGTTTCGGAGTCAGGTGTCTGGTGGCTGAAGTTGTCATAGAAGCCCTTGATTTTCAGATGGAAGTAGGAGCTGAGCTTGTTACAGAGGTCCTGGGAGGGGGTGATGTCTATGGTTTTGCTGGGGGGGTTTGGTGAATTCCTTGATGATGAAGAGTTCCTTGGAGTTGCTGGAATTGGAGTGGATCTTATTCTGGATGAAGGTCCTTTTGGTGGATCTGATTCATTGGTGGTATTCTGTGATGGCGTTACTGTATGTGGTGAGGTCTTCCGAGGATTTGCTGTTTCTCCAGTTCCTTTTGAGATGTTTGCAGGTGAGTCTGGATTCGTTGAGTCTGGTGGTTAACAAGGGGGCCTTCCTGGGGCGCTGTCTGGCGGGTTTATGGAGGGGTGCGAGCTTGTCTGCGCCGTTGGAGATCTATCTGTGGAGTTCTTTGGCTGCGAGGTTGGCGTTGGTCAAGGTGGGGGCATCGTGTTTGGGGGTCGATGAGCTGCTCCTCTGTGATCTTGCTCCACTTTTTTCATAGAGGGCAGGGTACAGGTTTGGGCGCTGTTGGTTTGTTGACGTGGAAGTGTACGCAGTGGTGGTCCGTCCAAGGGGTTTGAGTGGTGTGGCTGAAGTGGATGTTGTTACCTCCTGTGAAGATGGGGTCGAGGGTGTGTCCAGCCTTGTGGGTATGGGTGGTGATGAGTTATTTCAGTCCAAGGTTAGCAGGTTGTCCAGGAGGGTGGCGGAGTTGGGGTCGGTGAGGTTGTCGAGGTGGAAGTTGAGGGCTCCGATGAGTATGTAGTCCACGGAGGCGATGGCGTGGGGATGCAATGAGGTCAGCGATGGTTGTGGTGAATGCAGTTCGAGGTCCGGAAGGTCTGTAGGTGAAGGTGCCTCTTATGGTTTGTTCTGGAGCTGGTCGGATCTGTAAATGGAGGTGTTAGGTGGTGGAAATGAAGTCGCTCCTGCTGGAAGTGGTGAGTTGGAGGGAGCATTTGTGTGTGACGGTGAATTCTCCTCCTGGGCAGTTGGGGGGGGTCCTTCCTCTGGATATTATATACATTTGGGATGGCGGTAACGATGTTGGGGTGGATGTGGAGTTGGTCCAAGTTTCTGTGACGAAGGCAATGTCTGGTGAGAGGGTTTCGAGAAGGCCCCACATCTCTACATCGTGTCTGTGCAGGGAGTGCACGTTGGAGAAGATGCACCTTAGGGCTTCAGGGGGTGTTGGCGTTCGTTGTGAAGGCGGTAGACATAGGGGTGCAGATGGTGGGAAGGTCTGGAGGCAGTGATGGTAGGTGAACTGGCCATGAGTGATGCTCGGCGAGGATAGCTGGCAGTTGTTCTTTCTTCATGGGTTGAGTGTGAGGAGAGCAGCTGAGTCGTATCGGTGGGTAGTCGAAGATCTAGGGTCCCTGGCGCTAGTCGCGGTCAGGTCACAGACCGGCGCAGAAGGGCTTGCCTTTGGAGTGCCAGCGGCGCAACTGAATAGGGAAGGCAGAGGGAAGCGCAGCGGGGGCGGGAACTGGCCGGGGAGAGGGGCCGCGGGGACAGCGGCTATGGGGAAGGTAAAACAGGCAGAAAAAACATACCAAGCAGACAAGGCAAAAAGTACAAATACAGAGGCACAATACAAAAAGCCAGAAAACAGGCACAATATCAAAGGCAGAGAGCAACGAAAGAAAAACGGGCAAAATAGCAAAGGCATAAAATGATAGAAAAACAGGCACAAAACAGCCGACAGCAGTGGGACCAGCAGAGGAGCAAGGCTCTTCCATTGGACCACCAGGGATGAGGCGCAGGCAGGAGCCTGCGGGTGGACGAGGGCCTCAAACACCTACTGCACAGTAGACTGCACAGATCAGCGGCACTACCCGCGGAGCTGCAGAGGGTGAGAGCAGGTTTCTGACCGGGAGGTCAGAGGTCTTGCTCTAACTCCCTTGCAGCTGCCGCCATTAAAAAGGGAAGGGGAAGGGAAGCGTAGCTGGGAGGTGGGAGCAGGAACCAGCAGGGGGAGGGGCAGCGGGGCAGCAGTGGCGAGGAAGGGAAAATGGGCTGAAGTAACAGAGCAAGGAAAGCGAGACAAGGCAAAAAATAAAGAGGCACAATACCAGGCACAATAACAAACACAGAGAGAAACTAACAAAAAATAGACAAGATAGCAAAAAACAATAGAAAAACAGGAACCAAACAGCAGTGGGACCAGCAGAAGCGCAAGGCTCTCCCACTGGACCACCATGGATGAGGCACAGGGAGGAGCATGCGGGTGGAGGAGGGCCTCAAACACCTGCCTGTATAGAGGACTGCACAGATCAGTGGCAGCGGCACTACCAGCGGAGCTGCAGGGGGAGAGAGAAGGTCTCTGACCAGGAGGTCAGAGGTCTTGCTAAACCAAAGACTAACCTCAGAAAAATCTGCTCTACTGCCTGCTAAGTGGGCCTCAACTAAAATAAAATTAAGAATGTGCAAATACATGTTAGCAGCATATGGTAGTTAGCAGTGATTCAAAAAATTATTTTAAAGTGAAATTAAGTTTATATTTTAACTGACATTTTTTTAATTCATTTGCCTTATTGCTATAATTATGTTTCCTTCAGTGCTGGCACACTCACATAACTTACAATGTATCACAATGCCTGCCAATTACCAAGTTCTAGGTGGGTTTGTAATTGCACAATTCTTTAAAAAAAATGGTTTTCCTCATTCGCCTCGAACCACAGCTAACATAGGTCAGAATATTGCCACTGTTGCTCCAAAAAGGAGAAATAGGTCATATAATATTCAAGTTCACCCTTTGTCCAAGACCTACCAATAGCAAAACCATCTTCCCTCCAGTTGCTGTCCACCCTACGTTAAGGAGAGGATGGTTACACTCTCTTTTCAGGGTTTGAGACCAGAGACTTAGGCCGGAGACCAAACAGGCTGCAACCTGAAATAATACAAAATTCTCCAGCCCAGTCTGAGAGTTCCAACGAGGCTTAATAATGGGAGACAAAAAAAAACTCAGACCAAAGTCCAATTTAGCAGGCTTTTCCAGATGGCACTCTTCTTGGAGTTCTTAGAGTTCTTCAGTTGAACCAGATCTGTTTTATAAGTTTTGTATAGAGAAGATTGCCAATCCGATTTGGTTGGGGGTGTTGTCTCTACCCATTTCTTACATATTAGCAAAAAATAGAAAACTTTTATCAGTACCAATAATATCGCTCACTATACCAAAAATGATGAGATTAAGGGAAATCTGTATTGAGCGACCCAGATTAGAGGATAGAGAATCTCCATATTTCTCTCCAAAAATCCAAGAGCAATGGACAAGCCCAAAACATATGCACATCTGGTGCATTTTCCAGATTGCATTTTTTTCACCTTGCAGGTGGGTCTTTAGAGAATTTGGAGAGCCTTGCTGGGGAGAAATAAGCTCTATGTGTCGTAACATAGTGGTTCCTCTTCAGCCAAGCTGGCTTCACGACTGAGAAGAGAGTATTATAAGAGATTTTCCACAATTCCTCCAAATCGATCCCCGGAATGTCGGCCCCCCATAACTCCTTGGCTAGCTTACACTCGCTGTCAATAGCCTCTTCTATAGCCCAATAGAAAAACAAAATCTCTTACTTCCCTGCGGACCTTTTGACCGGATGTTCTTCCAGGGGGTTCCCTGGCCTAATTAGCTCTTCAAATTCTGAGACCAACTTAACATTTGCAGGTACTTGAACCTTGACATGCCCCCCTCCAGTTTTTCATTTAACGTGGCCCACGGTAAAAGTGAACCATCAGGCGCTACATCCCCCCATACTAATACCCCAGCTGTTTTAAGGGAGACTGTCAACAGACCTTTTAGGCAGTCGGGGGTTCCTGGGCTATCCCACATGGGGGCCAACTTGGAAAAATATTCAAGTCTTATTAGTTTTTTAATCCTAGCCCATATTTGAACCGCGTCACTTAGGACTTTTAGTCTAACCTTTTTAAAAAAAAATTGTCCCCATACTGAAACAAAAAGCCTTCATGTGGAAGCCCCAGTTGTTCCAACATAGCTAAAAACATTTTGCCTCTCCCTGAAGAGTCTGGAGATTTTAATAGCATTCTAGAGTGCGTTAGCTGGAAGGCCCAAGCATAGCATTGAATATCAGGGAGCGCCAGACCTCCTTTCTCCCTTGGAGGCCCAAACAAAAGAATTAATAGATTGCTGGAGTTTTTCAAACAATACTTTGTCGAAATTCAAGGGTATAGTGTTAAATAAGAGCGTCACCTTTGGCAAAATTGACATTTTTATAAGATTTACTCTGCCCAGGATAGACAATGAGAGATGTGCCCATGATCTTATAAGTTCTTGACACTCCTTCAAAGTGTTAGAAAGATTTACTTTTGATATTTTGTCTATCTCTGGAACAATTTTAACCCCCAAGTAAGGCAGTCCCTAATCTTTTTTTGGTTTGGAATCGGCATTTCGGCAGGTTCCATGACATAACCTCAGTTTTGTCAGTATTAATATCATAGCCCGAAACCCGGCCAAAATCTCTTACTAGCGCGATCACGCGAGAAAAGGAGAATTCCAGATCCAACGAAAGAATAAGAATGTTGTTGGCATACAGGGCTTTCTTCTCTCCCACGTGCCGCTCCTAAATGTTGTGATAGCTGGCTCTTCCCTAAGACGCTGAGCAAACGGTTCTATATATAGTTCAAGGAGAAGCGGGGAGGGGGGGTAGCCCTGCCTAGTACCCCTTTTGATTTTAAATGGTCTAGTCAGTTTGCCATTGACTACCAGCCTAGCTGAGGGCTCACTATAAATAAGGCGGATGGTACGGCAAAATTTTGGCCCAAAGTTGAGCTTCTCCAAAACTCCTATAAGGTATTTCAAATCCACCCTATTGAATGCATTGGTTGCATCCAATGTCATTGCAGCCAAAGGAAGAGAGAAAGTGGAGGCAAAATCTATCGCACAATAAAATCATGAGTTAGGTCACATAGGTGCCTACCCTTTACGAAGCCCTTTTGATCAGCATGCAACAGTTCGCCTGCTATGCACCCCAATCTATCCACCATTATCTTCGAGAAGACTTTATAGTCTGAATTCAACAAAGATATTGGCCTGTAGGACCCACATTTTGTAGAGGGTTTACCAGGTTTTAGAATTAGAATATTATTTGCTTCCCCCCAAGTAGGGGGTGGATGGCCTCCCTCCTTCAGAATTTTATTAAACACCTCAACCATATAAGGAATAGTTGCTTCCCCTAATTTCTTGTAAATTTCCGCAGGAAGGCCATCTGGCCCTGCAGCTTTGCCATTTTTACAATCTAAGAGAGCCTTCCTGACTTTCTGATGCGTAATTACAGCCTTCAAATCTTCTCGAAGGGTAGTATCAAGAGAAGGTAGCTGGATCGAACGTAACCAATCTTGAATGGATGAGCTATCAGAGTCACTATCATCCTTATATAACTCTTTAAAATAAGTATGGAAGATTTCTCCCATCTCCTCCTCCATACTTGTTAGTATATTAGAGTGTACATCCTCTATTTGTTCAATATGATTCCTGACTCTATCCGTGTTGGCCTTCCAGGCGAGTAACCTGCCCTCTCCCTCCCCATTTTCAAAATGGGCGAGCTTGCTCGACTCTCAGCTATCAGAGATTCTTGATTGAATTGTACTCTCCAACAGGGATTTTTGTGATTCTAATTCCACCCCTAAAGTCTCTCTACATATTTGATCTTCATCGGGTACCCGAGTAATCCTTTCCTCCAACACTTTCATTTGATGCTCTACAGATGCAATTTTCTGCCTGTACTGTCTGTTCCTATACACAGTTTTGTTCGTAATCAGGCCTCTCAAAAAAGATTTCAGGGCATCCCAGACCACCATTATATCTGCTGATCCTATATTAATATCTAAAAAGGCTTTTACCTCCTGGATCAAATAAACAGTTATAGAATAATCCAAGAGGAGTGAACGGTCAAAGGTTCACACCCTCTGTTGTTCACTGCCTGCTAGATCCAGGTCGATCCAGACTGCTGCATGGTCCGACAAGTGCGGGGTAAAATACCCAATATACTTTATATTACCCTTTAGGTTACTACTGATCAAGATATAATCTATTCTTGATTTATGTCTATATTATTTATTGTAACATGATACACCCAAATGTATACCAGATCTCTCTCTCCATATATCAGAACCAGGAAGTTGTTTCTTCATTGTTTTTAAAAAGACCCTGGATTTAGCAGAGACTATAGCTCTGCTTTTTGGTGATTTGTCCAAGTTTGGATTCAGTACCATATTAAAATCTCCTGCCAAGATGGTAGAGTCAGGAAAATCCAAGAGATTTAGAAAAATGATCTTTAAAATAGATGGATCATCCTGGTTGGGGCCATAATACCCAACAATTGTAATAGGGATGTTCTCTATAGAAATCATGATTATCACCCATCTGCCACTTGAATCAGTTCTTACTTCTTGTAAAGTGGTGTTTGCTTGTTTCTTTACTAGGATGGCTACGCCCCTTATGTTGGCCATCTGAGATGAGTAAGCACAATGTTCCATCCACCTAAGGTTCGCACATATCTCATTCATCTCTTTTTTCAGCAGGTGGGTTTCTTGTAAAATAATTACTTGTGCAGGTGAGTCTCTTAAACACTGTAAGATTTTCTCCCTCCTACTTTGGACTCGCAGACCATTCACATTCCAGGACAGACACTGCAATGTCTTCATAGCAGGTGAATCCCTTGGAATTTCGAGCTACCCCAGCCTGCATTATGCCAACGCCAATCCAAAAACACAAAATCTTGAACTTCAGCTAGGGTAAGAGGCAAATTTATTTGTATTTATTCCCCACTGCTCCCACACCTGTGCCCTCATCCCCCCCAATCATGATTCCCGTCCCCCCTCCCTGGAGAACCCTTCCCCCATTTACCTGGACTAGTCCAAATTCTTCCTGCTTTCAAGCTCTACACTGTTCCAAATTTATTTATACCTACTTTAATTTAAGGCTGAATCTATAACCTTAATTATACGACCAGTTGCGTACTAAGAAAGACATAGGGAGGACCTAATCATTTTATTAAGGGAAGCCAACGTATGTACAGATAGCTAGGGTAATTAATTAAGTCATCAGGTTCTCTAGGAGCTCATCCACTTCCTGTACTGTTTTAGCACAATGCATTTTATTGTTATACATGATTTTTAACTGCGCAGGAATTTTTAATTGGACTGTCGCCCCCAGCTTCCTAAACTCCTCCATTCTTTTCCCTATCTCCCAGTGTCTGTCTAGGGTGGTACATGACAGATCTGATCTGATCTCAAATGAAAAGGAAGAACCACTAGGTCTTAATGATTTTAGCCTGCGGGCTGCTGTTAATATTTTCTCTTTAAGGGAAAAAGTCAAAAAGTTGATTAAAATCTTCCTGGGCTTTGTCCGATTTGGATGCTTCCTAAAGGGATCCCGATGTATTATTTGAATGTAACTCCTTAATTCTTCTTCCGAAGCGTCAATTTGAATTGTATATTTAAGAGGAAGACGATAAAGGATTTAAGATCTTAACCCTCTCTCCCCTCGGGTATGTTCAAAAGCCGCAGGGTATTGCGCCTGGAATTATTTTCCAGTAATTCTACTCTTTCCCGAAGAGCAGCCTCCTCTTTTTTAAGCAAAGAGATATCCGTTCTAACTTCTCCCAGACCATCCTTCAGGAGTTCGATCGCATTTTCTAGTACCACCGCTCTTGAACTTAAATTGTCCAATTTTATTTGAGTGATTCGCAAAAAAGTCGAAATTCCCCCTGATTTGATTCAGACACAGCAAACCCCTTTTTAATGTCTGTGACCATCGAAATTAAAAGAGATACCAAATCCGGACTCCCTAAAGCTACCAAAGGCCCTGAAGTACCACTGCATGCCTCTGGTACACCTTTAGCTCCTGTGTTAGGCTCTCCAATGGCCTTTTCTAACTTCCCCATTTTAGCAACTAGAAGCTCATTGTCTCCGGTACTAGCCAAGTTTGCAGAGTCTTCCATTGAATTAACCAGTATTGCTTGTGCATCAAGTAACCGCATATCTGGGCCAGAGGACTCTAAGAGTGAGCCACCAAGGGGATATAAAGTGAGCGGGGGTCCAAAGCAAGAAGCTGTAGAGGGCGTAGATGATAAAGGGGACGACAGTGTCAAGGGGAGCGAAAGACTTAGCTCCATAGCCGAAGGCGCGGACATGTTTATTAGCCCTGATATCTCAGAAATATCTCTCTGCACACTAGGCGACTCCCTGTGTTTCCCTACCTCCAACACGTGTGGCATGACTTTAAAATAAGATCTCAGCGAGGGGGTTATTCTGATTTTAGTGTCTGCTGAAATGCCTTTTTTCCAATTTTTTTTGTGTTCTTCTTAGTACTCTTTCCCTTTGTTCCTGGTATGGAGAAATCTCACCACTGTTTCTCACAGCCCCTAAAGTAGAGTGAATTCGGTCCGTGGGTGCTTTATCAAAACCCCCGTTTTCCTGACTGCTCTCCTGCATTCTAAACCCTTGCTCACCAGATTCTTTACCCACTCCCCTCTTTCTGCCCTTTTTTGCGCCTTTTGCCCCTTTGCTTCTTAATGGCTCAAAGACTCTCCTGGCTTCTCTACCTTTGGACCCCTGTGTATTCACGGTATGCTGAGTATGCTGAGTGGATAGAGAGGATGACAAAGGCGGGAAACTAATTGTTCCAGGGACCCCCCATCTACTCGAATTTTGCAGAGAGCACGGAGGAGAGGACTTACCAACTGTAAGCGCCCCCCGGAGCCCCGGTACCTCACAGCACGATTTTCCTTGCTGTGTAATGGCCGTAGAGCTCCTTGTTTCTATGCCAGCATTTTTCTCCTCTGCCACCTCTCCCACCGTCGTAGCCATCATAGCCGTTGCTCCCTCCAGCTCGAAGACACTGCGCCTGTTCTGCCTCTGCCATCCAGTCTCCTTGAAGGACTCCTGACGAGGCCCCCACGGTGGAGACAGCGCGCCTCAAATTTCCGCCCCGCCTCAGCTCAGAAGCGGCTCTGAAACAGCGTGGAAGATCCCAGAGGAGGCCCCCACACATCCCCGGTTAGAATTATTGCTTTCCCTCCTGACTGCAAGAATTACTGCAATTCATGCCGCATTCGTCCCGAATTTAGCCCGATTCAACCAACATTAACAAAGCAGAGAGCCGCACAGCACAGGCAGCGCCCTCTCAGCTCACGGCCGCCATGTTCTCCCCGTAATTGCGCCATTCTTGTTTGAATAATGAATCATACGTCCTGACTTAATATAATTAAAAATAAAAACCCAATGGCTCTTGCCCCCATCCCAATACCAACTGGAGTTGTGAAAAATTACGCCATATAAAAAAAAAACGAGAATCGGTATTGAGACCCCACCCTCTTCCTTAGACTGCTGTCAAAACTGGATTCTACACTGAGGCTTCCGATAAGACCAGATGAACTTCTGCCATAATGCCTCCACTTAAGTGAAAAAGGCCAATGGGAGAAAAAGTGGGCTACAATTGAAAAGATAAAGATACTGAGAGAGTGCCTGCGATTGTACCATACACTACTGCTATCCTTTACGTCTTTTGAATACAGCTATATAATGAATGTGAACATGAGCAATGTTAATAAAAAGAGTTAAAAAAAAGATACTGAGGGAGGATAATAATCTTGATGAGATTGCAGCAACCTATAAACCTCAAATGAAAACAGTCCCACTGAAAAAAAACTTCTGCTGAATTTTGAAACAGTTTACCATAGTTATTCTACGAGATTTCAGAAGTATTGATCATTATAATCAGCCTAAGAGGAACCAAGGACTCTACCCACCTTTGATCCTGGCCAGGAGGAGACACATAAGATAGGATCTGAGTCTTATCTGCGTTTAGCTTGCAGCTGGCGACTTCCCCGAATGAATGGACCGCTGCCACTACTGCACATAAACCATTGGTCGGAGCGGGCTCCAGGTGGCTATGTCATCTGCATACGCAAGGATTTATACTTCAATGAGGTGTAATCTAAGGGATTGTATTTCTTCCGTTTGTTTGAGCAATTGAATAAACAGTTTTATCTAGATACCAAATAACTGAGGGGAGAGAGGGTACCCCTGCCTGGTGCCGTGAAGAATGGAAATAGGATCTGATAATTTACCCATGCTACATATCCTTGCTTTAGGGCCAGAGTAAAGGCGCCTTACTCTGTAGACAAAGAATGAACTGAAGCCTGCAGACTCCATGACCCCCCAGAGAAAGGGCAAGGATCCCTATCAAAGGCCTTCTCTGCATCCAAGTAGGTCATATCGATCGTGCCTCTTTCAACCGAGACTACCTCCAGAGCCGTAATTGCAGTATTGACATGCGTTTTTGTGTCCCGCTTCTGGTGTTGGTTCGGGTCCACCAATTCCGATATGTTACAGACAGCAAGAACGGTCATATAGATCTTAGAGTTGGCCTTATTTAACGAAATTAGGCAGTAGGCTATGGGCTCGAGTTCCAGCTGGCATCAATGTATCCAGCAGGGCAGTTGCCCTGTAACAGAACTGAAAATGCAGTGGCTGAAAATAAAGTCCTACAAAAAAGAAGCACCACTTACTATCAGAAGGACTCCTCCCCCCCTAGCTCAAGGAAGACGCCAGCAGTTGATTTTCACTTAGGCAGTAAGAACGGGACTCCAAGCTCCCTCCACACCCGACATGTAGGGTAGACTTGTCAGCCACTTCTACAGCCAGCTGGGACCCAATAGCATGCTTCCATGCTCTGCCGAACGAGTTCCAGCAGAAGCCACTCACCGTTCCTGATGCTGCCGGCTCAAATCCTTGAGGCTGATGACCGGTTGAGCTGGAGATCACCAAAATTGGAGCATTCAATCAGCAGACCCCAGCAGCACAGTTAGCGAACAGGACTGGGGGGCTTTTAGTGTCCAGAGACGCCCTTAACAACCAGGGTCACGCTGCATCTCTATCACTGGGTGGACTCTGAATAGCCCCTGCATTAGCACAAGCCGCTATCTTGCACAGGCTCACCCTAATGTTTGATTCCATTTGTAATGCCATGAATGACATAGTCAGAAATGCTTTGTCAAAGGAATTTATGTTGCATTTCAGCAACATTTCACGACCTTTCTGTAATTCGGTGAAATCCGTTCCATTACTTAAAAGAAAGTATTTTCAATGAATCTCAATAGGTTTTTATTGCAAATGTAATTTCTATTTTTTTAACAGCCATTTGAAGTTTTCAGTTTTATTCTCGTACATCGACAATTTTTCATTCATTTTGACTATTTTATTGAATACATTGGAGGTGTTCAGTAAACAACAAGAAAAACAACAGATGGAAGGGGTGTCACACAATAATCCTGTACATGCAGGTGTGTATATATCTGTGAGCTGTAATACATGTAAAAGAGAAGAAGAACATCCAAACCCACAAACACAATTTATGTGTAGCTGGGTATTTACTTATTTGTCAGTGTAAAATGGTCGGAAAGAATCAATCCTTAGAAAGCTCAAAAGCTTCATAATGCACAATATTCGAGCTCACAAGCTTCATAATGCACAATATTCCGATGTTCACAAAATAGAACAAGGGGGCATATTATCAAGGACAGGCGATACATTATCGCCGCTTATATCGTCAGGAAACTGCTGATAAAGCAGCGATAATGGCCTTGATAATATGCTCTATGAATTCCAATCAAAGCGCATGTTAGATGTGTTCACATCTAACATGGGCTTCGATTGGAATTCATAGAGCAAATTATCAAGGCCATTATCGCCGCTTTATCGGCAGTTTCCTGCCGATAAAAGCGGCGATAATGTATCGCCTGTCCTTGATAATATGCCCCAAGCTTCTCACATAGTATTCGCCTGAGTTTATTTATTCAGTGGTCGTTTTATTTCCTGCTGTAACTGTGGATCTAATTAATATTCACCTTAACATCAAATGCGCAGTACAGGTTATTTCTATTCTAACTTCGTTCGGGTACGGTGTTAACAGTGAAGGCTTCTTTGCAATGTAAGTTGTGGTGTATTGTTATTGTTGTGTTATGTTATGTTTTGCCTGTTCTGCTGTGTTGTGCCCCCTATGTTCGTTTACTTTAGATCTTATGAAATGCTGATACAAATTGGGCATGGTGGTTTAATATCTTTCTAAACTCTGGAAAATGTCCTTATATCCTACCAAAACAATTACTTTCCCTTTTAACAATTTTTTTCCCTTACTCATATACATAAAGAGTCCTTTATTCAGAGGCGCCTTGGGGGAAGATGATATTAAATTTATGAAAAGATTATTGACTCATCCTCTAATATGCAGGATACATGATACTACTAGACTTTTTTTTGTATTACTTTGATGTCAGATTATCATGCCTGTTAAACCCATCTCTCTTTGTTTGATATAAGCCATTGAACGCCATCTTTCACCTCCTCTAGTTTTTGCTGCCCCAAATACCGGAACTGTAACATTATTATTGGAAAAGCAGTTCGTATTTGTGTACTTTTGCATAAATCATATTTAGACGTTTGTCTGCATATTGATGCTTTGTTCTTGGTCTTGTTTTCTTTAAATAGACTTTTCGTCTTTGTGGTTAAAGAGTGCATTTTAATTGCAGAAGGAGGAGCTCATTTATGTAAAATGTTATGTATAGCAGTAGATTCATAGAATAGTTTGGTCAAATATCACAGCTAGGATTAAAATCCAGACCTCTAAATTCGAAGGAAAAATAACCTTGTGCATAGATCGAATAATAAGCTTAGCTACTTTCAAGACCTAGCGGCTGATTTAGTTGTAGTGCAAGCCTCATGTAATACAAAAAGATTAAGACTGAAAAAATAAAGATTAAAGTAATGTTGTAGCGAGGTGAAATGTTCAGTAACAACATAACATTTTAAACTTTAAAAAACACAAAAATCTACCAGTTATAATTATAGTTATCTCAAGTAATTATAACTCTCGCCCTAAGGTAACTATTACTCACGCCCCAGCCATGCACAGTTTTCTCATTAATAATTTCATGGAAGATGTCATGAGTGGTGTATTATGTGGGGTAATTAGCAGTACATGGCGATGGCCTTTTATTAAAAAGATTCTCCAGGGCGTGAAATATACAATTTATTTGAGCATTAATTGCTCAGAAACTACTTAGTGGATTTACACCAAATCACATAAAGCACCTTCCGGGACCAGGATCTAGCTTCCTACCAAATTTGATGTAAATTTGTTAAGCGGTTTGGGCTGTAGCTATGTCTAATGTTTCTAAGGAAAAATTAAATGGGAACTTGCATATTTTCTCAGCCTCTGCTTGACAGATTACCCCGAAACATTCCTTGTGCAAACTAGTCAAAAAGAAGCATTTTTTTAAACATTTCATTGAGATTCAGTAAACAGCGGTAAAGGTTATTAGCAACACAGTAAATGCATTTCCTATGGAAACACAATCCCAACTAAATCTCACCAGCGGTGATCACCACTGGGTAATACATATATAATCATAGAGGGGCTTTGGGCCAGCCCTCTGCATCTATTGGTCTGTTCAATTGTCATTTACGTTTTGCTTCTGCCCATCACAGCACACAGAATAGGTCAATGGTTCAGGCCACCTCAGCGATTGGCTCTCTTGCGCTTTTAGTAAATGTATTTTGCCTGATCACATGTTCACATCTAGTGAAAAAAGTGCACCTCAGTATCAGAACAGGTGGTCCCAAATCTTTACTTTGCCCATGTTTTCCAACACCTATTCTAAGTACATCTATCAGCAGGGAAGCAGCCATACTGTTCTTTTAAATTCATTTGCAATGATTAATGTTTTCTCCATTTATATGTGATATTGCATGCATAGAATTGCAAAATTTAGGAGGCAACACATTATCTTTTTTTTCAAGTTCTGTAACCATGTATTTACAATAAAATAAAAAGTAATATTCATTGCATTAGCTTGCCATGGCTAGACTTACTGTCCCTGCTAACATTTGTTGCCTTTGCAGCAAAGTCAACATTTATTTTATCTGAGACACATTGCTGATTCAAGCTTTCAGCTAAAGCATAAAGATGAGTCAAATTTAGAACCTGTGACTGCTTCCGTAATAAATATGGATTTTCAGAAGCACTGACATACTTTGTAGGTGGTGGGTACGTAATATAAAAATGCCATAAGGTGCATGTACCTTTGTGATTATATACAGCTGGGCAAAAGCGTAAGTTATAAACTCTGAGTTGCAATAGTCTTGGGGAGGTCGTGAGGGCTAGTATTAATGCACGGTGACTTTGAGACAAGCTTTTGTCCATTTTTTATAAATCTCAAATTGTGAGATTTTATGAATTGGTGTTCCAAAGAAAGTCTGTCCTCAAAGAGGAGGCATTGACAGACTTCAAACTTTTTAAAATGGCAAAGAATATCGCAGTGGGAAGGGAGCAGCCAGTCTTGAGGGTATTCCTTTAGGTCAATACAAAAGGATTTGTATGTATTCAAAAGAGTATGATAAGAAAGATGTAGAGGCATATTATCAACAGCCAGCGATAAATATCACAAAGCGTGCTTAGCGCGATTTTAATTATCGCCGGGTATCGCTGGATTACACTGCCGTGTTAGCAGTGTATTAGCAACGCTTTGCTAACAGGCGATGTGAAATCCAGCGATAGACTGCGATAGTAATCATTAGCGTATGAAATCCAGTGATGATTTTTCAGCGCTAATGTAAAGCTTGGTAATAGGGGAGTGTGTATTTAACCTTACGATCCACCTCCCATAGGCATTAATGGTAAGTCTGGTTTTATTCAGGCGATAGAATATTACGATAATGGGGGCTTAGAGATCCTTTTGTCATCGCTTCACTTTTCAGGGGAAGTTTTGGTAATACCGCGATGTAGGTTTTGTGGGCATTTCACTGTTTGTCCTAGGAGGGAACGCCTACTTTACATCTCATTAGCGATGTATATCGCTAAGATGCGTAGCGTTAGTAATTCGGCTGCTAACATGCATGTTAACGCCGTCTTGGTAATAGGTCGATAGGAATATCGACGCTTTAGCGGCTAAAAGTGCTGCTAAAGCAGCAATATTTCCCTTGATATTATGCCCCGTATTGTCATGAGGGGCCGCTTTCCCTTTTTTGCGAGAATATTTCCATATCAGAAAATACATTTAATATGCAGTAGCATAGCCAGTGTGTCATGAGCCCGAGTGCAAGGAAGAAAATTGACCACAAAGTTGCTGTCTGAATTATAAAATACAGCAATAATTGGGGTTCAGTGGGGCACTTGGACCACTGGGCCCCAGTGCCACTACACCTGCTGCACCAATGGAAACAACTAATATTAATATTATTATTATTATTATCAGCGCTAATAACACGCACAGCTACTCCAAGGAGTGTCCCGGCGCGTACCCTACTAAGCGGTTAGGAATGTCTGACATAATATCGACAGACAGAATATCTACATACAAATATATCGACACAAAAATATCGACATCAAAAATATCGGAGTTATATCTTCATAAAGGTAAGTACAAAAATATCGGAAAAAAAATATCGTAGTACAAAAATACCTAAATTAAAAATATTGTTTTTTTAATGTATTAATAATAATGTAAAAATAATTTAAAAATACATATAATTTTACAAATATTAAATAAAAACATTAAAACGTATTTAAAAAATGATAACTAATACATATACATTTAAAATAAATTAAAAAGTGTACATATAAATTAATATATATACTTACTCCACATATTGCAACAGTAGTAAAAGCGTTGGATAGCGTAGGGGTTTAAATTACTATTCCCACTCCAGAGGGTGCAACAGTAGGGAAAGCGTTGGATAGCGTAGGGGTTTAAATTACTATTCCCACTCCAGAGGGTGCAACAGTAGGGAAAGCGTTGGATACCATAGGGTAAAAATTACTATTCCCACTCCAGAGGGTGCAACAGTAGGGAAAGCGTTGGATAGCGTAGGGTTTTAAATTACTATTACCACTCCAGAGGGTGCAACAGTAGGGAAAGCGTTGGATAGCTTAGGGGTTTATATTACTATTCCCACTCCAGAGGGTGCAACAGTAGGGAAAGTGATGGATAGCGTAGGGGTTTAAATTACTATTCCCACTCCAGAGAGTGCAACAGTGGGGAAAACGTTGGATAGCGTAGGGGTTTAAATTACTATTCCCACTCCAGAGGGTGCAACAGTAGGGAAAGCATTGGATAGCGTTGGGGTAAAAATTACTATTCCCACTCCAGAGGGTGCAACAGTAGGGAAAGCGTTGGATAGCGTAGGGGTAAAAATTTACTATTCCCACTACAGAGGTTGCAACAGTAGGGAAAGCGTTGGGTAGCCTAGGGGTAAAAATTACTATTCCCACTCCAGAGGGTGCAACAGTAGGGAAAGCGTTGGATAGCGTAGGGGTAAAAATTACTATTCCCACTCCAGAGGGTGCAACAGTAGGGAAAGCGTTGGATAGCGTAGGGGTAAAAATTACTATTCCCACTCCAGAGGGTGCAACAGTAGGGAAAGCGTTGGATAGCGTAGGGGTAAAAATTATTATTCCCACTCCAGAGGGTGCAACAGTAGGGAAAGTGTTGGATAGCGTAGGGGTTTATATTACTATTCCCACTCCAGAGGGTGCAACAGTAGGGAAAGCGTTGGATAGCGTAGGGGTTTAAATTACTATTCCCACTCCAGAGGGTGCAACAGTGGGGAAAACATTGGATAGCGTAGGGGTTTAAATTACTATTCCCACTCCAGAGGGTGCAACAGTAGGGAAAGCATTGGATAGCGTAGGGGTAAAAATTACTATTCCCACTCCAGAGGGTGCAACAGTAAGGAAAGCGTTGGATAGCGTAGGGGTAAAAATTACTATTCCCACTACAGAGGGTGCAACAGTAGGGAAAGCGTTGGATAGCGTAGGGGTAAAAATTACTATTCCCACTCCAGAGGGTGCAACAGTAGGGAAAGCGTTGGATAGCGTAGGGGTTTAAATTACTATTCCCACTCCAGAGGGTGCAACAGTAGGGAAAGCGTTGGATAGCGTAGGGGTAAAAATTACTATTCCCACTCCAGAGGGTGCAACAGTAGGGAAAGCGTTGGATAGCGTAGGGGTAAAAATTACTATTCCCACTCCAGAGGGTGCAACAGTAGGGAAAGTGTTGGATAGCGTAGGGGTAAAAATTACTATTCCCACTCCAGAGGGTGCAACAGTAGGGAAAGCTTTGGATACCGTAGGGGTTTAAATTACTATTCCCACTCCAGAGGGTGCAACAGTAGGGAAAGCATTGGATAGCATGGGTGTAAAAATTACTTCACACACTACTCCCCCTTATTACACAACACAGTACACATACAAAAAACACAATTAATATAAATATCAAATAAGCAATTAATACATATTATTTTTATTAAATTGATGTAATTTAAATTGAACTAATTAACACATATTAATTACAAATTAATTAACAATAAATACCAATACATAAATACAATCTCTTTAATTAATTACATTTTATTATATGACACCCTATTACCCTATAAACACAAAACCCACTACACATAAATAAATCATATCATTTAATCACTTAATAATTATGATTTAACAATTCATTATTATTTAACAATAACAAAAATTTAAATATATTAGCACATCAACTCTAATTAATTTAATTAAATAATTAACGTTATGTAATTACTAATTAATTATTAATTAACAATAACAAAAAATTACATATATTAGCACATTAACTCTAAATATTGTAATTAACTAATTAATAGTATTTAATTACCAATTAAATATTAATTACCAATAACAAATAATTCTATTTATTTGCACAATACCTCTAATTAATGTAATTAACTAATTAATATTAATTAAGTAACAATTAATTATTAATTAACAATAACAACAAATAAATATATTAGCAGATTAACTCTAATTAATTCAATTAACTAATAATATTAATTAATTACCAATTAATTATTATTTTAAAAGATTTTTAAAAATATATTAATTAATTAATTATTATTAAATTACTTCCCACCCTATTCCCCTATAAACCCACAACCCGTTCTGATACTAAAACGCAAAATGTAAACAAAATTACTAATTTTCAAACATACATTTAATAACATATTTAACAAACATATAAACAACATAATGAAATACATACCACTAAACATAATTTCGATATTACAAAATTTCGATATTAGTAACATACATACCATAAAAATGATATTCTGTCTGTCGATATTTTGGACATCGATATTCTATACCATCGAAATTAAAACATCGATATTATTGTATATCGATATTTAAATTTCGATATTTTGTCTCCCTACCGCGGTTAGGAGGAGCAGGACATTTTATTTACAGAGCATGGTTTTCGGTTTCTTTCTAAATAACCCTGGATCCCTCATAACTCTTAGCTCAGTTGGGAGCTGATTCTAGTTCACCGCCCTGAATCGGGTCAATGATCTGCTGCCAGCCCTCTGAGTACCCTATGAGTGCAAGCCATTAGATTATTTGAGGATCGCAATTGCCTAGACAGAGAATAGAACCTGAGCTCCCCTGTTAATCTGTCTCTGTGGACTTTGGAACATAGCTGAAGGCTGATGAAAGCAAACTAAACAACATAAAAAATGGGGAGTGAAGAGGTGGTGCTCATCGGCACCAAGGTGGGCGCATCCTCCTCTACTGAAAGTACCAATTATCAAAAAGGTCCACCCAAGACTGAATTCCTGTGTGTCCAGATGTTCCAGGCATACACAGTATTTGTTAAAATATCCCTCACACACCAAAAGGGCCCTTCGTGTCATGCTTTATCATCGGGGTCTTCCCGCCCCGCTGCGGGACGGGGTGTGCTGCGACAAGTGACTACGCTGGAGCACCTTATTTTGTGGGCGCTATGTGAGTGTATTGGAGTGAGTGTCAGTAGGGTCAGGGGTGATAGAAAAAGTGAAGTTAAAATAATACCTGGCCTGGTGATAGAAAAAATGATTTAATAGTCACTGGCTGGTATTGTTAAAAGGGGTGGTGCGGAGAGGTAAAGCTAGTAAATGGGCTTGCTCTCCTGTTCGGGTCAACATGTTTCAGGGCGCAGTGCCCCTTCATCAGGACCGGGGTCAGATCCCCTTGTCACTCACTGATGTCGTACCAACGAAATTAATTATAGTGTATGTAAAAATGTGTATGATATTTCTATCAATGTGAGGCGATATATAATTTATATCTACATTTACTCTAGCTCTCTTAGAATTTCTGATGTAGTAAGCCTGAAAAACAAGAGCACGTAATTACTATTGCGCGAAGCCCATTGCGCATGACTTATGTCACCTGTAATGAATGAAAGATAAGGTGGCATATACATTAGTGTGTGGTTACACTGAGTTTTCAGTTGCATCCATCAAGTGAGTGCTCCGCCTATTGTAGACAAAGTGAGACACAGAAAAACAAAGTGGGACACACACAAAACACCTAACACACATTTTCTGTTAGTTGTTCTTAATAAAATACAATGATGTAAGTTCAAATACATACTGAGAAGTAATGGAGTCTATGCCCCATGAGCCAAACTGGACAAAGGGTAATTAAAAGGGTCCACATATAAAGAATGGAAGAGGAGAAAGGAAA
This sequence comes from Lissotriton vulgaris, assembly GCF_964263255.1. Lineage (NCBI taxonomy): Eukaryota > Metazoa > Chordata > Amphibia > Caudata > Salamandridae > Lissotriton > Lissotriton vulgaris. The sequence continues at coordinate 742,329,508 of NC_141691.1, read as the reverse complement.
TTGCTAGTACCCCTGCTTGACTTAGCTCGTCTAAGACTAGGGTAACAAAGTATCTCAAATGCGGTTCACTCCTCGCGACTATGCCGTACTTACTCAACCCCATGCAGGTTTCGCATCCTCCCTCGTCTGTGGCTTCCGTGAGATGGAATGCTTCGGCGGGGGTCGGACCTTATATACTGCGTTAATGGGCTATTGAGGTGAGTTAAGCAGTATCAGGTGTGTCAATACTGACTGGAGTGCTTACCGCAGGAGCGGCTGAGCTGGCACTCTCGGGTGTATATCGGATGTATATCGCTAAGATGCGTAGCGTTAGTAATTCAGCTGCTAACATGCATGTTAACGCTATCTTGGTAATAGGTTGATAGGAATATCGACACTTTAGCGGCTAAAAGTGCTGCTAAAGCAGCAATATTTCCCTTGATAATATGCCCCGTATTGTCATGAGGGGCCGCTTTCCTTTTTTTGCGAGAATATTTCCATATCAGAAAATACATTTAATATGCAGTAGCATAGCCAAAGTGTCATGAGCCCGAGTGCAAGGAAGAAAATTGACCACAAGGTTGCTGTCTGAATTATAAAATACAGCAATAATTGGGGTTCAGTGGGGCACTTGGACCTCTGGGCCCCAGTGCCACTACACCTGCTGCACCAATGGAAACAACTATTATTATTATTATTATTATTATTAACAGCACTAATAACACGCACAGCTACTCCAAGGAGTGTCCCCGCGTGTACCCTACTAAGCGGTTAGGAGGAGCAGGACATTTTATTTACAGAGCAAGGTTTTCGGTTTCTTTCTAAATAACCCTGGATCCCTCACAACTCTTAACTCAGTTGAGAGCTGATTCTAGTTCACCGCCCTCAATCGGGTCAATGATCTGCTGCCAGCCCTCTGAGTACCCTATGATTGCAAGCCATTAGATTATTTGAAGATCGCAATTGCCTAGACGGAGAATAGAACCTGACCTCCCCTGTTAATCTGTCTCTGTGGACTTTGGAACATGGCTGAAGGCTGATGAAAGCAGGCATTATAATGGATTGCAGATCGAGAACATCCCCATTGAAGAAAGCCATGGGTAACAGCACTTTTTGGAAACGTCTAGTTGCAAATTTAGATCTCATGCGCAGTACACCAGTAGTTAGTCGCCAGTGGGGTCTACCCGGAGTCATATTTTGCGACCAACACTTATGTTTTTCACTCCAGACATTTACCGCAAGCAAGAGAGGGAAAATATACTAACTGGAAAGATGAAGGAAGAAGGGGACGGAAAAACCACCACGAAGGGAGAAATCAGCAGCCTGCAAGAGTGAGATAAATGGATTGTGGACTTAATAAGACTTACGGTAAGAATCTTTGGCAGTTACCAAGAGTGTTAGAGTATATGCTTGCACAGGGTGTTTATGCCTCTGGTATATGATTATTATTTTTCTTATACTCAAGATTATATATTAGTTTATTCAAGTATTTGACGTCTGGAGTACAGTGGATATGATGTATGGAATTAGGATATATCTCAAAGGTGAGCACATTGTCTGGAACGACTTGATAGGTAACTTGTGTTATTCACATGTGGGTTGATGAATTATACACCATATATAATGGACTTGTTTGTTTTTATATGGATGCTATTTGTGTTTTGGTGTCTATAATTTGAGATTATAATTATGTATAGAAATATCTCATGGAAGTTAGGATTGTATTGTTTTTAATTCCCTCTTCTTTGTGATTTGTACATTTACATGATTTTTTTTACAACTGTTTTGGGCGTTAATAAATAATTTTTGAATCACTATGAGATCACCAAAGCACATGGGTTATGTGGTTGGGTGATCTTATGTAAACATTTCTAGTGTAACTAGTGTTGTCAATTTGTTTATAGCCCAGATGAAGTCAGAGATGCAGAGGCATCAAATCTGACGAAACACGTGTTGGCTATTGTGCGATCTAGAGAGGCTATTGTGTGATCTGGAGAAGATTATATTATACTTCAAGAATAGAATAATCGGAATTGAAAAGGAGATGGACTGGACTTTGATTTTATGATACGCATGGTTTAGTGCTCAGGATCATTTGTTTTCCTGCATGAGTAAGATAAATGGCAAGGTTCTGAGCAGAGCTTTGGGCACTCATCCTTTTAGAAATTAAGCACTGCTTCTGTGAAGGGTTCAGATTTGGAATAGCAAAGAGCAGTGGCCAGAAGACGTGATAACAAGTTACGAGTTGGAAATAAACTATGGAACTTTCACTCAAGGCTCAATGGTCTTCTTTTTGGAATTACATATTGCAGAAATGTTGCATGGAGAAAGTCAGGGACTCTTCTATAGTAAACTGCATCTTCATAGGAGTAATTATGTTTTATAAAACATGAACCAATTAATAAACAAATCTTTTCAGGCTGGTCATTTTTAAGCACCTCACTGCCAAGATTTACAAAACAATTTCTATGAAACTGATAGCAAATAGTTGGAATTGCCAATATATATATTTTTTTTATTAAACAGAGCAATAGGTAGCCGATGGTGCAAAACACATTTCACTTTAAATTTCAATATCAATACATTTCAATAAATTTCTAAAAAACCTTTAAATATCAGACACGAGATAAAAACAGATAAAAGGGAGCGAGATTCATCGAGATTAAAAAAACACCAAAATCATCATTAGAGCTTACAAGAAATTATGTGCAAAATCTACAATTTATAAAGTGCACCTGCAAAGTGCAAAACTGCAATAAAGTGCTACTGCAAAGTGCAAAAGGTACAATAAAGTGCAATCTTAAAAGTGCTAAGTGCAAATCAGCAAAAGATGTTAATAAAGTGCAAATGTCCTAAACAAAACCTGTTGCATTCAAAGATGAAAAGGCTGTTAATAATGAAAAAACTTTTATCATCTAATCTCGATTTTCTTTTCGAATCATCCTCCCTTCAATTGTTCTAGATTCCCAAAATATTTCCAATTCCTTTCAAATCTCCCGATGGCTCCCACTCTGCCAGCATAAGCCTTTTCAAAAAGACAGGTTCTCCTCATTTTGTTAAACCATTTTAAATGTAATGGGATCTCCCTGGATTTCCAGTTTTGAAGTATTAAAGATCTAGTAGCAGCACAAGATATAAATATAAATACTAGTTCAGCTTCATTAAACCTACTCCTATTCTTGCATATAACAGGGCCACTTCTACCACTGGCAGAAAAGTTTTCCCAATGGACTGTTCGATATCCGCAAATATCCCCTTCCAAAAAGATTCTAACTGCGGACAAGCGAAGAAAATATGGTGCCATCCTCCCTGACCACTAGCCATACATCTGAAACACTTATTCTCAACTTCAGGGTACATCCTCTCCAGAGCCTCTGGTGTATAATACGCTAACCAGCAAGATAAAAAGGACATTCTCTTATAATTGGCTGCATGTAGAGATTTATTTCCCAGCTGGCACAGAACCTCCCAATCCTTGGAGGAGAAAGTACACTGAGTCGAGAGGCTTATTTTCTCCAAATGTATGTCTACTTGTGCGGTTTGTCCAGAGCAACAAAGCATCTTGTATCAATGACCTATACCTTTATTCTTTCCTCCGTAAGGGCTGTTAACCAGACATTAGGAGAATTAAGCAGACCACTTATCTCTTTTCTGATGAAATAGACAATCTGTATATATTCAAAAAAAGTCGGACGCCTGGGATTATTCGTTCTAGCTAACACCTCCTGCCAGCTAATTACCCTGTTTTGGACTACCAGATGTCTCAACTCATGGAACCCGCAAAGTTCCCAATTTTTTATGTAGTTCAAACTTACGTGGAGACCTATTTGAGTACATTCAATTAGACTTACGTAATGGGAGCCATCGGAACAATGTTTTTTAAAAAGGAGCGACAGTCTTGACCCATATTCTCTTAGCGTCTTGTATCTTGACCTCTTTGGAAACTTTGCAGTTTTCCAAAAAATTGGAATTTGAGAACCTGCCTCTTGCAGCATCTTTACAAGAAAAAAGTTATCTCTTGTCAGATTAACCCTCAGTAATCCTGCCACTACATCAAAAAATGCAGCTTCATAGTAGGTCCTTAAATGGAGTAGAGCCAAACCTCCTTGATCTACTGAGAGTTGTACCCTGTTTTGGACTACCAGATGTCTCAACTCATGGAACCCGCAAAGTTCCCAATTTTTTATGTTGTTCAAACTTACGTGGAGACCTATTTGAGTACATTCAATTAGACTTACGTAATGGGAGCCATCGGAACAATGTTTTTTAAAAAGGAGCGACAGTCTTGACCCATATTCTCTTAGCGTCTTGTATCTTGACCTCTTTGGAAACTTTGCAGTTTTCAAAAAAATTGGAATTTGAGAACCTGCCTCTTGCAGCATCTTTACAAGAAAAAAGTTATCTCTTGTCAGATTAACCCTCAGTAATCCTGCCACTATATCAAAAAATGCAGCTTCATAGTAGGTCCTTAAATGGAGTAGAGCCAAACCTCCTTGATCTACTGAGAGTTGTACCACGGGCAGCTTGACTCTCGAAGCTTTATTGCCCCAAATAAATCCTCTCAGCATTGTTTCCAGCTCTTTAAAGAAACCTAAATTAATTTTAATGGGAACATTGCTGAACAGAAATATAAGCAGGGGCAGCACTGACATTTTGATCAATTATACCCTGCCTATAACTGATAAAGGAAGTAAAAGCCATTGATCTAGAAGGTTCCCAATTTTGTTCTTCATTCTAGTATAATTCAGGACAAAAAGCTTATCATATTCGCAAGTCACGAAGATACCCAGGTATCTAATTGGGTCGCTTCTTGCAGCTTGGGCCTGTAAATAAATAGGGAGAAAATGTAAATCGGTGTTCAAAGCAAGGACCTCGGTTTTTTTGGCATATATTTTATAGCCCCCTATTTTTCATAGTCCTTGAGCTCTCTCATTAGGTTCTCAATATTTTCTTTTTTAGGTATTAAATAAAGGATAATATCATCGGCAAAAAGCTTTAGCTTTGACATACCGATGATAGGGGGCTGAATAGCCACATTATTCCTGATCTTTACCACTAGAGGCTCAATAAAGAAGGTGAAGAGCAAAGGGGACAATGGGCAGCCCTGCTTTGTTCCCCGATTTACCTTAATCTTCCCGGCCTGTTTTGCATTGATTATTACTTGAGCCGATGCTCCCTCATAGATATTATGTAACATCTCAATAATTGAGACCGGGAATCCAAATTGGCAGAGAGAATAAAACAGTGCTGCCCAGTTGACCAAGTCAAACGCCTTTTCCGCGTCAATCATTAAAATACAAGCTGGAATCGAATTAGTATTAAAATAGTCCAATGCCTGTATTAGGAACTCGGTGTTTGCTGCCATATAGCGTCCTGCAATAAACCCAGTCTGATCTTGGTGAATTACTTCCTGGGCTGCAAGCACAAATCTTTCCGCCCATATTTTCATGAGGATTTTATATTCAGAATTTAATAAGCTAATTGGCCTGTAGGAATTCACGTAGTTTTGGTTTTTATCTTTTTTAACAAAACATATAATTGTGGATTCCTTAAAATCCACGGGGACATGCCCACCTAATCTAATATAGTTAAATAGCTTTTTCAAGAGTGTTACTAGTTCTTTAAAAAAAAACCTTGTAGAATTCAATTGGGTACCCATCCTGTCCGGAAGCCTTTGCCCCGGAAGTTGCCTTTATACATTCTTGTATTTCAGAAGTACTTATTTCATGCCCGATTTGGTTAACCCGATTTTCTGAAATTCTGGGGTCTCTATATTTGCAAAATATTCCTAGATCATTTCTTCCTCTACCTGGTATTCCGTAGAATAAATTTTTTCGAAATGGTCCAGGAAGATCCTTGAGATCTTGTCACCATCTACCTCCTCCATTCCACTCTGAGGGTCTCGGATTTTCACTATCATTGATGACTCCTGCCTCTTTCTCGCAGAGTTAGCCAGTAATTTCCCCACCAACTAGTTGTCTTCATAGACCTTTTGCTGGAAGGCTTTTGAGCTATTTATCTCCTCCACAATGAAAAAATCCCGTAAAAGTGCTTTAGCGTACTCTAATTGACTGGAGTGCTGTTGGAACAGTAAGTATCTAAGCTACAGTCAGCCGTAGAGAAGGAATAGACTGATTCTACTGAAATTAAAAGGTCTGACCATGTACAGATTCTAGTTGACTGCAAATTGCTACACTGGAACACCAAATTATGTGGCTGGATCTAAAGCAAGAAAAGCAAGTTATGCAACACAGTATGTGTTGTTTAATTTTCCGGGTAATCCTTGGCATTCACCCAATAAAATCAAGCAAGACTTTGAGGCCTGAACTAAGACAACTAAAAAAATGTGAACACATGTAAAATCAATATCTGTAGCTAGCAGCAATTCTGGCAACTAGATTATTCACAATATTAGGGTACCTGTTGTGCAGTTGTGCAGCATACACTCACAAAGGGTGTATAAGAGTAGTGCCATAGGCAAGTCCCTCTTTATCCATCCACAACTGGAACACAGCCGTGACAGGCCCCCAAGCTGCATTCATCCAGAATGGATAAGGACATCATTCACAAGGGAGGAATGCTAAGAGGTAAGAGGAAGTTTCAGTAAGATGCCAGTGTGTTACCAGCATTTCCCTAATGAGATTCAACTCCCCAAATTCAGATCAATAATACCCACTAACGAGGAACCGAGACAAGGAAGAGATTTTGTATAGAGGGGGGAATAATCAATACACAATCATTGCCAAAGACCAGGTTGGAGATATGTGAGCTCATTCTAGACAATAAAATCAATATAATTGTTGTAACAGAAACATGGTTCACTTGGTCATCTAAACTGGAGCTCACAATAGCCATTCCTGAAAGGTTTAAAAAAAACTAGGCAAAGTCTTAGCTATAATATATATCCAATGTAAGAAGGTGTTAGTTGACTAGGATACGAGCCCTGGTCAAGCAGTAAATACAATCCATGTCAGTGTAATGCACAAGCACACCCTAAATTAAGCTGTGCCCAGTCCCCTGGTAGCTTGGCACAGATCAGTCAGGCTTAACCAAGAGGTCATGGTAAAGTATTTGTGAAAAACTTCAAACAGTAACACAGAGAAATCACACCACAAAATGATCCCACAACAGAGTAGTTTTAAATAAATAATACAAGACCAGAATGACAAATATCCAATTAGTAGAACCAGAGATTATAAATAAAAGGGTTTTGAAGGAAAATGGCACCAAAATATGTAAAGCGCCAACTGTGGATATCTGATCATGCCGGACTGGGACAAACAGCCTGATTCATCAAGCCGAAATCGGCTCGCAAAGGGTCAGATTCTGAGAATCTGGCCCTTTGCGAGCGCTATTTTTGCATTTAGGATTCATCATCCCAAATGCAAAAATCGGTAATTGCTAATTCGCTAAATTGCGAGGAATTACATTTAAGGAATCTCTATTTGAGATTCCTTAAATGCAATTCATCAACCATTTTTAAATTGCTAATTCGCAATTTCGGGCCGCTATTTACCGAGAGGTCAGACCTCTCGGTAAATAGCAAAAACTTAGAAAAATGCTTTTAAAAGCATTTTTCTAAGTTGCATGTTGCACACACACATGTCCTTTGGACATGTGTGTGCGCAACACCTGTTTCAATTTGCATTTAAGGGGTGCTACAGGGTGTCCTTTGGACACCCCTGGCACCCTTTAAATCGCTATCTTATTTGCGAGTAGCAAATTGCTAATCGCAAATAAGGAATACTCCCCATTCATTCCTATGGGCCTTTTGGCCTATAGGAATGAATGGGGAGTTATTCCTTATTTGCGATTAGCAATTTGCTACTCGCAAATAAGGATTGTGTAGGAATCGCTATTTATTTAGCAATTCCTACATGAATCCCGTTTTGCAAGTCCTTAATAGCGATTCCTTATGAATCGCTATTAGGGGCTCGCAAAACGGGAGATTGATGAATCAGGCTGAAAGTCACAAGTTCAGAAGACCACAATGGAGCACAGGTAAGCTACAGGGACTCAGTTAGGCCCGCTGAACCAAAGTGCCTTCAATCATGGTTTGCAGAGCGTTGTGTGGATCTGAATGCAAGATGTGTTGTGCAGCTGGGGCAAAGTCTCAGTTCCAAGAAGCAGCAAAGATTTGGCAAGAGGTCCTGTTGTTTCGACGTCAAGGGTCCCATCAACGGGGCTTGCGATGCAAAATCTGGTATTGGGGATGCAATGCGCAGTCAGGCAATGCGTCGGTTCAGAAGAGCTGCGAGGCTGTGATGCAGAATCTTGCGTTGTCGTCGAAGCTGATGTCAATGAGAGATGCGAGGCCCTGTGCCAAAGATTCATTGCGCAGTTTCGGTTCTGAAGGCGATGCGGGCTTTGGTGATGATGCAAGTCTTTACACGTTCAATCCACACTCCAGTGGTAATGTGCCAGATCTGCTCAGGGTTGGCAGGCACAGCAGGGGAGATGCATTGGTTCTGATGGATCCACAAGCTGGTAAATCACCTCAGGCAAACTTCCTAGGGTCCAGGACTGGGGGATTGCACCACTTGGCAGGGTAGACTTACAGAAGGCAGAGTCTAGGTGCATATGCAAGGTTGTTGGAAGCCTGCTGTGTCCCTGAGGCTTCAGATCAGAATGCCAGCCAACTAGACCTTGGAGTCACTCAGGTTTCTGGGTTCAAGAGATGCAGGTCCAGTCCTTCTCATCCAGTCAAGAGGAAACCAGGAAGCAGGTCAGCACAGCAAAGCAGAAGTCCGGCAAAGTGGCAGCCATTCAGCAGCACAGCAGTCCCTCTTCCAGGCAGAGTATTCACAGGTTCAGAAATGTGCTTAAGTGGTGGTGTCTGAGGTCTAACTTTTACACCCTGGTGCCCTAGTTCTGGAAGATGGCGAGAAGGTTCTAGACAGTGACTTTAAAGTGCAAGGAATTCCCTGCCTCCCCTTTCCTGACTCCAAGATGGCTGGAGAGACAATGCATGGCCGTTAGGCCGTTTGTGTATGGACATGACACAGTCTATTCAGGTGTAAGTAAAGCTGTGTCCAGCTCCTCCTTCCAATCCTGCCAGTGATTGCCCATCCAGTCACACCTAAGCTCCAATTGTGTATGGCTGTCTAGTAGGAGTACACAAAAGCCCAACTGCCAACTACACCTGGTCCTATGACAAGGGACAGGCTGCAGGCTTCAAATGGCTAAGGCAAGAAAATGGCAACTTTCAAATTAGGGTTTTAAATTGTGATTGCAGAGACACAAAAGATGAACTGGTTTTCTCTTTTCATTTGGAAATTACACTTATAAAATGTAATAAGACAACTCCAATGGATTCTATGGAGAGCTAGGCCTTGCAGTATTTAAAAATACATTTAAGAGTTTTTCATTACCGGAACATATAAAACTAAAAAGTTCATGCCTACTGTTTAAATACACTCTACCCCGCCCTATGGGCTCTCCGGGTCCTACCCTAGGGGAGACTTATATGAATTGAAAAGGAAAAGTTCGACCTGGCAAGAGGCTAAATGTGCTATTTAAGTGGTTGGTACAATCGGTGCTGCAGACTCATGAGCAGCATTTAATATACAGGCCCCAGGCACAGGTAGTGTTAGCTTACTGGTAACTTCAGTGAATTAAATATGCCAATTTGGGATAGGCCAATATTACCTTGCATGTTAGCACTGAATAGCAGTGGTAAATTGCGCAAGTCCTAATACCAGCAAAAACGAGGTCAGAAAAAGTGCAGGAGGAAGGCAAAAAGTTGGAGGGAAGACCACCCTAATGCTGACAGGTATACCATTCAAGATGTAGAATTAACAAATATGACCCTTAGCTCGACCAACTTGGTTGAGTTACTTGCAGAGAGTGTGTGTGTTTCACCTAAAATTTCAATAGCATGCATTTGCGTTTATCGCCCCCCCCCTCCCCCTCAGATGGGACAAATCACTTCGGGATCAAATGCTGTCACTTAATTGCCATACTTTCGTGTTATGCTTCTAATCTTTTGATGTTAGGCCATTTAAAAATCAGAATAAAAACCAGCAATTCTACTTAGTATCTTTGGCCATTTTAGGGCTGATTCAATTGATTATTCTGCCACCCATATTGCAAGTCATTGCATGATCACGCATTTACTAATTCTAGTTTTATAAAAAATGTAGATATAAAACCCAAAGAGGCAATGGACCATCACCTGACTTTAGCAGAAATGCATTTTAGAAGGGCCTTAGCCAGTTAGACAGAAAGACCAGAGTGCAATATTTCAACCCACTCTCTCTAAAATTGTGGCTGGAAAAAATAACGTTAATCTAGCGGAGCTCAATGCTCCCACCACGACTGGAGATGTAACAAGCACAGTATAAGATACTAAACAATGGATCAAAAACACCAATATTCAAGTTTCCCCTCAAAAACGGGTTGAGCCCTTTCAAAGAAATCCCACAGCTCCTTGGCATAATGACGCCCTTAGGTTTTGCAAAAGTGAATGCAAATGTTTTGAGGGAACACATTGTGAGGACTATAACCTTTAGAGCAAACCCAGTTATTTTGAGACTTTGAAGAAATATAAAAGACTGACTTGAGAAGCAAGAGCTGCCTTCTTTGCCACCAGAAATATTATGGCTAACAACAGCATTAGAAATTTTTCAAGAGCATGAATGAATTCTCACATCCTTACTGTTGCATTGTACTAGTGATTCCAAAGTTAGAATTACTTGAATAACTACCACAATTCTTTCCCATTAAGATTAAACAATTCATGCTACTTTTCAGTCATCGATAGTTCAGAGAATTATCCCTAGTATTGGAGGCCAATGTTAAAGCCTATGCTCTAAAGGTACAAGCTGTCTTTCCTCTAGATCTGTGTCCTGCTAAACCTTTCCTCTAGCTAAGGATACACTGGCCCCTAAAATAACAGAATTAGTAGAACCTGGTGATTGAAAAAGGTAATTGTAAGACCTCTTCTTAAGAAACCATCTGCTGATCATCCAATGAGTAATACATTCTTGGCTATTTCCTTTCTACAGTTGATGCCTAAAGTGGTAGAAAAATTGGTTAATAATCAGCTTTCAAGGTTTAGCAATAATCATGTTAAACTTGGGGAGCTTATACTATGCGTATTTTTCATTTTACGGAGACAGGGGTGAAAGATCTGGCTGTGAGTTGGTGAAAATCGTGTCTTAGTACCCATAGCCAGCTAATCTACCTGCCTCCCTGTACTTCTACAAATACCAAATCGATGTGGGGAATTTCCGAAACAATAAATATATAAAATAAATGAATACGTGCGTTAACGAACATGAACATTCATTGAGAAAAAAGTAAAATCAAATGTTAAAAATAATGCCCTTATGACTAATTACAATTTTACTTACTTCTGTAATGTAAGGCCAGGGTGATCCTAGCATGAAGAAGTATCTCACACTGATCACCTAGGTCACTACTAGCATGACAGTATTTTAGTCTTAAAGTTTGCACTTGAAATTGTTTTATCTCTCTTCACTGAATTCTATAGTGGCCCTGGGCTCTGTGATGCTTAATTATTTAATATACATACTTGCAGTGTAACACTTTTCTGCCATTGGGAAGACTAATTATAGATGTGTTGATTAATTGTAGGTATGAAAATATATATATTATATAACACCTGTAAAGCGTCCCTCATTGAAAACACCATTCAAGTCAAAAATTATTTCGGTTACCAAGGTAAACATAAGAGTGCATCATAGAGAAAAACACAATATTGAAACAACTCAAGGTAGGTCTATGCATAAAAAAGACAGTCAAGCTGATCCTCGACTACACAAGAAGGCAACAAGTCACCCGGCGTAGCAAGGCAATTTTTATGTTGACCAGCCTCCTTTGCATTCTTCATATACTCCTAAACATACCTACTTGATTGTGTATGCTTCTTTTTTATTGTTCTATCACATAACCCTCCATTTATCACACTGCCAATCTCTTGGTAACGTGGGTTTGTCATTTTACCATTGTTGTTTAATTAATGAGCTATAGTTCCTGAGATAGAACTCAGAATATTTTCAAAAACAAACATATTCTAATCTAAATGTACACATAGTGAACATAATCTGTAATGAAAATATACATGGTATTAGTGGCATCAAATGTGATCTTAATGACGATATAATGGGCATTTAAAATGCCATGAGTGGTGTAATCAGAAAATATTTGTGAGGGGAGTTAGGTTGCCTTTCAGTAACATTGCTCGGCCTTTGTGCAATTTGGTGAACTCCGTTCTAACCACCTTAAATAGTATTTTCAATAAATGCAAATATGTTTTTATGACAAATTCTAGAAAAGTAAGTTCAAAACTTAGCATTCATCTAAGGATTTTCAATTTGAGTCGTATACATCCAAATCGATGTTTCGATTATTTTATTACTTTATAATTAATTGAAAGTGTACAGTAGAAAAAGTAGAAAACAAAAAGTCCCTGATTATGAGCGACCTGGTTAATTGCGATATACGTGGTTGGAGTTTTATTAAAAATTTCGGTAGATCAGACAAGGCGACATTTTATCGCAGGAGAAATGCCCAATCTTGACTAAACCACAGATGTTGGTGCCCCCCAGCAAAACTCGAATTTGTGTGGCATTTATAGCGCCTAATAAATCAAGACTGGGCGGAGATGAACTTTATCAGGCGCAATAAATATGACATCATTTAATTAGGGCAAAATACTACCCTTGATGATGCTGTATGAATACACGTGCTTGCCAGGGCTATAGCAATGATGTGATAGAGAAAAGTAAAAAAAATAAAACCACTTTAATGCAAGTACGGCTCAGAAAGCATTCTCTCCCAGGTGTTCTCATGCCCATTAGGCGCAAAATCTATATATATAATAGAACAAGCATACAAAAAGGGATCCGTTTAACCCCTTGCTGTAACTTTGGATCAAAGTGTTTACCCTATAATCAGACACTAGTAACTTTATTACGATGAAGCACACTTACCCCTTTTGGTTCCGGTGTTAAATTTGAGGCGTCCATTGCACCGCGCTTCACTGGAGGCATGTTTCCTATGACTGAACCAACCACGCCGCAAACTGCTCTCAACACACAACTTAAAAATGCTCTCAGACGTAGCACTTGACACTGTTTGAACTTCATGTGTTTACTACACTAGCTGTTAGTCATAAACCTAATTTTAATAACTCAAACCGCACAGCCTGTCAGCTAGTAATGGAATCTGCGCACATTACATCATTTATGGGTGTGGCTCTGTTCTGAGCTCTTAACCATTTCTTAATTTTCTGTTAAATAACGATTACACGACTCTTAGCTGTTTTTTTTCTTTACAAATGTTGAAAAGTACTTTTTAATCACAGAATGCATCATTTTCAAAGCTGTGACAAAGTAAATACCTCTCCCTGCATGATGCGAATTAGTATTCATTCCTTTGGTTTGATTGATTAAACTCAGTAGCTGTTGTGTGTTGTGAAAACTTATGCAGCAATCAAAACAGAACATGTAGCAACTTAAAGAGCATGAATAATGTCCAAAATCACAACTGTGTCAGTTGCGTCGTGATCCGCGGGATATGTCAGTTCCATCTTGTTTAATTTTATGTAGACATATGCAATGCATAATAACTCCCGGATTAGGTGAGGTCAAAATATTCAATCCAAACAAGTGAACCGTGCACCAGCATTAACCCTTACTTTAATGTAAAATATTGAATCTCATGAAATGCGCTCTGATAAGTGTCATTGTTTTTCAATTATGGTCATACATTCCCCTTACTATACAGCAGCAGTACAGGAACAGAGTTCATAATTTCTAGCATCGAATAGCAAATTCAGAGAGAGAAGGGGTGAGATTTGTGCTTATTGTTTCTATTTTAACAGAATAGTTGTAAACACCACATATTTTTGAACAGATTACAGAGAAGCCATGGCTGGGTTATTGGCCTGGATTTTACCAAAAACCATATATGTAAACAAAGCAGTGGTGGTTCCTCCACTAAGGCGGAGGAGCGATGCCCCACTGCTATTTACAACAACTAACAAAAACAATTGCCAATGCTGCTACTACTTGCTAGACATAATACAAAAAGATATACGAACAACGCATCACTATACCTCAAGCTTATGAATTGATTTTTTTATTTAATCAGCTTATTTCATTTTTTTTAGAAAAAATGCTTTATCATTTTCTTGTACATACAAAAACATTTCACAAAAACCCACAGATTAACTGTACATAATACCAAAAAATACAACACAATCACAACCAGCAATCTTCTTCAAACATACTACATTCATACCCAAACCATATATTCCTTTATATACAATAAACCAAACATAGAATTACAAGTACCTCAGGCATTTTACCCTACATCTGGTTGATGCCGAGACGCTCCAGCATTGCGCCATCCTTCCGTGTTGCTCCGCGGAGACTGAGCACGCAGTGAATACATTTAAGAAAGCCACATTCAAGATACGGTACAAAAGGGGGTGGTCCATCACCACCCCCTTTTGTACCACATTCAAGATACAGCGCCTCCCACAATCAAGTCAACTTGCATCAGTTTAGCCGGCTGACTTTAGGTATTCAAGTAATCATACATAATCTTTCTCAACCTTATGCCACTACAGGGCATACTGTTCATTGAATTTTCGTAGAGTGAATGTTTGGTCCTGATGAGAACCCCCAGGAATAGAGGGGTTCAAAACGCGTAGACTCTAAAATAAACCAAACTCAATTTCATGTTCAATCTGAAGCAGCTTTATTTAATAGGCTAACTGAAGAATTAGTGCAAACTTGATAAATGTTATAAATGTACATAAATGTATATATTTGCACCTTGTAGGGTAAAATGCCTGAGGTACTTGTAATGCTATGTTTGGTTTAGTGTATATAAAGGAATATATGGTTTAGGTATGAATGTAGTATGTTTGAAGAAGATTGCTGGTTGTGATTTTGTTGTATTTTTTGGTATTATGTACAGTTAATCTGTGGGTTTTTGTGAAATGTTTTTGTATGTACAAGATAATAATAAAGCATTTTTTCTAAAAAAATAAAATAAGCTGGTTAAAAAAAGCAATTCATAAGTTTGAGGTATAGTGATGCGTTGTTCGTATATCTTTTTGGATTAAGTCTAACAAGTAGAAGCAGCATTGGCAATTGTTTTTGTTAGTTGTTGTAGTGGGCTCAGCCTTGCTGCTTATGAGCCAGACCTTGTTTTGGTACCACTGCTCTTTAAGCAGTGCACAAAATAAAAAAGAAAATGATAATAACAGCACTCTGAGGTAGTGGGGGCGGGGCTGGGCTCCACGACGCCAAGCAGAGTGAGGAGTGGTTTGCACTCCTCTAAGTGCACATGACAGTTTGACCGGCCATCTAGGGCCGGCCACACTATCATGTGCACTTGGCATGTTATCCATTGGGCTGTGTTGCACAACCCCGTGGAGAACATGCCCAACCTCCCCAGACACTGCCTGAGCGTCCACACAGGATGCTCAGACCAATCAGGACACTGCTTCTGCAGTGGTTGTTTATTTTGTAAACCCATTTTACCCCCTCTACCCTCTTCCCCCTGCCCGCTCCACCACCTCCGTTCCGAGGCAGCTGCCACTGCAAAGATGATGATGGAAACTATCGAGATGTCAGCAAATCAAGAAGCCATACCAAATTCACACCCAAGAAGGGTAAAATGTGGCAGTGTCAGCAGCAGATCAAGTCTGGACATCTATAAAGAACTCAACTGGATCCTGATCTTTTTTCACAACCCGCAGCTGTACTCGGAGCAATCATCAGAAGAAGACAGTTATCACTGAATGATGACATAAAAGGCCTGGTTTAGAGTCCAATGGATGGGTTCCTCATTCATGGCAAATCTCCCATCTAACCTATTACAAGTTCATTATATCCAGAGGCACTTGTAATATGGTGGACTAGCGATCTGTCACGCTGTGACGAGTAACCCATTCGGCCGAACTTGTAATAAGGCAGACAGGATATCCCTCACGTCTGTGACAATCAATCAATCAATCAATCATCGCATTTATATAGTGCACTACTTACCCAGAGGGTCTCAAGGCGCTGGGGGAGGGGGATCTGCTACTGCTCGAACAACCAGGTCTTGAGTTGCTTCCTGAAGGCGAGGTGGTCCTGGGTCAGGCGGAGGTGGGTGGGGAGGGAGTTCCATGTCTTGGCGGCGAGGTAGGAGAAGGACCGTCCCCCTGTGGTGGCTCTACGGATGCGGGGGACGGCGGCGAGGGCGTGGCTGGTCGATCGAAGCTGGCGTTTGGGAGCGTAGAAGTTGAGGCTGCTGTTGAGGTATCCTGGGCCTTGGCTGTGTAGGGCTTTGTGTGCATGGGTGAGGAGACGGAAGGTGATTCTCTTGTTGACCGGGAGCCAGTGCAGGTCTCTCAGGTGTCCGGAGATGTGGCTGCGACGGGGGATGTCCAGGATGAGTTGTGCTGAGGCGTTCTGGATCCGCTGGAGTCTCTTCTGGAGTTTGGCGGTGGTTCCAGCGTAGAGGGTGTTGCCGTAGTCCAGACGGCTGGTGACGAGGGCCTGGGTGACCGTCTTCCTGGTCTCGGTGGGGATCCACCGGAAGATCTTACGTAGCATGCGCAGGATGTTGAAGCACGACGAGGAGACGGCGTTGACTTGTCTGGTCATAGAGAGGGAGGAGTCCAGGATGAAGCCCAGGTTGTGTGCGTGGTCTGTTGGTTTGGGTGCGCTGCCTAGGGCGGGGGGCCACCAGGAGTCGTCCCAAGCGGCGGGTGAGGATCCCAGGATGAGGACTTCCGTCTTATCTGAGTTCAGTTTCAGGTGGCTGTTCTTCATCCATTCGGCTACCTCTTTCATTCATTCGTGAAGGTTGGCTCTGGCGGTGGCGGGGTCGTTGGTAAGGGAGAAGATCAGCTGGGTGTCGTCGGCGTAGGAGATGATGTTGAGGTTGTGCTGGCGTGCGATGTCTGCGAGGGGGCTCATGTAGATGTTGAAGAGGGTTGGACTGAGCGAGGAGCCTTGAGGGACGCCGCAGATGACTTCGGTGGCTTCAGATCTGAACGGAGGGAGGCGGACTCTCTGTGTCCTTCCGGCGAGGAAGGAGATGATCCACTCCAGTGCCTTCTCCTGGACTCCGACATTGCTGAGGCATTGTACTAGGGTACGATGGCAGACAGTGTCGAAGGCCGCGGAGAGGTCGAGGAGAATGAGGGCCGCTGTTTCTCCGTTGTCGAGCAGCGCTCGGATGTCATCGGTGACTGCGATCAGGGCGGTCTCGGTGCTGTGGTTGGCCCGGAAGCCAGACTGCGAGGGGTCGAGGGATCCGTTCGTCTCGAGGAAGGCGGCCAGCTGCTTGTTGACGGTCTTCTCGATTACTTTTGCAGGAAACGGGAGCAGCGAGATGGGGCGGTAGTTTTTGAGGTCGGTGGGGACAGCCGATGGCTTCTTGAGTAGAGCGCTGAGTTCGGTGTGCTTCCAGCTCTCTGGGAAGGTAGCGGTGTCGAAGGAGGTGTTGATGATGTCCCGCAGGTGGGGTGCGATGACAGCGTCGGCCTTGTTGCAGACGTGGTGAGGGCAGGGGTCGGTCGGAGATCCGGAGTGGATGGAGTTCATCGTGCGGACAGTGTCTTCGGTGCTGATCGGAGTCCAGGCGCGGAGGGTGGTGGTGGGGGGCGGTGGTTTGGTCGTGGTGTTCGTCGGTTGAGTGCTGAAGCTGTTGTGTATGTCTGCGATCTTGTTGTGGAAGTAGGAGGCGAGGGAGTTGCAGAGGTCTTGCGAAGGGGTGATGTCGTTGTTTCCGGCGTTGGGGTTGGAGAGCTCTTTGACGATGTTGAAGAGTTCTTTGCTGTTGTGTGCGTTGTTGTCCAGTCGTTCCTTGAATGCAGTTTTCTTGGTGGCGCGGATGAGTTGGTGGTGTTTTCGGGTGGCGAGCTTGAGGGCAGTCATGTTGTCCGGTGTTGGGTCTCTGCGCCAGGTTCTCTCGAGGGCTCGGCAGTTCTTCTTGGAGCTCTGACAGAGTTACCCATCCTCCGAACTTGTAATAGGGCAGAGTAACCCGTCCGCCAAACACTAAATCTGAACATATATGATACTTTTGATCGATAATCATAATATTGCTTTTCACTAGATTACACAGCTGGCTGTAGGATACCTGTGAATGTTATTTCATAAATGTTCTCCATTGCAGTGAGGTAAGGCTGGATGACTGGCTGTCACTGAGCAACCTTCATCACCCCATTTCCTTGCCTCCATATAAAGGTGGCCAGAAATTCAATAATTCTTTGGTTTAAGTTAGTGGGCAGACGAATATCACTCTAGTGCTCCAAGTTGGAAGGAAGCAGCTGGGAATAGTTCACGATGGATCTGTGGTGTACACATGGTGGCAATTCCACTAGGCTAAGTCATATTCAGGAAAGCTGAGGCATGTTCATGGATGTCGGGCTCTGCGCTTTTGCTTTTAGGGTTATGGGAGCCAGGTGATGTTTCAGTTTTATACTATACACCTATGCCTCCATTGCAAAAAATATGTGTTCCTAATGTGGAACATAAGGGGGTAAAATTATCGAAGTATACTCCCACTCTAAATAGTCTACCCACAAAGACCTGACCAAAGAGAATAGGCACAAAATAAAAATAGATCAAGGGACAGCTATACAGCAAAAGCTTTTCATCATGTGCCAGGGTACCTATTCAGGGTAAGATCTCCCTTCTGTATATTATAAGGATATTATATGTGGGAGCTTGTAATCTCCCTATAATGTTTTGTTGTCAATTTTCTCATAATCGGTGCCTTCTGATGTTAGAAAGTGCAGATTATAAAAACATTACAAACCCAGTTGCTTATAATAAGGTATTACAAGTAACTTCTGATGTCGGAATGCTCAAGACTCAGCAACCTTCACTCTGCTTGAAGGAAGTTGGTGCGTTTGAGCTAGGGGCTTGTTATGTGACTTTACAATACATTTCATTATCCCGCATACCGTTGCAATGCGAAACTTTACCCAGACTTTTGTCGGGGGAGCGCTGGAAGTTGGAATACATGAATTTTCTATTCCAACTCCAGTGTGTGCAATGGTATAGAGTCCCAATATTGATGTTTAAATATTGATATGCCATAATATCGATGTTTAAAAATCGATATGACACAATATCAACCTGTAAGAATATTGTTGACCAGAATATCGACATGCAGGTAAGAAATATTTGTTTTGTTAATATCGAAGTTAGTAATAGCGTTCTTAATAATTTCGAAATTTCTTTTAGTGTTCTGTATTTTAGTATATGTGTAAAAAGTATAGCTTTTTTCTAATGTATGTTTGAAATTTTTAGAAGTAATTCATTTTATGTTAAGTAAACTTTGTGTATTTTTGTTTCGTAGCAGGTTGAGGGTTTACAGGGGAACTTGGTGGGAAGTAATTTATTTATAATAAATTTATTAATACATCTTTAGGAATTATAAATGTTCAAAAAAATTAAATATTGCCTTTTAGTTCTGTAGTGGGTTGTGGGTTTATAGGGGAATAGGGTGGAAAGTAATGACATTAAAATTAATGAATTAATCATGTTGTTTAATTAATATTTTTGTATTTATTAACTTATTTTTTAATTGTATTCTTTAATGTTAATTAATGGGTTATGTATTCGTTATTAATTGGTTATTAATTAGTATTAATTAACTGGGAAATATTTTAATTGTGTTTTTTTGGGAGGAGCGGTTGTGTGTTTATAGGGGAGTAGGGTGGGAAGTAATTTAATTATAATTAACTAATAATTGTATTAATTAATATTTATGTATTTAATATGTTATGTTGATAATTGTGTTAACTATTTGTTATATTGTTATGAGCACATTGTGTATTTAGAGGGGAGTAAAGTGGCAAATAATTATAAATTATTATGATATTTAATTTTTTCTGATACTATGGGGCTCATTAGGATGACGGCCGGACTTTGTCCGCCCGCCATCCTGTCGGAATTCGGGACTGCCCGCCATTAGGGCGGGGGCCCGTGGGGGGTATTAGGATGTTCTCGCCACTGTGGCGGGCACATCCTACATTTATAGCATTGTGACGGGCGATGCTCTATGCACCGCTCGACACAATGCTATAAATGGATTAAAGCATTTGCATAAACAAAGCGCAGGCACAGCGCAGTGCCTGCCGCTTTGTTTATGCAAATGAAGGGGGGTTACCACAGGTACCCCCGTATGCACCCCCCCACCTCTGCTTCACTTTGGGGGCCCGCAGGGGCCCCCCAGAGTGAAGACCGCATTCTTTTCCGTGGCTGCATCACCGCCGCGGAAAGGCATCACCAGAAGCCAATTGTAATATGGCAGGCGGTGTCTGATAGACATCGCCACCATATTAATACTATTCCGCCCTGGCCGCAAGGCGACCAGGCGGAAAAGCGGCGGACGGTCTTTCCGTCCGCCGCGGTCCCCTTCGCCATTCTAATATGGCGGGGGGGAATTCAGGAGTGGATGTCGGGCGGATTGCCACTGCCAGGCCGGCGGTGGCTACCACCAGCCTGGAGGGGGTAATCCGCCCGACATCCTAATGGGCACCTTTGTATTTACTTTAATTTCATAGTCTTAATAGTATGGATTAATGTATTACTCATTGTTTTTATTTTTTGCATATTGTTATTAGTTAATTATTTTAATGTTAAGCAATTATGCTAATTGTGTCATGTTTTACAATAGTGGTGGTGTTATTTATAGGGGTATTTGGTGAGAGGTAAATTATTTTGTAATATTTAAGTGTTTATTAATTAATGTTTTTATTTTGCTGGAGCGGGAATAGTAAATTATTCACCTCCGCTATCCAACACTTTTCCCATTTTTGCAATTGTTGGAGTGGGAGTAGTAATTTTATCCCCTCCACTATCCAACACTTTCCCTACTGTTGCACTCTGTGGAGTGGGAATAGTAAGTTATTCTCCTCCGCTATCTAAAACTTTCCCTACTGTTGCACTTGCTGGAGTGGGAATAGTAAAATATTCACCTCCGCTTGCCAACACTTACTCTACTGTTGCACTTGCTATAGTGGGAATAGTAATTTTATCCCCTTCACTATACAACACTTTCCCTACTGTTGCACTCTTGAGTGGTGGGAATAGTAAATGATTCCCCTTTGTTGTGAATGTATCTAGGACCCTAATTAAATATTCCTGATTCATGCCCTTATGCGGTTATGATAAATCATGTCCTAATGAAGGCATACGAATCTTACCCATATTCAGTCATAGCCCACGCAGCCCAAATACGGCAAGGCTACTGCCTTAGATTCCTAGAGAGCACAACGAGTTCTTTCGACACACCAAACCTTCAGCAACCTGGGAATTCCCCATGTCTTTGTTTTGATTTGTCATTGAACTCCTGCGAGCACTAAAGGAACAGTCAGTTCTTAGTGACATCTTTTATTGACGTCTTATGTCCAACCTTACGTCAAACACGGCACCTTCCAGGTATAAATATACCAACACTTGCCTTAAGCAAACACACGGTGGTGTGGAGCAGAGCAGCTATCTACTTATCCGAAGCCCAGCTGATGCGAGAGCCGAGGGAAGCCGCCCCTCCCCTTTGACACACTGGAGAAGCTGCCTTTTCTCACGCCGAGAAATCCAGCTCCGGTGTTTCCAGTCACCCTCGCTGGTTGCTGGGAGATCGAGTCCTGAGAAACGAGATACAAGACCTCCTTCATTCTATAACCAAGGTAAGGAGCTGATTCAAACCTTAGAGAGAATTCTTGATTCAGATTCTTGGCAAACAAAACCCAACTTAACTTAACACTGCAACTTACTTACTCCTTCCCACGTATTAGGCTTAGGTCAGGTACACCGGGGTAGGCATATCTTAGAATCGTGAGTCCGTTTCACGCTCGTACTTCCCAGCGGCTGGCGATACATGGATTTACTCTAACAAATGCAGATGCCGCGTGTGAACTCCAACCATTAGACCCTACCCGGGCTCGGTTTCTTCCCTATTCCTATTAGCTATTGATTGATCTTTACACAGCCCTGCGTGTAAACAATTGGAGACCAGTGTCCTGGTCCTACGTTTCATGCTGGGATGTACAGATAGACTTTTCCCTTTTTGATGTCAACTTACCAATTCTTCATAACTACTTAGTCGTCAATGACAGTGACGCTACTGCATCCACTCTGAATTACAGTGGAGCCCATTAGAAGGATTCTGCCATTTATCTTCGGTTGCATCTGATAATTGAGCGTGGTTCTCCAACCCTGGCCCCTTTTATCTTGCTTTGTGGGAGTACCGGTTCCCTCTTCACCGAGTTTAACAAACATCCCTGGTCTGTGTCCCTGTCCTATGTCCTGATGAAGACCAAAATGCAAGGGATCAATCTCAGCCTGCCTTCATACTAGGGGTCGAAACGTCGACTGTTTTTTTCTTGTTCTTCAGCTGCATTCCCACAATCATGTTATTAAGTACACTCATGAAGCATGGTATTTTGTAGTATCATTACCGAACTTTGTTCTTTGTGAATTTAAATCAGTATAAGAATCTTCAATTAATTGTAGCCTTTTTGGCTTTGTTTTATGCCACTTTACCCCTTCCTACACTCACTTCGCACTTCCCCTCTTTTTTCAGGGCACTGTACGTATCATTGTAAATGCAATGTCTATAATGGTCTGCCTGAATAAGTGGCTAAGCTACATTGTAAATAATAAACAATGTTAGCAGAATGACCTGGCTGTCTCTATAATTGACTTTATCTTGTTGTGAATAAATTTCCTTGGTTTACTGGGAGCCCTCTTTCTTAGCAATCTATATACCCAGATCCCAATGACTACTTTGGGTCAATCCCCCTTTTTGCAACGTATCTTAGAAACACCAGTTGAGTTCGTTAGTCAATGTTTTTATGTATGTAAATATTTTATCCTTTTTAAAGTATCATATGGCTAAGAAACCATATCAATGCTTTTACAGTATTATTTTATAATACTCCTTTTACTGTACGCACTTTACTTCATGATAAGTATTACAATTGTGGCAATTCATTTCTCTTGCATGAGAAAGAAGACCTTTTATTGAAAACGCCCGTCTTTCTATTTCTCTGCACTCTGGTGGAACTAAGTATGCACGATTGACTAAGCTGTCTATTGTTTTCACACGACTCTGGAGATACACTCCTTATTCTGGGGGAGCAAAGTTGTCATGTTATATGGTTGTCAGAAGCAAATGCCTTCTTGTCTAAATCAGAGAAGTTAACCCCTCACTATTCATACGAGAAAGTTTCTAGTGACCTCTGAGCTAGCTGGCAAAAACTAATTAAGTCTAACGTAGTCAGTAGAGACCTAGATGACTTCAGTCCTACGTCTACACTGCTGTTTATGTTATTAGAATGCGCAGAGCCTATTGGGAATATAGGAACTACACTACATGGCGCCCAATGTTTGGTAAGGCGATAATCTAACGCAAGATACTAGAGTAACTCAGTCGTGCTTTTCACACAGACCCCTTTTCCCCGTAAAAACTCCAATAGACGTCTGGAGTGGGTGAAAGGTTAATATCCGCCGAAACTTAGTAGGATGAGAATCCTATGTATTAGTTTACGGTATAGTCAACATTGAAGGATACAGTGTTCCAGAATATTGTGCACCTAATCTTTGTTTCCTTGAAACCTGATCTGCAACGAAAAACTTTTCTGTCAGTGAAAATGTCAGACAGTGAGGATGAAAGGGAAAGAGTTAGACTAGCAGCTCAACTCCTAGCGGAGGACACAGTCATCCAAAATACAGAACCGGATGCAATACTCATTCCGGTTCTGTATTTTGGAAAAATCATAACTATAAAACTTATAGAAAATGGGGTAACATCGAGAGATGGTACAGTTGTATTTGTGGTAGGGGCACATGAGTATCGGCAGACAGAGGTATTCTATTCCTGGATAACCTTTCCAGCAGCACATACTGTGACACTTGAGTTCCTTTGCTATAAAGTAGCGGAATCTCCAGAGGAATACTCTCCATTCGAGGGAACTGAAATTCCACTAACATACCAAGAGCACCTGCTCTTATTTAATGGTGCCCTAAAACATCAAAATCACATTACCAGGCTCGGTCCACTAGGTAGACCAGGAGCCACGTGGCCGGTTCTAGCCAGCTGCACACCACACACACATTGAAGGAATGTCAGACGAAGAACTTTTGGTTCAACTAAAACAATTAATTAAAATTAATAGACAATTGGTCCAATATATCATGCAGACTTCAACAGTCCAACCTGCAATTAAAATTCCTCAAAACACCCCTCATCAGGGGAATACAAATAAAATTACACCACAGAATATACAATCATGTCTTGGAAAAACACCCGCAAAACGGGAACAAATCCCCTTTTGGTTAGCTCAAAAAATCACCCAGATAGAGGCAGTATTTCCTGATACTACCCCTCATGAAAAACACAGAATTCGGACTATCTGTCTCCCAATGGGGATCGCACCACATGTGGAGGACTGTGACACTTGGGGCACGGTCTTTGCTTCTATCTACACAAAAACACATGGTGTTCCGTCAATGGCGGTAATACCAGATGTACTAAGACAGATTCAAAACGAATACGGTGCAGATCCTGCTTTAACTCTGGGTATGAAATTACTTAAAGACTTCAAGCAGGTCTCGGCTATATTATTAGCCAACATATAAGGAGAAGCAGCACGTGTGGCAATCCGCCAAAAATTGAAGGAAACAGATATAGCAAACCAACCTTTTGAGCTTGCTAAAATAATTGAAAAATGCTATGAAGAATTAGGCAGAGATAGTTTGGGTGGTAAACCTGTAAAACCCCAACTAATTGAAAATCCTGAAAAAACCTTTATTAAAATCTCAATTCTCAAAAGAAGAAATGGGAGGGTAATAAACAAACCACTCCCAGAGAAAAACAATTTCAGTCCAGAGGAAGGTCTCCCCAACGGAGAGATAAGTCTCCAGGCAGAGGGGACAAGTCTCCCCAAAGGGAGCCCTCTGAAAAAAGATATAACCTTAGAGATAGGGATAAATTAAAAAAAACTGACAGATATCAAGATATTGATACCTGTCCCTCTCGATCTTTTCAGACTTCCTCACAGAAATCGGAAAGAAGAGGACGGTCAGAACACAAGGAAGAGCACGTCAAGTCCAAAGACAAAGAACCTGCTCATCAAAGTAAAAAATCACAATTTCCCAGAAAGATGGTAGCAAGTATTAAAATTAAACATGCCGAGAATCCTGAGGACACAACTGAAAAACAGAGAGTGGGCCCAGACAATGCTAGACAGCGCAGCAGAAGTGACCATAGCTCGCAAGATCCTGATGAATCTTCTGGAGACAGTGGACACGAATGAATACATTCAGGTGGAAACTGCAGACACGCGAGTTAGCATGCCCCATAAACTATATGAAATAACATTACGTATAGAGGGAGATAAAACTAGGAAAATAGAAGGTCTCTTTTGGGAGAATCTTTCTAAAGGCTATGATATCCTGTTAGCTGAAAAAAAAACTGGCCACCAGAGTTTGTCAGGAAGTGCCCCCATGGCGAAGAAATGATTATCCCTGCCTTCTCAAATCATATCCCAATTCATAAAAAATACACATTTGCAAGAAAATGGGCGGTGGCTCAAGCTCCTGCTTTATATAAAAATCATGTAGGATGGGATGAGGATTCTCCTCACCACAAAATCCAATTAAAAAATCAACCTACTACACAAAGGCAGTACCCAGTTAAACAAGAAGCTAAAAAGCAAGTCAGGGAGATCTTAGATCAACTTGAATATCAGGTGGTGATTGTAACATGCACCTCACAAATGAACAATCCTTTGTTTCCTGTCTCCAAGCCAGACGATTCATATCGTCTAGTTTTGGACTACAGACATCTAAACTCCTGCTGTAAAACTTTTGCAGTCCAAAACTCACACAGCAGTGCAGCACTAATGAATAACATCGTGCGCAAAAAATATAAAACAACATTAGATATCTCTAATGGATTCTTCTGTTAAAACATTGCACCTGAAAGCAGGTATTTGACCGCTTTCTCAATAATGGGGTCACAAAAACAATTTTGCCGACTCCCACATGGATTCAAGAATAGCCTAGGATTATTCTCAGCAAGGGTAACTGAATTACTACAAATGTATGATGATGAGACATTATCCTATGTCGATGACATCTATCTTACAGACTATGACCTGGAGCCTCACTTGAAAAGAGTGAACACCATAATACTTGGGTTAGCATCCGAAGGTTACAAATTCAACTTTAAAAAGTCAAGAATAGCCCATCTAACAGTCCTATTTTTAGGATATGAATTATCAAGTGAAGGCAAAAGCCTAGCAGACAATTTCTTAGAGAAATGTGCAGTACTCCAAGCACCTAAAACGCTGAAGAATTTACAATCAATACTAGGTTTCCTGAATTTCGGAAGAACATACATCCTAAATTATGCAGAGAGGGTTAAACCTCTCTACGAATTAATAAAACCTGATTATAAACAAAATAATTGGACTCAAGAACACACAAAAATTTTGAGATCATTACAGACAGACATGTTAACTAAAACAAAACTGCAAACACGCGCAAACAAACGCAATCTAGTAATCCGAGTCATCCCAGGAAGATGCGGATTCACATACCTGACCTCTAATGAGGGAGAAACGGTACCAATAGCTTACAAATCACATTTGTACACACAAGCTGAAATGGAATTCAGTTCTACAGAAAAAATTCTGACAGCGGTTCAAACTGCTGCAGCAAGAGAAAGAGCCCTAGCCCAAGGCAAGAGAATAACTGTTTTTACAGCAGAATCAGCCATTGAGGCATTGAGAAGTCCATGCAATCTAAATACTGTGGCATTAGATCCGAAATGTATACAATGGGAAAATTCTCTTGCTGCAGAAGACGTGAAACACTATTTTGATCCGAAAATGAAAAAAACTAGAAAATATGGATACGAATATGAATGTCCTCTGCCAGTCGAAATCCTGCCTCTAGAACAATACACCTGTATAATCTACACAGACAGGTTTGCACAACATTTTGTTGTGGAAAAGCAAATTTACAACAATGCGTGCGTGATTGTTAAAGGTCATTGGCGCTTAGGTAAATTCAGACCACTGGTCACTAAAACAGAATCATTCAGAAACTGTACAGCTCAGCGAGCTGAAATAAGATCGCTAAAGATGGCGCTTGAAAATGCCGATAGCGAATTCCCCACACTAATGGTGTGCGATTCTCATTACTGCATCCAATTTTACAATAAGAACCTGCAGACTTGGATTCAAAACGGTTAGAAAAATGACACAGGTGCCACAATAAAGCATAAAAAGCTTTGGGAACAAGTAGTTCTTTTACAGAAAGAACTACAAAAGACTCACGTGATACATACACTGAGTCATCAACGTGATGGCGTTCACATTGCAGGGAATTCATTAGCTGATAGAGCCACAGCGGTAGCTGGTCAACCGGCTTCCGAAGCCACTAAAAAGCGTTCAGAAGAACAAATAGATGGAGAAACCATGCTGGCAGTAAAAGCCTCATTAAAAGGCGACTATGCGGCATTACCTCTCAACTATCCACTCAATAATACATACATAATTGATGCGAACTCCGTACCGTTTGCTCGAATCCCTGGAGTGGGGGATAGAGTAATTCCAAACACAAACCGGAGAATCTTCTTGATACAAGAAGCACACATGGGATTGGGTCTGAGGCACCAAGAGATCCTGAAATCTCTGATAGAATTACAATCACAATACTGGTGGCCGGGAATGAGCGTAGAAATTTACAATTTTGCAATGAATTGTGAGGACTGCAACAGAGATCGCAGTTGTGAACCGGACCAGGCACCAGACCAGACACAACTATTAGAAAGCATCAGGCTATCTATGCGCAGACGTCCGACCGGACAAATGCGGTCCCATAATTATTAAGACTAGATTCACTAAAGATGTGGCCCCAGCGCTCGGCTGACGCCAGAACTGTTATAAAAGATTTGCGAGTCTTTATCGGCACATACACAAATGGCATGCTACATTCTGACCAGGATCCTGCATTTAGCTCTCGAGCTTACAAAGAAGCCATGAGCAGCATGGGCATTGCATTGCGGTACTCCTCTACCTTCCATCCTGAGGGAAATGCGGTTGTGGAAAGAAAAAACCGTGACATAAAGAAATCTATAACGGCGAGGGTATTAGGTTCGGGTGATGGGTGGGTCAAACATCTAACAAGTGTCCAACGTAGTCTTAACAATCTGCCAAGAAAGTCTCTAAAAGGTTTCACTCCATACGAACTATTGTTCGGCACTAGAATGAGAATCCAGGACTTAGATAGTCATACTTCAGTGGTAGAAGAAAAAACCTTTGATATCAAAGATCGTTTGGCTGTTTTACAGGACTTGAATGAAACAAGAAAAAGTCTAAGTAACATAAAGTCTAAGCCAACAACCACTGAAGAACCACCTGTCCCAGCGAGACCTGTCTGGAATCCAAAGATTGGGGATCTGGTCAGAGAAAACATTGCGGTAAAGAAGTAATTTGGGCCTTCTTACAGAAAAGCAGTACCTATCTTAGCTGTCAGCGGAACAAGATCAGTAGTACTACCGCCACTTGCTGGTAAAAAGGAAAATAGAGTTGTTTCCATCGACCTGGTGAAACCACAATCATGTCGCCGATAATAAGTAGTAGGCCCAGTGGACTCCCAAGAAATAGCAGAAGACCAAATCTTGCTACAATACAAGAGGTTCAAACTGAAAGACTAATCACTTTTGATAAACCATCAGTGATTAAAATAGAACTATGCAACAAAGCCATGGAACTTGTGCCTCTTGAAACCCAAATTGCAACAGTTCAAGAAACACCAGTCTACAATGATGTAGCCTCGGACTATACAAACGTAACAAAGAGAATGCAAAGATCAATGGAAATCTGGAAACAATCCCACCAACTGACAGAACTGCATTTGGCTACTTTATCAACTTTGATGACTTTTCTGATGATCCAAGTCAGCAGTAAAAACTTTCAAAATGAAAATTAAAGAACTTTTTCATCAACTCAAAGAAACATATCTGATTTCCCCTTGGATTGAACTATGAATTGTGTTAGGTGTAGTTACCCTACTGCTTGGGCTAATCCTAGTTTTATTTTTGGGTACATTTATTGATGGAAAATACAGTACAATGGACACAGCAAGTCAGAACATCATCTTGGTCCTGAAACCACACAGATCCTCTCACATAGAGAAAAGCGAACTATCATCAGTGAACATCACAGCAAAGCCTATACCTGGTGGTATAGCATGGGACAGAACTGACCATGAAATCAATGGCCCGGTAGAGCTCTTGAAGTATCCACACCAATTCAAGATTTCATTAAGTGACTTTGTGACACCAAGTTCTTTCTCTGATGATTGGGACTTTGAAAACATTAATAATATGGTGTTAGATTTAGAAATGTCAGCAACATTTACAGAACATGATTATTTACAAGGTTAATCGAATTATGAAGAAATGTACTGTTACAACCACTATGGTCATCATTATCTGCATAAGTCTGTTTATCCTAGAAATGTTTTTTCTTATAATCAGTGGGAACATTGTCCAACTCCGCCAATAGGCAGTTCAAAAACGTTTTATGAAAAATTACCATACTTTTCAGGGTTTAATCACACTGATCCAGAAATGTTTTAGTTCAAGATTTTAAATAAGACAGGAATGAAAAACATGCTCACAAATAATAAATTGATTTATTCTGAAAGATTTTATGATAAAATGTCAACATTTGGTTTCGAGTTTTGGAAAAACAACATTGAAACAAAAACCATCTGGGGAACAAAAGAATGGCAGGTACAAGGTCTAGAAGCATTATTCAGAGCCTGCATGACCCCAGAACAAATAATGTTCCTGAATGACACAATTCAGCAAACAACCTGTCTTGGCTTAGCTAAGATAAAAGATTTAAATAACCTGTCTATACCAAAACCTATACCTGATAGAAACACCACTACAGATGAGGGGTTAGACGTGTCCTATATTTTAAAACAAAACAGAAAAAATCCTGATTGGAAAAAATGGTTGATCTGGCCCATAGACACAAATAACTGTCAAAATAGATTCCTGAACAAAATACAGGGGTTCAAACAGAACAGGCCAGACCCTAGATATTCCCAGAGACAACATCCAGGGATAGTAACAACATATAGTGTAGGAAAACTATGCCTTGACTGGCTACAGAAATCCACACTTCCCGAAATAAAGCAACACTTAACTCTATTTAAAGAAGGTGCTGACTTCCGAGATTTCATAATGGGACCTCGCAAACAGCGTCTAAAAACGTTTCATATACGCCGGTATATACGCAGCTTACAACGAAGCTTGGAAATTGAAACAAATTGAAGCTGCAGAAAAAATACGGGAAATTGACTGTATCAATTTGGAAAAAACATTTTCTGTAGTGGACAATGGGTTAACGACTCTGTCCTCCAGAATCTATTCACTGGACAGCATTGTGTCATCTACTATTGATATAATAGAGCAGGACATGTTAATGTTACAACATGGCCAGTCCCAATTACGTTCTATTGTACAGCTAGGCTGGACATTACAAAACCTGCGTTCAGGCTATGTGCCATGGCGTTTAATCAACACAACGTCATTGTTTTCTATCTTTAACCTTACTGATAAACAAATCAGTTTGGCACAGAAAGGAGCAGGCTATACGATACTGAGCATTGAAAAACTTGAGAGACTACCATTGACAATGTCAGAAAGACCTGTCATTGAAAGGATAATACATGGCACCATTACAATCCCGATAACAACTTTTCAGTTTCAATACTGCCAAAAATATATACCAGCAGGCCTGAATGAAAGGTTGGGTAAAGGATACATCAAATCGACCTGGAATTTACCTTATACACACCTTATACACACAAATGTTACAGTGAAGGGAAAAAAGAAGTATTTCTTAGTGGTAATAATTGTAAAAAATTACTAAACAGTACACTCGTGTGTCAAGGTATTAACTTGCATGGGGCCTGTGAAGGCTCTTCGAACAACCTTTCATGTCATCTTCAGGGCACCCCTACTACACAGATAGAGCCATTTTTCAAACAGCTTTCCAACAGTAGCTACATTTTAATAAGTGATCACAGCTGCTGTGGCATGGTGCCAGGAAAAGCCTATCTTGTAACTGTGACAGCCAGGGTCATTTGCTGTATGCAAGTATTGTATCCAAACAGCAATCCAGACATGGAGGCGGCAATATGGCCTTATGTGAATATCTCTTCTATTCGAATTGATACTTTAAGCAGAATGAAGTCTATTCTTTTAATTACAACTGTGCCTTTAACCTCGTCCAAAGAGACATATGACCTGCAAGTTGCAAGGACAATGGCAGAGATACATACCCTATTATCGACAAATTGTCCGGTGCATTTCGTAGAAATGTTAAGCCAAGTCTTAAACATGTCAGATACCAGTGGCATCGAACATGTATTTAAGACAATTTTTTCGGGACTGCTAACACCGTTCTAAGCAGTTCTTGGCATCTTCCCGAATTTTGTGCATTCGCTCTTCGGCGGCCTGCCTCTTATTTTGGGACTCGTAGCAGGAATTTTATTTTTGTTCCTCCTGCTCCGATATGGCAAGCCAAGTCACAGACAAACCTCTGGCACCGATGGAAGAAACGATCCTAGCAATACGATAAAGAGACCGTATCACTAAGGTCCTCGGATTGGCCCGGCTAAGAGATCTGAATACTACCTGGTTTCTTTCATTCAGACCAATTTGGCAAAATTGCATCTTACCTGTGCCTTAATGTCTGCTATGCGGAGAAGAATGCGTGTTGGACGTTTGTCTTACACTACCATCAGCAGTACTATTGGATATAGACGCTTTGCTTTGTCCTGTTACGACTCATGCAACATGTTGTCCCCAGCGGCTACCTATTCTGATGGTGGCATTCGTTGAGACTTCACCATTACGATTAAGTGGCGGTAAGGTACGAGATGAAAGCGGCACCACACAGGTACAACCTTCTGTGAACATTGCTGTTCCTGACATCGATGATGGCAATGCATCGCACATTTGCACTATTTCCAACTTTTCGGAATTGGCCCAACTTTCACCTACTGTTGTAGACGATTTTTTTTCCGGCCTATCAGAAGTAATGTTCTCCCCTAACAACGAGAATAATATTTGAAAAAGCGAGCTCACCGCGTTCCCTGAACTCTGAATTCGGCCTTAAGTTTTAATAAACAGAGCTCCAAAAAGACAGTGACACTAATTTTTTCTCCCTTCCCGAGAACAAAATTATTTTCCCCTAATTTCCAAAATATTTACCGTTTTTTTGGCACATGGTACTCTGCTCAAAGTAGAACTATTCTTAGAGAACAGAAGTTCTATTTTTAGAGACTCTAGAGACAATATTTCGAATCAGCCTCTAGCCTATGTACAATCTTGTTTAACTTTGTGATGAAATGGTCTCAACTTTTTTTCTGTATTCAGAGCCATTTCATGAATGTAAATTTTTGCAATTCATTCAGCCTATATTCATATTTGCATTTCCTGAATGATAACTTTGCTTGAAAGCGTACAGTATAATACTCATTTCGTGTATCTATACCATTTCAAATGCATTTCATTGTATTTTGGGGTGGGTTGGAAAACACATGCATACCTATATGTTTATATATTGCTTAGTATTTAGTAATGATGGACATTATATGTGGAGTGGGTGTTGTGAATGAATCTAGGACCCTAATTAAATATTCCGGATTCATGACCTTATGCGGTTATGATAAATCATGTCCTAATGAAGGCATACGAATCTTACCCATATTCAGCCATAGCCCACGCAACCCAAATACGGCAAGGCTACTTCCTTAGATTTCTAGAGAGCACAACGAGTTCTTTCGACACACCAAACCTTCAGCAACCTGGGAATTCCCCATGTCTTTGTTTTGATTTGTCATTGAACTCCTGCGAGCACTAAAGGAACAGTCAGTTCTTAGTGACATCTTTTATTGACGTCTTATGTCCAACCTTACATCAAACACGGCACCTTCCAGGTATAAATATACCAACGCTTGCTTCAACAAACACACGATGGTGTGGAGCAGAGCGGCTATCTACTTATCCGAAGCCCAGCTGATGCGAGAGCCGAAGGAAGCCGCCCCTCCCCTTTGACACACTGGAGAAGCTGCCTTTTTTCACGCCGAGAAATCCAGCTCCGGTGTTTCCAGTCACCCTTGCGGGCTGATCGAGTCCTGAGAAACGAAATACAAGACCTCCTTCATTCTATAACCAAGGTATGGAGCTGATTCAAACCTTAGAGAGAATTCTTGATTCAGATTCATGGCAAAGAAAACCCAACTTAACTTAACACTGCAACTTACTTACTCCTTCCCACGTATTAGGCTTAGGTCAGGTACACCGGGGTAGGCGTATCTTAGAAGCACCAGTTGAGTTCGTTAGTCAATGTTTTTATGTATGTTAATATTTTAACCTTTATCACATGGCTAAGAAACCATATCAATGCTTTTACAGTATTATTTTATAATACTCCTTTTAGTGTACGCACTTTACTTCATGATAAGTATTACAATTGTGGCAATTCATTTCTTTTGCATGAGAAAGAAGACTGCTCAATAAAATAACACCTTTTATTGAAAACGCCCGTCTTTCTATGTTACTGCACTCTGGTGGAACTAAGCATGCATGATTGACTAAGTGAAATAGCTGTCTATTGTTTTCACACGACTCTGGAGATACACTCCTTATTCTGGGGGAGCAAAGTTGTCATGTTTTATGGTTGTCAGAAGCTAATC
This sequence comes from Lissotriton vulgaris, assembly GCF_964263255.1. NCBI lineage: Eukaryota > Metazoa > Chordata > Amphibia > Caudata > Salamandridae > Lissotriton > Lissotriton vulgaris. The sequence continues at coordinate 742,295,747 of NC_141691.1, read as the reverse complement.
CCTTCTTGTCTAAATCAGGGAAGTTAACCCCTCCCTATTCATTTGAGAAAGTTTCTAGTGACCTCTGAGCTAGCTGGCAAAAACTAATTAAGTCTAACATAGTCAGTAGAGACCTAGATGACCTCAGTCCTACGTCTACACTGCTGCTTATGTTATTCCAATGCGCAGAGCCTATTGGGAATATAGGAACTACACTACACCTTCGCTATCCAACACTTTCCATACTGTTGCATTCCCTGGAGTTGTAATAGTAAATTATTCCCCTCCGCTATCCAACACTTTCCATACTGTTGCACTGGCTGGAGTGGGAATACTAATCGTACGCCCTCTGCTATCCAACACTTTCCCTACTGTTGCATTAGTTGGAGTGAGAATAGTAATTTTATCCCCTATGCTATCTAACACTACACGTTCCCTACTGTTGCACTCTGTGGAGTGGGAATAGTAAATTATTGCCCTCCGCTATCCATCACTTTCCCTACTGTTGCACTTGCTGGAGTGGTAATAGTCATTTAATCCCCTCCACTATCCAACTCTTTCCCTACTGTTGCACTCTGTGGAGTGGGAATAGTAAATGATTCCCCTCCACTATCCAACACTCTCCCAAACTGTTGCACTCCCTGGAGTTGGAATAGTAAATCATTCCCCTCTGCTATCCAACACTTTCCCTACTGTTGCACTTGCTTGAGTGGGAATAGTAATGTTATCCCCTCTGCTATCCAACATTTCTCCTACTGTAGCATTCGTTGGAGTGGGAAAAGTAATTTTATCCTGTACGCTATCCAACATTTTCCCTACTGTTGCACTCCCTGGTGTTGGAATGGTAAGTTATTCGCCTCCGCTATCCAATATTTTCCCTACTGTTGCACTTGCTGGAGTGGGAATAGTAATTTCATCCCGTTCCCTTCCCAACACTTTCCCTACTGTTGTACCTTGGGGAGTGGGAATAGTAAATGATTCCCCTCCGCTATCCAACACTTTCCCTACTGTTGCACTACCTGGAGTTGGAATAATAAATTATTCCCCTCCGCTATTCAACACTTTCCCTACTGTTGCACTTGCTGGAGTGGGAATAGTAATTTTATCCCCTCCACTATCCTACACTTTCTCTACTGTTGCATTCTTTGGAGTGGTAATAGTAAATTATTCTCCTCCGCTATCCAGCACTTTCCCTACTGTTGCACTCCCTGGAGTTGGAATAGTAAATTATTCCCCTCCGTTATCCAACACTTTCCCTACTGTTGCACTTGCTGAAGAGGGAATAGTAATTTTATCTCCTCTGCTACCCAAAACTTTCCCTACTGTTGCATTCGTTGGAGTGGGAACAGTAATTTTATCCCCTACGCTATCCAATACTTTCCCTACTGTTGCACTCTGTGGAGTGGAAATAGTAAATTATTCCCCTCCGCTATCCAACACTTTCCCTACTGTTGCACTCTGTGGAGTGTGAATAGTAAATTATTCCCCTCCACTATCAAACACTTTCCCTACTGTTGCACTTGCTGGTGTGGGAATAGTAACTTATTCCCCACCGCTATCCAACACTTTTCCTACTGTTGCACTTGCTGGAGTAGGAATAGTAATTTTATCCCCTCCACTGTCCAACAATTTCCCTACTGTAATAGTAAATGATTACCCTCCGCTATCCAACACTTTCCTGAACTGTTGCCCTCCCTGTAGTTGGAATAGTAATTTTATCCCGTGCGCTATCCAACATTTTCCCTACTGTTGCACTTGCTGGAGTTGGAATAGTAAATTATTCCCCTCCGCTATCAAACACTTTCCCTACTGTTGCACTCCCTGGAGTGGGAGTAGTAAATTATTCCCATCCGCTATCCAACACTTTTCCTACTGTTGCACTTGCATCGAGTGGGAATGTTAAATTATTCCTCTGCGCTATCCAACACTTTCCCTACTGTTGCACTCGCTGGAGTGGGATAGTAATTTTATCTCATCCGCTATTCAACACTTTCCTTACTGTTGCACTTCGTGGAGAGGGAATAGTTAATTATTCCTCTCCGGTATCTAACACTTTCCCTACTGTTGTGCTCTTTGGAGTGGGAATAGTAATTTGATGCTATCCAATATTCACCCCACTGTTTAAGTTAATGTAATGTAAAATGTTGTTTTAAAGATAAATATTTATTTTAATATTTTATATTAATATATATATATATATATATATATATATATATATATATATATATATATATATATATATATATATATATATATATATATATATCCACACGAAGAGTTTGCCACAAATGAAGACGCCACCTGCAGTGAAGTTAAAAGAGCCTTTAATGGGAGACCAGCATCGTGCAGCAGCAAAGTTCCACACCAAATTGTAAGGAGCCTAACGCGTTTCAAACACTGGCGTGTTCTTGTTCACAGGCAGGCGAGGAGTGCTAGCGGATCAGCTGGGGAACATCTGATAAACTTTCCAAGTCCCGCCCTATGTGGGCGTGTGCCAAAGAGCATGTTGGTGCTTGTAGTTCCCACAGTGTTTTCCTTTCTGTTAGGGCCGCTATGCCCCTCGAAATTAGCCAAAGTCTTGTCCAAGTGGGTTGGGGGGGCCAAATGCACACTGCAATCGGTGCATAGTATCAGTCAACCACACGACCTTCGCTGCTCCGTTTGTGCTCAGAGGAAACTGAACACGGACACTGCAGAGTCACAGGGGGGCGTCTTCGCGACCTGGCAGGCCGCTCTTTATCCACACGAAGAGTTTGCCACAAATGAAGACGCCACCTGCAGTGAAGTTAAAAGAGCCTTTAATGGAAGACCAGCATCGTGCAGCAGCAAAGTTCCACACCAAATTGTAAGGAGCCTAACGCGTTTCAAACACTGGCGTGTTCTTGTTCACAGGCAGGCGAGGAGTGCTAGCGGATCAGCTGGGGAACATCTGATAAACTTTCCAAGTCCCGCCCTATGTGGGCGTGTGCCAAAGAGCATGTTGGTGCTTGTAGTTCCCACAGTGTTTTCCTTTCTGTTAGGGCCGCTATGCCCCTCGAAATTAGCCAAAGTCTTGTCCAAGTGGGTTGGGGGGGCCAAATGCACACTGCAATCGGTGCATAGTATCAGTCAACCACACGACCTTCGCTGCTCCGTTTGTGCTCAGAGGAAACTGAACACGGACACTGCAGAGTCACAGGGGGGCGTCTTCGCGACCTGGCAGGCCGCTCTTTATCCACACGAAGAGTTTGCCACAAATGAAGACGCCACCTGCAGTGAAGTTAAAAGAGCCTTTAATGGAAGACCAGCATCGTGCAGCAGCAAAGTTCCACACCAAATTGTAAGGAGCCTAACGCGTTTCAAACACTGGCGTGTTCTTGTTCACAGGCAGGCGAGGAGTGCTAGCGGATCAGCTGGGGAACATCTGATAAACTTTCCAAGTCCCGCCCTATGTGGGCGTGTGCCAAAGAGCATGTTGGTGCTTGTAGTTCCCACAGTGTTTTCCTTTCTGTTAGGGCCGCTATGCCCCTCGAAATTAGCCAAAGTCTTGTCCAAGTGGGTTGGGGGGGCCAAATGCACACTGCAATCGGTGCATAGTATCAGTCAACCACACGACCTTCGCTGCTCCGTTTGTGCTCAGAGGAAACTGAACACGGACACTGCAGAGTCACAGGGGGGCGTCTTCGCGACCTGGCAGGCCGCTCTTTATCCACACGAAGAGTTTGCCACAAATGAAGACGCCACCTGCAGTGAAGTTAAAAGAGCCTTTAATGGAAGACCAGCATCGTGCAGCAGCAAAGTTCCACACCAAATTGTAAGGAGCCTAACGCGTTTCAAACACTGGCGTGTTCTTGTTCACAGGCAGGCGAGGAGTGCTAGCGGATCAGCTGGGGAACATCTGATAAACTTTCCAAGTCCCGCCCTATGTGGGCGTGTGCCAAAGAGCATGTTGGTGCTTGTAGTTCCCACAGTGTTTTCCTTTCTGTTAGGGCCGCTATGCCCCTCGAAATTAGCCAAAGTCTTGTCCAAGTGGGTTGGGGGGGCCAAATGCACACTGCAATCGGTGCATAGTATCAGTCAACCACACGACCTTCGCTGCTCCGTTTGTGCTCAGAGGAAACTGAACACGGACACTGCAGAGTCACAGGGGGGCGTCTTCGCGACCTGGCAGGCCGCTCTTTATCCACACGAAGAGTTTGCCACAAATGAAGACGCCACCTGCAGTGAAGTTAAAAGAGCCTTTAATGGAAGACCAGCATCGTGCAGCAGCAAAGTTCCACACCAAATTGTAAGGAGCCTAACGCGTTTCAAACACTGGCGTGTTCTTGTTCACAGGCAGGCGAGGAGTGCTAGCGGATCAGCTGGGGAACATCTGATAAACTTTCCAAGTCCCGCCCTATGTGGGCGTGTGCCAAAGAGCATGTTGGTGCTTGTAGTTCCCACAGTGTTTTCCTTTCTGTTAGGGCCGCTATGCCCCTCGAAATTAGCCAAAGTCTTGTCCAAGTGGGTTGGGGGGGCCAAATGCACACTGCAATCGGTGCATAGTATCAGTCAACCACACGACCTTCGCTGCTCCGTTTGTGCTCAGAGGAAACTGAACACGGACACTGCAGAGTCACAGGGGGGCGTCTTCGCGACCTGGCAGGCCGCTCTTTATCCACACGAAGAGTTTGCCACAAATGAAGACGCCACCTGCAGTGAAGTTAAAAGAGCCTTTAATGGAAGACCAGCATCGTGCAGCAGCAAAGTTCCACACCAAATTGTAAGGAGCCTAACGCGTTTCAAACACTGGCGTGTTCTTGTTCACAGGCAGGCGAGGAGTGCTAGCGGATCAGCTGGGGAACATCTGATAAACTTTCCAAGTCCCGCCCTATGTGGGCGTGTGCCAAAGAGCATGTTGGTGCTTGTAGTTCCCACAGTGTTTTCCTTTCTGTTAGGGCCGCTATGCCCCTCGAAATTAGCCAAAGTCTTGTCCAAGTGGGTTGGGGGGGCCAAATGCACACTGCAATCGGTGCATAGTATCAGTCAACCACACGACCTTCGCTGCTCCGTTTGTGCTCAGAGGAAACTGAACACGGACACTGCAGAGTCACAGGGGGGCGTCTTCGCGACCTGGCAGGCCGCTCTTTATCCACACGAAGAGTTTGCCACAAATGAAGACGCCACCTGCAGTGAAGTTAAAAGAGCCTTTAATGGAAGACCAGCATCGTGCAGCAGCAAAGTTCCACACCAAATTGTAAGGAGCCTAACGCGTTTCAAACACTGGCGTGTTCTTGTTCACAGGCAGGCGAGGAGTGCTAGCGGATCAGCTGGGGAACATCTGATAAACTTTCCAAGTCCCGCCCTATGTGGGCGTGTGCCAAAGAGCATGTTGGTGCTTGTAGTTCCCACAGTGTTTTCCTTTCTGTTAGGGCCGCTATGCCCCTCGAAATTAGCCAAAGTCTTGTCCAAGTGGGTTGGGGGGGCCAAATGCACACTGCAATCGGTGCATAGTATCAGTCAACCACACGACCTTCGCTGCTCCGTTTGTGCTCAGAGGAAACTGAACACGGACACTGCAGAGTCACAGGGGGGCGTCTTCGCGACCTGGCAGGCCGCTCTTTATCCACACGAAGAGTTTGCCACAAATGAAGACGCCACCTGCAGTGAAGTTAAAAGAGCCTTTAATGGAAGACCAGCATCGTGCAGCAGCAAAGTTCCACACCAAATTGTAAGGAGCCTAACGCGTTTCAAACACTGGCGTGTTCTTGTTCACAGGCAGGCGAGGAGTGCTAGCGGATCAGCTGGGGAACATCTGATAAACTTTCCAAGTCCCGCCCTATGTGGGCGTGTGCCAAAGAGCATGTTGGTGCTTGTAGTTCCCACAGTGTTTTCCTTTCTGTTAGGGCCGCTATGCCCCTCGAAATTAGCCAAAGTCTTGTCCAAGTGGGTTGGGGGGGCCAAATGCACACTGCAATCGGTGCACCTGCAGTGAAGTTAAAAGAGCCTTTAATGGAACTTTGCTGCTGCACGATGCTGGTCTTCCATTAAAGGCTCTTTTAACTTCACTGCAGGTGGCGTCTTCATTTGTGGCAAACTCTTCGTGTGGATAAAGAGCGGCCTGCCAGGTCGCGAAGACGCCCCCCTGTGACTCTGCAGTGTCCGTGTTCAGTTTCCTCTGAGCACAAACGGAGCAGCGAAGGTCGTGTGGTTGACTGATACTATGCACCGATTGCAGTGTGCATTTGGCCCCCCCAACCCACTTGGACAAGACTTTGGCTAATTTCGAGGGGCATAGCGGCCCTAACAGAAAGGAAAACACTGTGGGAACTACAAGCACCAACATGCTCTTTGGCACACGCCCACATAGGGCGGGACTTGGAAAGTTTATCAGATGTTCCCCAGCTGATCCGCTAGCACTCCTCGCCTGCCTGTGAACAAGAACACGCCAGTGTTTGAAACGCGTTAGGCTCCTTACAATTTGGTGTGGAACTTTGCTGCTGCACGATGCTGGTCTTCCATTAAAGGCTCTTTTAACTTCACTGCAGGTGGCGTCTTCATTTGTGGCAAACTCTTCGTGTGGATAAAGAGCGGCCTGCCAGGTCGCGAAGACGCCCCCCTGTGACTCTGCAGTGTCCGTGTTCAGTTTCCTCTGAGCACAAACGGAGCAGCGAAGGTCGTGTGGTTGACTGATACTATGCACCGATTGCAGTGTGCATTTGGCCCCCCCAACCCACTTGGACAAGACTTTGGCTAATTTCGAGGGGCATAGCGGCCCTAACAGAAAGGAAAACACTGTGGGAACTACAAGCACCAACATGCTCTTTGGCACACGCCCACATAGGGCGGGACTTGGAAAGTTTATCAGATGTTCCCCAGCTGATCCGCTAGCACTCCTCGCCTGCCTGTGAACAAGAACACGCCAGTGTTTGAAACGCGTTAGGCTCCTTACAATTTGGTGTGGAACTTTGCTGCTGCACGATGCTGGTCTTCCATTAAAGGCTCTTTTAACTTCACTGCAGGTGGCGTCTTCATTTGTGGCAAACTCTTCGTGTGGATAAAGAGCGGCCTGCCAGGTCGCGAAGACGCCCCCCTGTGACTCTGCAGTGTCCGTGTTCAGTTTCCTCTGAGCACAAACGGAGCAGCGAAGGTCGTGTGGTTGACTGATACTATGCACCGATTGCAGTGTGCATTTGGCCCCCCCAACCCACTTGGACAAGACTTTGGCTAATTTCGAGGGGCATAGCGGCCCTAACAGAAAGGAAAACACTGTGGGAACTACAAGCACCAACATGCTCTTTGGCACACGCCCACATAGGGCGGGACTTGGAAAGTTTATCAGATGTTCCCCAGCTGATCCGCTAGCACTCCTCGCCTGCCTGTGAACAAGAACACGCCAGTGTTTGAAACGCGTTAGGCTCCTTACAATTTGGTGTGGAACTTTGCTGCTGCACGATGCTGGTCTTCCATTAAAGGCTCTTTTAACTTCACTGCAGGTGGCGTCTTCATTTGTGGCAAACTCTTCGTGTGGATAAAGAGCGGCCTGCCAGGTCGCGAAGACGCCCCCCTGTGACTCTGCAGTGTCCGTGTTCAGTTTCCTCTGAGCACAAACGGAGCAGCGAAGGTCGTGTGGTTGACTGATACTATGCACCGATTGCAGTGTGCATTTGGCCCCCCCAACCCACTTGGACAAGACTTTGGCTAATTTCGAGGGGCATAGCGGCCCTAACAGAAAGGAAAACACTGTGGGAACTACAAGCACCAACATGCTCTTTGGCACACGCCCACATAGGGCGGGACTTGGAAAGTTTATCAGATGTTCCCCAGCTGATCCGCTAGCACTCCTCGCCTGCCTGTGAACAAGAACACGCCAGTGTTTGAAACGCGTTAGGCTCCTTACAATTTGGTGTGGAACTTTGCTGCTGCACGATGCTGGTCTTCCATTAAAGGCTCTTTTAACTTCACTGCAGGTGGCGTCTTCATTTGTGGCAAACTCTTCGTGTGGATATATATATATATATATATATATATATATTAGGATTTTTTCTCTATGGAACTTTTGAAAATTCTATGTCTAATAACTTTGGCGTTTGTGGACGGAATCGGCTGAAATTATCAGGAAAATGGCACAATTTGTTTCTGAGCAGTCTCTGGAAATTTGGGGGGGTTTCGTCAAGGGAGGGCCGAGAAAAAAGGGGGGTCCCAAAACGCATTTTTAACATTGAGTTTTCCATAGGGCGTTTGGCCTCACTTTTAGCTCGAACGGCTGAATGGATTTGCACGAAACTTGGCAAAATTGTAGGGACTGTTAGCCCGATGTGCCTTTGCTGGGTCTCAATATATGTGTTCCAGTGGATTTTGAGAAATGAACGTTTTAAAAAACAGATATATCTGTGACAGCGTCCCGGGTAGCGCTCCGGTTCGCGAACTTTTCGCGTAACGGAGCTTTGCGAAGCGAAGCTGATTGGCTCTCCGGTGTCTGTCAACATTCTAAACAGTCCGGTGCGGCCGCCATCTTGTCTCTCGGTAGGATCGAGAGAGAAGAAGAGGTGGAAAACGAAGGGGGAATTTAATGAAAGGGGGCAAGGTAGACCCTTCTTGACCCCCTAGGAATGATGTTGGGGTTATTAAAGGATCCCGTGGGGCAAATAAAAAAAATTAGATTTTTTTGCGGTAGAAGCGCTTTCCGGTTCGCGAACCGGGTAGCGAATCGGGACGCCAAACGGGAATTCGCCATTTTGTGTTTCGTTTTAATTAAATCACAAGATGGAGGAAAAACAATGTTAGAAATGGGTATAAGGGTGTACGGGAGACGTATCCTGACCCCCTATGTTTTCTGAGGGTGGCTGAGGATGCTCATATATGTTGATACTTGTCTTCCAGCGGCTGCGCGTGAGCGTTTTTTTTGCTGCGTGACGTCTGTTAACGTTCGATTCGAAGGAAATCAGGAAGTGTTGACCGCCATTTTGACACTGCGTGTAAATATATTGTTAAAAATAATTGTTATAAATTAATCCGTATTGATAAACATTGTCTGCGCCATCTTGCTTTTTATCCAATGGCACACTTTTGTCGTGCACGGCAGCCATTTTAGATGCCTTGACCAGACCCACTCTCTGCATGCTGCCGATCGTGACGTCTGTTAACGTTCCATTCTTAGGAAATCAGGAAGTGTTGACCGCCATTTTTACACTGCGAGTAAATATATTGTTAAAAATAATTGTTATAAATTAATCCGTATTGATAAACATTGTCTGCGCCATCTTGCTTTTTATCCAATGGCACACTTTTGTCGTGCACGGCAGCCATTTTAGATGCCTTGACCAGACCCACTCTCTGCATGCCGCCGATCGTGACGTCTGTTAACGTTCCATTCTTAGGAAATCAGGAAGTGTTGACCGCCATTTTGACACTGCGTGTAAATATATTGTTAAAAATAATTGTTATAAATTAATCCGTATTGATAAACATTGTCTGCGCCATCTTGCTTTTTATCCAATGGCACACTTTTGTCGTGCACGGCAGCCATTTTAGATGCCTTGACCAGACCCACTCTCTGCATGCCGCCGATCGTGACGTCTGTTAACGTTCCATTCTTAGGAAATCAGGAAGTGTTGACCGCCATTTTTACACTGCGAGTAAATATATTGTTAAAAATAATTGTTATAAATTAATCCGTATTGATAAACATTGTCTGCGCCATCTTGCTTTTTTTCCAATGCCACACTTTTGTCGTGCACGGCAGCCATTTTAGATGCCTTGAGCAGACCCACTCTCTGCACGCCGCCGATCCTCAGCATGGCTCCCCACCCTCGCAAGCATCTCCCCCACGCACTGGTCACCCCCGATCTCTGTCTTATGCATGGGCCATAAACCTCCCCCCATCTGCGCTGCTCTTCCCTGAGAATCACACCCTGTGCCCGCCTGACACCACCCTTCCACCCTATTCACTACCGCACCCTCTGACACTCCTCTTCCTCTGTGTCCGATTGTCCAGGCCGGTCCCAGGCTATCACCTAGCCCTGCGGATGTAGTTTATGGCCTCAACTGTAAAGAATCACCCCTCTTCAAAGGAGTTACAGTAGATCAAGGCCCCCACCCCATGAGATCCGTCACACCACACGCGTTTCTACTATCTGATAACGATCCTGTAGTGTGATTGGGGAGGGGATTCCCACTGTGAGGGTGTGTGGGACCGAGCCTGAAAAGGAAGATTCCAGGGATGCCTTTTTGTACATCAAAGTCTTCACAATTAAAAATATATAGCACTCCAACAAAGTAGTAGGATTATAACACTTTAATAACTTATAAATATATACAAAGCACAAAAAACAGTAAACACCTAAAAAAAAAAAATTTAACACAGCAACAATGGTCAGTAGCGGTCTGTTGTGCGAATAGTCCGAAGGCAGCACAACGCGCCGAGATCTGGACGGCACCCCCTTGCCATTCAGCGGTTTTCCGCCCGCTTTTCCTGCACTGTTTTTTGTCAGTAGCGGTCTGTTGTGCGAATATTCCCAAGGCAGCACAACGCGCCGAGATCTGGACGGCACCCAGGTGATGTCCTTTACTTGCCCAACTGGTTTTGGCATCCTACAATGCTGCACCGAAAAACGGCGTGGGGCGCCCCTGGGGAGGGGGGAGGCGGCGTGAACGGGCCTCCCCAGGTGGATGTTCGTCAGCTGTAGTGGGGCGCCCTTTTACCGTTTCAGTCACCAATCAGCAGTTTTTCGCCCGCTTTTGCTGCACTGTGCCTCATCTGCCATTTAGCTGTTTACCGCCCGCTCTTGCGGCTTCAGCGTCTCGCTCACCATGTAGTTGGATTGCGTCCACTCTTGCGGTGCAGCGATAGGCGGCTGCCACAGGACTCTTAAAATGGCGGCCGGCTCTTCGGATTTGGACCTGGTCCACTAAAATGGCCCTGGGACACCTTGGAACTCAGACGCTTGTCTGCTAGGGCTTGGGCCCCATTCTCGAAAGCGTCCCCTCAGCCTTGAAGATTCTTCAAAAGTCTTGGGGGCCCCCGACTCCCGCAGGCTTCCGGTGGGGAGCGGCTGCCATGATTGCTTGCAGAATGGCCACGAAGGAGCTACGAGATGGTGGTGCTCTCATGCTGACGCCAGCTTCAGTCTAAAACATCCAGAAACACTGTAGACTATCAATTCGATGATTTCCCGTGGAGCCTCAACGTGACCCGGTAGGGAAGAACTTGCCCTCCCCTCTTTTGACTGATGGTTCTTGTTGCCTGTCCCCTCTGTTATCATCTAACCGAACCTTTTTGGATTGCCGAGTGAGAAAAAAAAAGGTGGGGCTTTCATCGTTTGGGAAAAAAAAATGTTTCAAGCCAATGAAAATTGTTATTTTTAGGTCATATGATCAAGCATTTCATCATTAGGAAACCAAAAGTAAAATGAACCATTGAAAAGTTTTATAAACAAGTCACATGACCTGTTATGCGGCTTTGGGCTATAAAAAGCCTACAAAATCCGTTGGCCTGTGAGGCGGCGTCAATAGCGGACCGATGTGCGAATAGGCCGAAGGCAGCAGAACGCGTCGAGATCCGGATGGCACCGAGGTGGTGTCCAGCAAGTTGCCGCACTGGTGTGGCTATCCTACAATGCTGCGCCGAAATACGGCGTGGGGTGCCCGGGGGGGGGGGGGGGGGAGGCAGGGCAAACGGCCCTCTCCCGCCTCCCCAGGTGGAGGCACCTCATGTGCAGTGCGGCGCCCTTTGCCGTTTCACTCGCCGTTCAGCAGAGTTGCTGCCGCACTTCCGGTACAGTGACTCACCCGCCTTCCAGCTGTTTTCCTCCCACTCTTGCGGTACAGCGACTCACCCGCCATCCAGCTGAGTTTCGGCCACTCTTGCGGTACAGTGACTCACCCGCCATCCAGCTGAGTTCCGCCCGCTCTTGCTGTACAGCGACTCACCCGCCATCCAGCTGAATTTCGCCCACTCTTGCGGTACAGCGACTCGAACGCGCCGAGATCCGGATGGCACCGAGGTGGTGTCCAGAAAGTTGCCGCACTGGTGTGGCTATCCTACAATGCTGCGCCGAAAGACGGCGTGGGGTGCCCGGGGGGTGGGGGGGAGGCGGCGCAAACGGCCCTCTCCCGCCTCCCCAGGTGGAGGAACCTCATCTGCAGTGGGGCGCCCCTTAGCGTTTCACTCGCCTTCCAGCTGCATTGCGCCCGCTCTTGCGGCACAGTGCCTCACCCCCCATCCAGCTGAGTGTCGTTTACTTTTGCGGTGCAGCGAAAGGCGGCTGCAACAAGACTTTCAAAATGGAGGCCGGCTCTTTGGATTTGGGCCTGGTCCACTAAAATGGCCCTGGGACACCTTGGAACTCGGACGCTTGCCTGCTAGGGCATGGGCCCCATTCACGAAAGCGTCCCCTCTTTTGACTGATTGTTATTGTTGCTTATCTCTTCTGTTGTCATTTAACGGAACCTTTTTGGACTGACGAAAGGGGTTCTGGTCCGACCGCTGGTTGGTGGAGACATTTTGACTATATCCTGGACCTGCCCGGCTTCGCCCAAAATGGCGCCGGTATAAATGGGACTCGTAACTCCTTGTTGTGTACTGGTTGCCCAACCTTGATATCACGAGATACATATGCAGTTTTGAAGCACATGGCGGGCGGGGACGAGTACTGATTGAACATTTGGACATCCCTATTGATATTAAGTTCTGATGTGTTATTGATTACTGTACTATTGAAAGTTCGAATTAACATCACCCATGGTACTTGCCCGCAAATGTATATCTAGATAATTTTATTGTAACTGGCCCTGTCTTACTTTAATTATAAAATGTACGTCCATCGATTCCGCAACTGTTAGACACCTTACTTCTTGCAACCTAATGGCCCGCCCGTTACGTTCTTCTACAGTGTAAATGTCCCCTCATCATATACGATTCCAGTTTGCTCCGTGGCCGGCCCACGTGGTTATAGGCCCGTATTTGTATACTGACATTTTCACAATAAAGGTTTTTAAAACAAAACATGGTAGTAGTACCTTTTTTGGTAAAGTTTTGAATAATAGCCACTGTTTTCGAATCAGTAAAAGGCAAGTGAAATAAAGCAGTCCGATTACATGACGGTTGAAAGGTATAATACGCAGGAACGCAGTAAAGATAAATGGTCAAGGGCTGTTGTGTTTTCCACTCCTACAACATAAAGTAATCGATAAGAATCCGATATTCATGCCTATCAGCGACTAAGACAGCAGGCCCAGCCTCTTTTGCTCAACGGCTCCCTCATGGGACGAAGAAACGCCCTTTTTCTCGAAAAAGGAATATTTTACTTGCAGGACAGTTGTAAATTTCCCGGGAAAATACATTAGCCTGGAACATTGTTAGTGATAAACTGTAAATGCATCTGGGTCCTTTGCTTTACAAGTCAGAGTGAGAAAAAAAAAGGTGGGGCTTTCTTCATTTGGGAAAAAAAAAATGTTCGAAAGCAATGAAAAACGTTATTTTTAGGTCATATGACCAAGCCTTTCATCATTAGAATAACAAAAGTAAAATGAACCAATGAAAAGTTTTATTAACAAGTCACATGACCTGTTATGCTTACGTTACGCGCTGCGCGCCGCGCTCTGGATCGTTTCCGGGAAGCTGCGCCTCGCGCACTGGAGCACTTCCGGGTGCGCTAACGCGGCGCGTCATATAACGCATTACGTAGTAACGTGATACGTTGCGATTACGCGACGCATCACGATGTGGCTTTCTAACGCGGTACTTGCACTAACGGAACGTTTACCGGTTTGGGTACCGGCAGCGAAACAATAAAAAATAATTTTAATTATAATATAAATTAAATTAAAAAAATATAATACAAAAATATATAAAATATATTTTTGAATTAGAATAAGAATACATTTTACAGCTTTTTATATTCGCTATTAAAAACAATTAAGACAAGTCTTTCCGTATCTTCCTGACACCTACAGGAAGACACTCGTACAGGCCCTGGTTACTAGCCGCCTGGACTACTGCAACGGCCTGCTGACACTAGCTAACGCAGATGCAGTGAGCCGTTTGCAGGTAGTCCAGAATACGGCAGCTAGACTGGCCATGAGTGCACCAGCTAGGTCTCCCTCTAAGCCCTTGTTAGAGGAGCTGCATTGGCTCCCTATACGGCAGCGAATCAGCTTTAAAATGTGCTGCACGGTCCACAAGTGCCTATATGGAGATAGCCCCAAATATCTTTCTCAATCACTGGAGCTGTATCAACCTAGCCGGTCACTTCGCTCAAGCAATCAAGCCCTTCTGAAACCTCCTGCAACAAAAAAAATCCAGACAGGGAGACCGAGCATTTTCTTCAGTCGGTCCCGCTCTATGGAATAAGCTTCCCACCGATTTGAGAATGACTACCAATCATCTGTCCTTCAGAAAGACACTAAAAACTCTCCTTTTTCGGGAAGCATTCCACTCCCAATCACACTAATCACTTTCACTGTCTCTGTTTATGCTTCTGGCGGGCAAAGCGCGGAGATACCCTTACGGGATTGATTCCTGCGCGATATAAGAAATTAAAATAAAATAAAAAATAAATTGAAATTCACTGAAAAAACCATACGTTATAGACCATATATAGTTAGGGATTAGCATTTACAAAACCTTGAAAATTCACTGCAAAAACCATAGGTTATAGACCATATATAGTTAGGGATTAGCATTTACAAAACCTTAATTTACTCGCACAAAACCATTGAACTTCGCATATATAGTTAGTTGCACTAACTATATATCGCGCACCCGCAATCCACTGCTGATGATATCACATATTACATCATTCATGACATGGTCAGTGACATCACTGATGACATCACTGATGACATTATCCAGTGACTGTATGTTTCTGTAAAGTTAAAATATGTCTTACATATTAAAGAATGAGTGGATGTATAAGTGTCTGGATGAAGCATTTAGTAGGTGCATGACTGACTGTATGAGAGAGTGTGGCTCACTGGTTAGAGCAGGCAGACCCTGAAGCAGAGGTCAGACCCGGGACCAGGGTTCAATTCCCGACGCGGCAGGGTCTTGAGCTCAAATGTCCACGGACTCGATAATTCTCGCTTCGGTGCCTGACCTAATCATGGGTTCACACTCTGCAACTCTGGGCATTAAGCTTACTTAATCTCCACAACGGCCCCCCGCGGCGGGATGCCTGGCTTTCACCTTGGGGATGCCTGTTAGGGGCTATCTCACAGGGAAAAGCCAGGACGGGTTCCCAAGGCAAGCGCCGAGATGCCTCCGGGTAGTCGAGCGCTATATAAGAACATACAAAAAAAATTAAAAAAAAATGAGTCTCACTGAGTGCATGGGTTAGTGACTAAACTGTCTTAATTTGTGCATCATTATATCTGTTGTTCTGTAAACTTCTGCATGTGTTGATCAGTAGCTATATGAGTATCTATATGGGTTATTGATTGGTTGCCCAAGTATTTGTATGGGAGAGTGAGTGTGTGTGTGTGGGTGGCTGGGAGGTGTGTGACTCTGTGCATAGATGTGTCAACAGTTGATTCACTAGATGTATGGATTCAAAACTGCATGTGGAAACAACTGTATGGGTTGTTGACTGTGTGCATGGGTGTATTGGTGAGTGAATGTATATCTCAGTGCTACATGTCAAAGTAAGTACATATGTAAAACACCGTACATGTGAGAGTTGTCATATATAAATTACTGTGCATAAGAGCCAGTGAATGTCTGAGTGGCTGTATGGATCATTGTAAACTTGTATCAGGGATTGTATAAGAGAGTAAACATGTGTTAAAATATGTTTGAATAAGTAAGGTGTGTATAACTGTATAGTTGAGGAAATGGAGGTGTGATTGATTCTTTGCATGACTGTCTAAGTGTATGAGTAACTCCATGGATGAGTGACATTCTGTGAGTGTCTGTTTACACTGAGTGTATCTAAGGTTATATTAGAGTTTGAAGAGGTTCATCGTATTATCACATGAATGATGTCATCAGTGATGTTGTCAGTGATGTCATTTGAGTTGTCATCAGTGATGTCATCAGTGATGTCACTGACCATGTCATGAATGATGTAATATGTGACATCATCAGCAGTGGATTGCGGGTGCGCGATATATAGTTAGTGCAACTAACTATATATGCGAATTTCAATGGTTTTGTGCGAGTAAATTAAGGTTTTGTAAATGCTAATCCCTAACTATATATGGTCTATAACCTATGTTTTTTTCAGTGAATATATATATATATATGTTAGGACCGAGTTTGCATAGGAAATCCACAACAGTCTATTTGGAATAACTTTGGCACTGGTGGACGAATCTTCACAAATTTCTCCAAGAAAATGGCCTGCTCCGCTCCGCTCCTTCCCTGAAAGATTAGGGGTGATTTGTCAAGTGGGGGCCGAGAAAAAAGGGGGGTCCCAAAGCGTGTTTTCCCCATGCAATTTTCCATAGGACCTTTAGCCAGGGCTACAGCCCGAACGGCTAAACAGAATTACACCAAGTTTGGCAAAAAGGTAGAGTTTGGTTGGCAGATTGTGCTTTTTTTTAAATGGTGTAAATCCGTTCAGTAGTTCCTGAGAAAATCAAAAGTAAAATCATAGTGATATCTAGAGACGAAGTACCATACGCGTACGGTAAGTGTACAGAAAACCGTACAAGCACGAGCTGCATGCTGATTGGCTGTCAACTGTCTGTCAATACTGTAAACCAGGAAGTGTTGGCAGCCATTTTGTGCCTCGTAGAACCGAGTCACAAGAAAGCAGTGAAATAATTTTTAAAAACAATTCGTCGGGGGCAGGGTAGAAAGATCCTGACCAATACAAAAGGGGCCCCCTGAAAAGAATGTAGGGCAGACTACAGGGGAAAATGACACAACGGCATGAGAACAAGTCAACCCTATTAATATAGAAAAATGGCCCTTAGAGGGTCAGCAGATTTAAATACGCAACATTGAGCTCACCAACATGCCCTGATGAAGTTGTGGCCGTAGATCTGGGCCTAGCACCAAAACGCGAGTTGGCGTTACTTCTTGGGGTCCTGCTACATCGATCTGGACTCTCTGGCAAATTGCTGAGAAGACTCTGCAGGATCCTATTCATGTGTCACTCTGGGGATTACGTTGAGGAATGTGTATATAGTGTTTTATGTTGAAGTGGATGCTTGTGTGTGATTGGATGAGAAGATGAATGTGTATGATGAGAGGTTGATGTGGGGTTTTTATATAAAATGTTTTTAGCAATTTATGTATTGTTTAAATGAACTGATGAATCTATGGATCACGTTATTAATTACCTAGGACCTAATGTATGCTAAGAAAATTGAAAAAAGAAAATACATTTTTGTACACTTATTATGTGGAGTTGAATCTACCCTGTGGCCTACCCGTCGCATGTTGGTGTGCTCAATGTTGCGTATTTAAATCTGCGGACCCTCTAAGGGCCATTTTTCTACATTAATAGGGTTGACCTATTCTCATGCCGTAGAACCATCCTGACCCCCTAGGCCTGCTCAGGGAGTCCCACATGGATCGTTAGGCGCCAAAAATCTCTTTTTTAGATCGTGGGGTACGCTTATGGTATGCGTTTTGGGGAAAACAAAAAAAAACGAAGCCCGCTTTATTGTTAATTAACCCCCCGGGGGGCCAAATATCTTAAGACGTAGGAAAGGTAATCTGCAAAACAAAAAAGAAAATTAGAGTTTTAAGTTATGTAGATGTGACTAAATAAGGTGAAGCATTACAAGTGAAGGTAACACTACGATTAACACTACGAATTTATGTGTGTAGTGTGCCTAGTACATTTCACTTCTGTTATAGTCCCGCGTTCAAGTGGTGTCTATATGGAAGTGCCTACTGCGTTACTGTCACAAAAGTGGCACAACAGGATTGTAAATACACTGAATTATTTCTAATGCATTGCAATGGAGGCATTGTATATCTAGGTTGCTGTGCTTACCTTGTATAAACACTGAGGCCACCAGAGTTCACAACTTCCGTTGTGTGTCCACGGATGTGCTGCTTCAGCGTGCACCCTCAACTTGCTCGATATGTAACATCCTACATAACAAAATTAGAAAAGACGGAATTGAAAGAAATGTGGGAAGAGATTTCCCACGAGAAGAGTCTAAGTTAAAAAGTTATATAGTTACAGTTTGAAGATGTTATCTCATCGAGAAGTTGGAGCATGTGAATGTTTGGATCGCTTATCATATGCAAATCTATACTCCAAATCTAGAAGAATCATTTGGGTGAGTCTAGGTCTTGCTGCAACACAAAATCGAGTACTTAAATCTGTAAAAGAAATGGAATATTTAGCTGAAAAAAGCCAGAAAGTACAGATATTGTGAAAGCAAATATGTTGGATACATATTATCCAAATAGAAGTCATCATCTTGAGAACATTTGTCTCTATGAAGTGCTGCAAAACTATATTTTTAAACGGAATATTACAGAAAACATCAATAATGGTATATATGCCGTGATTGGTTCTGAAGGATGTTTGGTGAAGCAAAGAAAAGGACATTTGATTAATCACCGCAAACTGATTTGCAAAAAACTCCTGGCACAAGGGAATTTTAATGTGAGTTATTAATATTGCATACCTAGACTGTTGCACCCCATTGACTCGCAGAGTCTGGAGTTGAGATTCTTTCTTGAAAAGTCAGACGCAGAATTACAAGCTCCTTGCGCCACTTTTCCCATGTTAAAAGTGACACAATAGTGACACAATAAGCTTGTAGATCTGTATCTCAGACTGTTGTAACCTATCTGTTGTCACTGCTTGGAGGTAATTATACATTTCTACACAGTCAAGCTGCTGCACAATACCCACTCTCTCCTTTCACAAATAATTTGTTGTTGTTTCGGAAACAAAATTCTTTGCTCACCTAGTGCCATTGGCGTGATTGAAAGAGGGTGCTCTACGTGTTGAAGAAGCCTTCACTGTAACCAAGAGAGTTCACCACTTCAACTCAGATAAGTTTCCATACAGCAGACTGGAGATAGCAGCGTCTAAAACTTTAAAAGAAAGAGAAACGATGTGAGAGAGTAAGAACGAGAAAGAGAGAAAAAAGGAAATTAAATCGTGGGAGAGACACACACAACAGGGGGGGGTGCCTGAAGCCAGAGGTGCAACCACAGTCAAAAATATCGGGGGCTAGAAAAGATTTTTGGGGGGGCTTAACTTCAAGCAAAAAGAAGAGTGGAGCTGCAGGGGCTGCAAGCTGGGGGGGACATCAAAGCCTCATTAACAAGCAAAATGTCTTTAAAAGACATGTGAAGTACTCAGGTGCGACTGTGTGTGGGCCCAGGAAGCTTTCTCATCCTAGCTGAAGCCCCATTAGCCCAGTTAGCCCAATGTGTGTTTTGCGCGCCTGCTACATACTACACATTCTCTTCTTTCACAGATAACTTGTCGTTCTTTCGGAAACAAGCTTCTTTGCTCACATTGTGCCATTGCCGTCATTCAAAAAGGGAGCACTACTTGTCGAAGCAGGCTTCTCAGTCCTTGTTACAATGGCCACCCATCATCACAGAATACACGAACGTAGAGCTTTGTAAGTTTCGTTTGGGGGGGTGTCGTCAATTTGTAAAACACAACCTGTATGAAAAAAAGGAAGTTAACATTGTGTGTAATTTTTTTATGAAACGAGAGAGGAAATAAGAGTGTGATTGAAAACAATACTCGCAGCTCACCTTTTTGTCACCAGTGTTTTTCACCACGTGCCGGACATAATCCATCTTGAAGCTCTACATCTAAAAGATAATAAAAGAAAGATGTTATGATTGGTAATTGTTACTATATTATTTTGGAGTTAGATAACATCGGACGTTTATACACCTTCCGTCTCACATTTCTACGAACTGTTTGTATTGGTAATATTATGTACATTTCAGCAATTATAAAAACGTTCCTGCTATTGGGAAATTTTACACTATATAGGAGTGCGTTCGTCTAAAATACTAAGTCGCGTTTTTGTATCTAGTCTGCTACAACCCTGACTCCCTCTGATGCGTACTCAAGCCTCACTGCTCACCTTTTCGTGGAAAGGACGCCTTCTGAAACATGTAGTCCCGATTTCCAACAAAGAAGTCTCATATATGGTGCTGAGTCTTGATATCTCTATGGCTAACGACATACTCGTGCCCCCATCATCGCCAGTTTCTTCACCTGCTCAGTGCTTAGGGCACCACTAACTCAGTGACAAAAGAGGCCACGCATGTAGTACTTTGGGAAC
Organism: Lissotriton vulgaris; assembly: GCF_964263255.1. Classification (NCBI taxonomy): domain Eukaryota; kingdom Metazoa; phylum Chordata; class Amphibia; order Caudata; family Salamandridae; genus Lissotriton; species Lissotriton vulgaris. Next base: position 742,275,581 of record NC_141691.1, on the reverse strand, counting down.
AACCCTAAAATGGCGTACAACACGTGCGCTCCGTATTTTTTATGCATAGGGTCACGTGTGTAGTGACGAATGTGCTGGATGGGTGTGGTGTGGGTGTATACCAACCATGAGTGTGTGTGTCGATCTGACAACCAGATCTGCAACTAAGAAATCACTACAATGGAAATCTGGGCCATGTACTGTTGTTGTGTTTTCCTGGTAGCGTAAGCACAGTAGGCTGTACTAAAGTATTCAGTCTCGTTTCATTTACCAGCTCCCCCAGGGGCTTTTAAATGTTGGGAGAGGGGTCAATATTTGTGCTGACTTTTCTCCTTTAGCGTGCAATACTATATTGTTTTATAAAATGTATAACTCTTCGAACCATCTTTGCTCTTAGAACGTACGGACGCGATTTCCGTAATTGCATTCAAAAGTAATATACACTTATTTAAAGTTTAAAAATACTTTTTTCATCATTATCCCAGATAATGTCTTCCCTTAATATGTACATTAAATACATAAATATATGTTTTTAAACAATTAGAAACTTTCGCGCCGTACAGCCCGCTTTATTGTTAATTAGCCTCGGGGGGGGGGTCCAAATCTCGGGGGCAATTTTTTTTTCACAATGGGGGGCCCAGAGGTCCCCCCTGCACGGGGATCGCTACCCCTAGGGCTTTAACTATATGTATGCTCATGGCCCCCAGGGGTTCCGGGAACCGCCTCCCCCCAACCCGGGGCCTCTTTTTATTAAAAAAAACTGTGCAAGGGGGTTGTAAATGTGGTATTTTGCTTTCTTTTCTGTCTTGTAGAGGATCCAGGGTAAATATAACGTTTTTTTGTACAGCCAGTACCTTTCGGCCTGTCACCATAGTAACAGTTCATGGATCACTTGCGTGAGCACAGAGGTTAGAAGTTCACCACAATATGTTGCTATTTGAAGTAGTTACTATGCTGGAGATTTATATTTATTTTTTTCATAGGAACTGTTAGTCGTACAAGAAGTCAGGGGAAACGTTTTGTTAAAGATTCCTTCCTGTTCGGGGAGTATTAGGGTAACGTGCTCCAAGCAGGACTTTACGAAGCTTAATGTTCATTGGCTGTGAAGTATTAAAAGTAGAAGGTCATTCTTTGCTCGTCTATGGAACAACATGGACATTTTGTTGGCTAAAGTGTTCCTAGCACAAGTTTGCTCCTTATTGGGTGGGAACGGCTTACTGTTGTCATTGATATTGTGATGCATTTTCCAAAGGAGTATGGGGAAATAAAGTAGTAGAGTGTAGGTTAGGAACACTATTAACTCTGTACAGTGCCTATAAGGTGGTGGAGAGGGATTATGAAGGAAACAATTTTTATTATATGTTTCAAGGGCCATTTATATAGTTGCCGTGTGGTGTATCAATCACAGCGGAAAAATGACAGTGTCTTGAGCTGTTTTTTTTTCAAGTTTGTAGGTGACATACTTCTTATGGGTACTATTTACTTATAATGTGGTGTTTACGTTCCTGATGGGGAGGTGTGGTTGGACAGCAAAAAATTCAGTCTAGGTTTGAAAAAGTTTTTATTAAGCAAATACAAATAAACTTTCTTCAGAAACAGTTGCTGTATATATGAAAAGGGTGACAATTAAAAATGGAATTTCATAAAATATCAGTTAAGCATGGCTATATACTTCTTTTTTGTACTACAGTATGTAAAAGTGTTGCCCCACATTCTTGATGATGTAAGAGGGCATCAGTTACTTTTAGATAAGGTAGAATAGAAGTGCTACAACAAACACTCCAGCACTACATTATCTCAGATCAAGAGAACAAGTAAAAAACAGTTAAATACAAATGATTTCATAAATACAGGTAAATTGTTTATATGCAGGTATATTATATACATATATTCACATTAAATAGATAACACTCAACCCCAGTCAACTGATCTGGGTTTAATCCATCACCATTCTTTAGCTCACTCCGCCACCCCAGTTCAGACATGGCCATATGCAAATCAGTCTGACCCTGTGCCTCATGGGAACAGTCCAGCCCGAACTGCCAAAGCCATATCTTTCCTGGACCGGAAACAAGCATCCTGGGTCCTTATTGGGAGAGTGGAGCACACACTTCTTCTTACTCAGAGCCCAGTCGGAGACCTCACTCCAGTGAGTCTCTCACTCTGGCCTCCCACTCTTCTCTTGTTATGGGGCCAATGGCAGAAGAAGCTTTTCTCTCTCCTGCTCTGGAGCTGTTACTAAGTTATACTTCTAAGCCTCTATTTCCTCTTCCTCCTCATCCATTTCATCCTCCTCATCATCCTCCTCCTGTGCTGCAGCTTGCGTTCTGCAGACAAACCCTTTATATGGAATTTTGTGTTACACAAATCACTGTATGGTACTGCACAAGCAAGTTCTGGACCCCACCACTGATCACCATTGTGAGAACTTGGGTTACTGGATGAGGGGGTGAAACCCTACTCGAACAGCAACCACAATCTCTGTCAGGGTGAAACACGATCATAACCCAAATTGACCTGTGCTTAACCATTGGTAGCCTGGCACAAAAGCAGTCAGAATTAACTTTGAGGCAAGGTGTGAAGAATTTATGCAGCTCACAAACAGCAATAAAGTGAACACACAGCAAAAGAAAATGTCAAACCAATTTCGAAAAATAGAGTACATTTTAATGAATTATTTGTCACCAACATGAATAAATCCAATCAGTAGAACCAGAGTTATACATGTATTACATTTTTTGTAAAAACTAGTGGCTAAAAGATCAACAAGCCAACCGAGGACTTCATGTTCCGGGAGACTGAATCATTTAGGTACTTTTTGTGGTTCACCCTGCAAGGGATTGTGGCTGTTGCTTGACCATAGGTCACCCCCAGTGTACCAACAGCTCAATTTCTCACAGGGTGGAATTTATGATCTTTCTTGGACACAACAACCCCTTTAAGGCAGATCACTTTAGTTTCCCTGTGAAGGACTAACAAGGCATTTTCAAATTTAATGTTAGTCTTGCCACAGTTTAAACACAAGGACAAAGACATTCTTCTTTCTCGTGCTTCATTTGTTAAATGTCCTCTTAAACTATAACTAATATGCTTCAGTTCAGTAGAAGATTCTGGAAATCTTCAGTGAGAAAAGGAATCTGAAGTAGACATAGGAGAACTACATTTATTTTGTTCTTTCATTCTTATTTTGTTCGTGAATACATTGTTCGATCTGTAACACTAGGGGCCTAATTTAGAGCTTGGTGGACAGAGTACCCTGTCTGATGAACAGATGGTCTGCCTGCTCTATTTAGAAAAAATACTAAACGTAAAAGAAAATAAAGACACAGACATCAAATTACTCACTATTAAAAAGGACCACTGAAATAAGTATAGAAACTAAAGTACAAAAATAACATTAAAGTAAAAAGAAAGTTTTACTGGGTTAAAAAAAACAGCTAGATTTTAGATTAAAAGATAAACCAACACATATAAGACATTTTTCTTCTCAACAGCCTGCAATAAAAGAAAACAGTACCAAAAACAACACCAAATAAACCTGCAAAGTTCTACAACTAAAATGATATAAACACAGCATTCAAAACAAAAGCTACAATGTACATCTGCAATGTTAAAATTTTAAATAGTACAATATCACTTATTTTTTTATTCTTTACAGAAAATAATGTATATTTTTCATAATCTTAAACCCACAGATAAAATTTAGACGACAGCAAAATACATCAAATTCCAAAAGGGGAAGCTCTTATTAAATTATAAAAGAGATGCTCATGGAAAAAGGAGGTGAAAAAGGAGGTGACCTTGAGGCTAAATTATCAACACGGGAGGCGACTCTCATTCTAAAATATAATTCCGCAGTCACAGGACTGAATGAGATGTCCGAACTATACCATCTATGACTGGACCACTATTAGTAGCAACATATCTTTTTTAGACACCGTTAATCAGAGCATGACCACCTTGCATAAGTAGGATCTGGCCATTTGGACACTGCTGTGTACACAACTTGAACAGGACAATTATTTGGTCCACCTCTGACCCAAATCCCGCTACAAGCACTAGATTCCTGAGACTGGCGATTTATTCCATCATGACATCCTCCGAATACCAACACAGACGGCCACCCATTCGTTATTGAATAGACATCCTTTGCCATTTTACTACAAATCCCAGAATCCTCGGGACTAGGACCCACGCACCGTTCTTATGACGGTTTCATGAGATTTCATGACGCGACGGCAGAATCGAAAACGCCGAGCGAGAGAGAGGAGTCACCTTGCTCCGGTCAAGGTAGGCCGCCCCCGGGCTCCATTACCCCCGACTTTCGAATCACTGTGCCATTGGACAACAGTAGCGCTTTAAGCAGTATATAGCGAGTTAGGAAGGCAACACACCCCCGATCTTTGAAGATTTACCGCCCGTTTCCTTTTGTAACGCAGGTTTTTTTACCAAACCATTAACAAAAAGGACTGAAAGAAATCATCGTTGTGTGCACGTCCCCTACTTCATCATGAAGGTAGGAGGCTTTTGTGGTTCATGTTGCATGTCCAACAATCACCTAGCTGACTATGTATAGAGGTATAGCTGACAGCCACTTCTTTGCCCACAGCTCTGACAGGTGCCCTGCATCACATGACAAACCAGATTTTTCAAATCGTTATGAGGAGACAAGTATTCCGAGAAGACAATGTATTTCCTTGGTTTTTGTTGTTCTGAAGACAAGTAGAAGGTTTAGCTCAGATGCAGCTTAGTAAGACTTTTTTGTTTTGTTTTTGTTGTTGCAGGACTAATCCCCCTGAGATCCTGAGGAGAATCCCCACATTGAAGGGGTTTCGAAATGCGTCGACCTGCTTTCTTTTGTTATAAGGCCAATCTTTGTAATGAATGTTATTGTAAATTAGTTAATTTATCTATAGGTTAGATGGCCTGTTATATAACAACTTCAAAAGTCATGTTTAAATAAATATTAGTACCCCACCATTTCAAATAACCTGTTCACATGAACTCTGGTGAGGATACTTATTATTTTCTCAAAAAATAGTCTAGCATTGTTTAAAAAATCACTACCCCTTTTTAGGAACTTCTTTTCTTTTCCACCACGCACTGTTTCTGACCCATTGTTTGTTTACCCATCCCTGTGAGTGAGAATTGTTGTATGAGAGTTTGCACAGAGCAAATGATGGATTGCTAATTAAATTGTATGAGTGTTACCCCCCTTACCTTATATTTGTCCTCCACTTGTTCGTTCTAGTTCACTGTTCTCCGAATTTTTAAAGACATTCCACTCCCCTCCCTAACACATAAAATAGTAAGAATTCAAAAAAATTCTGTGAATAGTTTTTCTACATTCAAAAAGAAATAAAAAGGATTAATTCAAACACACTGTGTATGGTGGTTATGCTACAATTGTTTAACGTCATTGGGCATTGAAAGTTCATTCACTTATTTCTGCAGTACTGGCATTTCGTTCTGTTTACATGGAAAAAAAGATCACAACCAGTGAGAAAGCACACTGGAAAAGCACCAAATATTATTCAAACATATGGAATGGCAAGACTTCTACTAACGGCCTGATTCTGATGCAGTTGGGAAGGCCTCCTAATGGCATTTGCTCTGTCCAAATTGGATCAGGAACGTGTCTTTCTGACTGACTCGGAAAGGTTTCGACTGACCGAGTACGATACAAGTTAGACATTAGGAATATCCCAATCCAAACCCGATGCATTTAGAATGACCAAGGCGTACGGAGCAGAACCGTACATCTCCACGGGCCCTGTCTCTGAACGACCGAGTACGATGATGGATTGGACAGCCTTTCCGATCATGCCATCAGACTCGAATCAACAGTGAGAATCAGACTTTGGGGTCCTGTAGTTGGCCCCCCACACCGGGAGCCTTCCCAATCGGGCCTGTGGGGGTAATCATGGGTCCACCACTTACCAGCCATGCTCAGTGTGGCAGGCACCTGGGGGTGTCTGCCACAGGGTGCCCGATTTTCCCCAGCCACCCCTTTCTTCAATGGAAGCCGATGCATTCGGTCGGAACAAAGTTTCCCATTGAAGTCAATAGGAGTCCAACCAAATCGTATCTGGAAGCATCCGTATGCATAGTACTCGGTCTGTTGGACGCTCCCGATCAGATTCGGTCAGAAACCTTTCCAAACCGCATCAGAATTCGGTGCTAAAAAGCAAATAGTTGAAAGTATTATGGAACATGACCATTAAACTAATATTACTCAAAGAGTAGACAAAAATATTTTAGTGAACCTAAAAGAGGGCAATACAAGCTTACAAAAGCAAACAGGAACTATACTTACAAATATTGTACCAAACAATTCTGAGCAAGGAAGAGGCCACCTGCCTAGCATACCATCCTAAACAGCTTACTTGTCAGACCACATAGAAAAACCAGAGAAGCACCAGTATGACCTAATCATTATAAAAATATGTACACACCCCAAAACATAAAAGATTAACATTTATGCTATATGACAACCTTAATAACAATAAAAAATAAATATTATCTATGCTGCCCATAATAATTTTCTAACGTAAACTCAATTTAACACATAAATGATGGATGACACTTTTAAGTAAGTAATTTTTATTGTTTTAGGTTAATTAAAACCATTACAAAAATACATTGATAGCTCATACCTTCGGATAAAAGATTGTAAGAAAAATATATTATTTTTAAAACAAGAGAACTTTGATAAAAACTCTTTGGTGCAGGTGTGAGGTCCAGGTGTGGTGTCTTGGCCAATATTCAACTAATCCGGTCTGGTGCCATCTTCCAGGTTCCAGACATTTCAGGAATTTGACCAACTTCCCATTTAATGGGGAAGGCCTGGGTCGAAACAAGCAAGAACCGCTTGTCTGCGTGTGCGGATTTTTAGTTCATTGAAGGCAGTTTTTAACAGGGCTACTCTTTCCTCTTTCAGCCTTGGGCAGGTGCATAGTAGATGTTCGAAGTCTTCACACTCTGCCCCGCACAGCCTGCATTTTGTCCCCCAGTCTCTTCTCAGCCATGGTTGCAGATGCGGAATACAGGGTAGAATTCCTAGCCTATGTTATAGGAAGGCTTCTTTTGATTTCCTGCCGTACCCCAGTCCAAAGTATGCTTGTAACCCAGGCGATTTATATGTGGACAAAGTCATCCATGGGTGTCGCCTTTGTGAAAAGGTCGCTTTATCTTTCAAGTGCGATTGACTTTTTATGCTCTTGTTTACGACATGCTTGAATTGCACATGCGGTAGCGGAGTTTCCCATAGTTCTTTTAGACCTGTGACAGTCAGGGATTCCTCTAGAAAAGTTTTCGCCGGCAGTTGAAGAGAGCTGCTTAGGTCTAGCCATAGCAGATTGTTCAGTGAATTTTCTGGCGAGTTCTTTAAAGTAGTTCCCTCCACCATATACAAAACACATGGTCAATATCAAAATACAGACATCCCATTAGTGCATGCCTTTTCACCTAACACAGTGCAACTCACAATGAAATGCTAACACATGCAAAGCAACAACTATAGCCCACAAAAAATCATCATAGATTTTGAAAAAGCAATGATTTTGACTACTCCTGAAATCTACCCATAAACTGCCACTCATTAGTGGTATTACCATTTTAACCAGAGAATATGAAGACACCTCCGAAAATCCACCTTGAACATAAAGTATGAAACTAACCTAGCATGTGTGCTCTACATGAAACAGCTGATAGCTTAAGCAGAAGGAGCGGGCAAATCCCACATATAAACTAGGATAAAATATCCCCCTACTACTCATTATAAGGATTTTACAAGTCACTACAGTATTATGACCAATAAATGTGGTCACCAAGGAGTTCTAAGACATTATAGAGGCACAAGGCTGAGTGGCGTTTTTGGTCACACAACTATGAGGGGGCTTGCAATAGCCTTATAATGTATAGTAACAGTGTATTTTATCCCATACAATATGTGGGCTCTACTGTTCTACTGAGGACAGGAAATCATAATGACATTACCAGCTGCAAGTGGCCCACTGGAACTTGCTGCAAAAGCAGCAAAGGTGAAGGCCGAGAGAACCTTAGCCCTGCGGAAGAAGCAGCTAGCTCCTGAGGATAAGAAAATGTAGTGGGCTCATGAACTGAGTCTCAAGGAGCTAGACATAAAACTAAAACAATCCTCAATGTCCAGCAGAAATGGTGGCGGCATACCGGCAGTGCCCTTTGGAGAAAAGAGTATCCACATCTTAAAGGATCTCGTGCCAAACTCTTTTGTTAGAGATGACATAGACAACTGGTTTGAGGCCTATGAGATTGTCCTAAAGATGCATAGGTTCCCTACGCCGGTCTAGGGGGCCAGCCTCTGAAAGCATATGACTAATAAAGGGAGGGAATCCCTGTTAGACTTGGGGACAGGGGACAGGATAAGGTATCCCCTCATGAAGGAATCCCTGACCAGGAAACATATGCTCACCCTACGGAGATATAGACAGAAATTAGGGACAGCCAGTAGCTGCCTCAGCAGACCTGAGTGGATTGTGTGGATCATTTATGCAAGGAACTAGGTGTTTGGGTGAAGGGCAGTGAAGTGAGTGATTGCAAGGGGCTGTACAATTTGATTGCTAGAGAACACAAGTTCAGTCTTTGTTTTACAGAGCTGTGGTAACAACTTGTGTATAGTAAGCTCGCTGAACCGAGAGAGATTGCTACGGAGTCAGACCACTCGATCAGCACCAGGGTCCACAAGACTGAACCTGGGAGTGACCTTCAAGAAGGAGGGATCTCTGGTTCCTCCCAGCAGAGTGAGGGGGAGGTGAAGGGATACATAGGAAAGTCCCAGAGTAGGGTGGAAAAAGTGATTCCTATGCCCCTTCTGAGCAACAGGGAGGGAGTTCTAGTGGACATTGACCCAGGTTGTCCTATGTTCAACACCAGTGTTTAGATTGTTCACAGCTAGAACACAATCAAGGGGACTTTAGCTGTCCTAAGAATTCACCCACTGGTGGGAGATGTACAGAGAGGCCAATATGGCCATATGGAGAGGGACTCCACAGGGGCAGGTGGTAGAACAAACCATAATCTCCCTTGGTTCAGAGATAGATTCAGATGGTAGGCTGGTGATCCTGATGGTGGGAATCATAACTTCCATCAGATCACAGTGAATGGGATCCCTGTCACTGCTCTGATGGATACCGATGCCAGCGAGACCATGGTTTTGGAAAGGTTGGTTTCCCCAGATCAGTACACTGGGCAGGTGTGTAGGGTGAGTCTGGCCTTGGGCAGGACATTGACCACCTCATGGCTCTGGTATGGGGCAAGGAAGTGGACCTGAGGAGGACCATAGTTGGCCCCAAATGCCCATTGGCAGCATTTTGGAAAATTAAACACCACCAGTAGTTCTGATTTCTGGAGTTACTACTCCCAAGACTGGCCACTTCTGATCGGGAGGTGCTCCCTGCACTATCACAGAGACAGAGGGCTGGAGACGTGAACCAGGCAGACCCCTGTATGACACAGACAGACTGTGTCACACTTGGGGGGTGGTTGCCAGCTGGAAGTCCTGGCTTGTTAGGTACCTGTTCAGCCTCAGGGTACTAACCCTGAACTGAGTGGTCAGTCTCAGCTACCACCACTGGACTGGTGGGAAGGAGAGTGGAAGAAGGGTGCCTAAGACTCAAAGCCATTGCCTCTCACTCTGAGAAACCTCAGAGATCAGATACCCCTGGCTGGCCTGACTCTTGACACAGACAGAGGTCTCTCTTGGTTGCCATCTTCTGGGCAGAGTTGGGAACAGAAGTCTGATCCTAGGTTTGGAATGGGGAACATTACTTTGTTGGGCATGGTCGTACTTTCTGCTGACTGGAATGCATCTGTGAGCAAATTAAGTTCAAGTGCTGCACAGATGGGGTCCACAGGTGAGGAGATGGGTTACCCATAGGTCAGTCTATTGGCTCAGGAGAGTGTAGACAGAGGTATCTAAATTAGTTCAGAAGAGCAGAGTCAGAGTCAGAGTCAAAAACACTTTATTCGATCATTTTAAAATCATAAAATTATGCTATACAGTCACATTAAATCATCAAAAACACAAGTTGTTAAAAAGCAGTTTTACAAATTATTAAAAACAAGGGTTTTATGTATTCACATCTTCAGTGGTGATCAGGGTAACTATACATCCAATTAATCACAGTTTACAGAATTGTAAGACCATAGAGAAATGTGCAAACCTTACAAAATATATAGAGATTTACTACAGTTCTATTTACAACATTTTTTTACAACCATAGAGAAATGTGCAAACCTTGCAAAATTCATAAATTGATATTAACTGCAGTTCAGTTGTTACAAAACTATTAACCTAAAATTATTTTGGTCATTCATCATTTCCCAAGATGTAGAACCAAAGACAGCCGAAGTCTATTTTGCCTGGACCGTATTGAGACTGTCAAGAAGTTAGCTACCCCATTCAGAAGAGCATAGAACTGATAAGTTCCTCTACATTAGAGGGCCAAAGTCTGCATTCTATCACATGAGCAGGTAAGCAATAAAGGTATTTATTAATTTACCCTTGCTTCAGGCTGGAGGGGGTATATTTTTCTAACACCTGATTGGCATTGTTAGGATTGTAGTGGGTTAAAAGGTATAGTTGTGCAACCTTACTGTAATACACTCACAAAATCATCTTGAGTCCATCTGGCTCATTTGTAAAACCTTGAGCACAACCCAGGAAGCTGTGGCTATGAGCAGCAAGTCTTAAACAAAGGAACTAGTGTAACGCATTTAGAAGCACCAGACAACGAAATATGAAAGTCACACAGCCCATAAGAAATCCAACTCAAATTTATAAAAATTGATTACATTTGTATTAATTTTGAGAAACCAAGATGAACACAACCCACTGGAGGATTCCTGAGATATAGATTTTTAAGTAAAACCTAAACCTCAGTTTTTTTTGTTCAAAGTGCAAACAAGCTTTGGCAACCATAAAGTTGGGTTTGGCTACTCTGACCCATGCTCCGGCCCCGACTGGGTGACCAGTTTTGTCAGAGATAAGTGCATGGGAGCCAGTAGGGGGCATTTAGACAGTTACCTGGTCACAAAAATCAGTCTCAAGTCCAGTTCCACACTCCACATCAAGACTGCCATTGACTTCAATAGAGAGGCCCTGATGCTGAGGATGGAGGATGCTCAGGATGCTAAACAATGCCTTTGGTGCTGTATGGTCAATGTGGGCCTTCCGGATGTGATCTGAGGTTCAGGGTGGTATATTTATGCCCAGACAGTGCCCTAGGAGAGTCATGCAGTCACTAGTGAATGTGTTACTAAGATCCCTCCTGATCTATGACTACTTCTGGCTATGTGTGGCACCTAGCAGTCCCAGAGTGCACTATTCTGCCCATTCTCAAGTTGTCTGAACCCTTCCTTGGATGTTAGGAGCTTGGTAATCCACCTTAAATGTGTGAATACCTGTGGACTCCATACCCACAGTTTGGCAACTGGCTTCCCCTCTCTGTTCCAACTGCCAATCCATCTGCCTGAACAAAGGGGTAAATCTACATAAGTGTGATTGCCATTTGCCCACCAAAGGCATTTTACCCCTTTGAAACTCAACTTTTGGGCCAACAACCTGGTTGGCTTTTTGCCGGCATAGGTAACACCTCCCTGTGTGGCAGGTCTCTGTTGTTCTTGAGTCTGGGAGACATTCTCACACCTATCCAGTAGGGCAGAAGGCTGTCTGGTGGCCAGCAACTGCTAAAGGCCACTGGATACACTTTCTAAATGTTGCCTTTCCTTAAAAGGGAAATTAAATTCAAATTCGGTATCAAGCCTCAAGTCGGTTTAATGTCAAAATTAATTTGATACCTTGAAATACCCATTTTAGTAGTCCCATCCAGTAGTTAACATGACTGAGATGTCAGCCTGGAACTCTATATTAGCCAATAGGGCTACTAACCTTTCTGCAGTAAAAATTAAAATTTGGAAGTTTTACTTTTAGGACATATTGAAGAATATGTTCTGCTGAGGGATATACAGCTCCCTGCCTTAGGGCTTAACAAGCCTTCCTCGGGGGAAACCTAAATATATTGTTAGAGGAGGTGGGGGCTTTGCCATCGATTTAAATGGCAAAGTTGAACTAGCAGTTGTTAAACTACTCTTCTAGGCCACACTAGCATTCTGGGAGCCCTTTTCTACTTTGTCACACACTGGGTGACACAATTAGTGTTTCAGCTCTGGGTGGATCCTGTAGCTCACATGACTTGGGTAACCTTGGTACCTTATACTAGGGACTTATAAGTAATTCAGCCTATACCATTTGGGGTAGGCAATTCAACATACATTTTTGTAATGGGTTAGAACACTGGCCATGAGGTCTAGTTAGCAGTCCTCAGTACACTCTCAGAGTCAAGAAACCATCAGCAACAAGTCCAAAACTTAAAGCGTTGTCATGCAAAAGAGATATTTTCTTATAGGCATATTTATTGTACTTGTAAGTCCTTTGTAGAGTGGTATACCATATACATAGGACCTTTAAATTAAGTGCTACAAGTGGGCCTGCAGCCCTTTTTGTGCTACCCACTTAAGTAGCCCGATGAAACATGTCCCAGGTCTGCCATTGCAGAGTGAATGCAGCTCTAAACTTCCAAATCAACTTGGCAATATAACCCCCTTGCCTAGTCCTCAACTCCCCTTTTATTGTTTCGTTTCATTTCGTATATCTTTATTTCGGCAGAATTTGCCATAAAAGATGTTCATACAGTTGATAAAAACAACAATCTACACAATACTGGGATGATAAATAATTCCAATTCAGCACAGACAAATCGACGTTAATACAAAGTTCAAAATAATCAATAAAAAGCTAATATAACATCAGTAAAAATTAATTACAAAGTGCATGTGCGGAGATTTAAAATTAAACATTATTTAGTAAAACCCTACGCTTTAGCCAAATTGCTGCCAAGTATTTTGCTACAGCAAACACAATTGGAGTGGATAGATCTGTTTTTGTAAGCTTGCATACAGTGAGTAAATCCCAGGTTTCTGCACAGTGGCACAAGCCAGTGCCTTCTTGACTTTTTATAGGCAGGACAAAAAAACATAATATGCAAGTGATTTCCCAAATCACAATTGCAACCAGGGCAGCTTTTTATGGGAGAAGGGCACCATTTACTAGTAAAAGATCTGATTGGCAAGGTGCTGTATCTGCATTGTAGGTACAACTTTCTAGTTAAAATAGGAAACATATCATCCAGGACAGACTCAAAACGATAAAAATCTTTTTCCTTCACAAAAGAATCAATTAGGGTTCCACTTTGCACATTATGGGGTCGATTCCGATTCGGGAAAAAAAGCGTCCGTACGATTTGTATCCGGAGCCCTCTCCGTACGAATCGTACCCGTCCGTCCGAGTCGCGAAGTACGATCCGTATTCTGTGAATCCGTCCGAATCGTCGCGATCCGTACGTATTGCAAGGCTGAAACAGCAAACCGTACGACTCGTACACATACCGTACGACTCGTACACATACCGTACGACTCGTACACATGCCGTACGATCCGACGAGTACGATCCGGACCGGAGTATGAGGACGCAATTCATACGGTCCACGTCAGGTAAGGGCGAGTCATACGGAAAAGCACACAAACACATACACACCGTACGGTCCGTACACCCCATGATCGCAGGGGGAGGCACCGTACCCCTGCGATCATGGGGGGTACGCACCGTACCCGGGGGGGCTGTTCCGTACCTGTTTCGGCACAAACTCTGCTTTTACGGCTGTTTTCAGCTCCCATAGCAAAAGGGTCGTACAGTCCTTACCCAACACGTATCGTACTTGCTGGGTCGTAAAAACCAGCCGCGAACCATACAAATGTCGCGTACAGCAGGTTCCTAGGGAGAATCGTACGGAGATTAGAGTCGTACGGTGTCTTGTACGACTCGTACGGAGTACGGCTCCTGGTACGAATCGTACTTCGTCGTACGTACGGGGGACGTTGCAGGGTACGATTTGTACGGGAAAAACGCTCCGAACGGCTATTCGGAGCGGTTTTTCCCGAATCGGAATCAACCTCAATGTATAGAAGCCGTTAGTTTACTATCATAATAAAGTTTTACTAAGTGCTTTCGTGAGACCCTACTACAGGCTGTCTCCGTGTCAGTCCATAGTTGCAGGATCCCCAACTTTCCCGATTCATATTTTATATAGTTGAGCCAAGGAATTTTCCCCGCTTTTGGTAGACTTAAGATTTCTAGTCGTACTTGTCTATATTTAAAGAGCTCCGGCGTAATCCAGAGCCTTCTCCAAAATGTCTTGTCTATTGGTCTGAGGCCCATATCAAGCCTCAGTGGTAACAAGGGAGTACTAGAAGGCAGAGTTAGTAATTGCCTAAGAAATTTATTTTCTGTTATGACAATCTCGGGTCTGCACACAAGTCCCCAGAGTTCACCACCATAGGTAACTGTCCCCCTTGCTTGTGTTTTATACATCTCAATGGGTGGGCAAATAGGTTTAATTGTAGAAGTATTGGAAAGCTTAAAGATACCCCTTATTGTTTGGGCCAGTTTGAGTTGGGATTTGATTTGATGCGGGGCCCAGGTCATACTTTCATTTAAAGTCACCCCCAAATAATCAAAAATCTGAACCCTTTCCAGCCTATTGGTACCTATGCTCGGGTATGGGGGCGTGATTGGAGGGGAATTAAAAATCATAAGTTTAGTTTTAAGGGCATTAATTTCCAACCCTCGCTCCACACAGAATGCCTCAAAACCGTCCAACACACGTTGGATCCACATTGGAGATTTCGACCGCAGCAGGGTGTCATCTGCAAACATGATCGCAGGCACCCTGCTGCCGGCAAGCTTAGGAGGGTCAGTGTTCGATATCCTATTTAAATGGGCAATTACCCCGTTGACGTAGAGGCAAAACAGGGTAGGTGCTAAGACGCACACCTGTCTTACCCCCCTGTCAACGGCCGCGCATAAGTCCACGAAAACCGTATATAGACACCCCGCCTCGATCCTGACAGTTTTCCAGAATAACAAAGACAGGCGGAAAATCTGGTCAATTGTGGATGTATACTTTCTGAACCCTGCCTCAAAAGGACTCAATATGGAATTCTCCTCCATCCAGTCCTGGAGGCGGTCAAGAATCCAGCCTTTTATTGTATATAGGTCAGGTACGTCCTAGGTAGCCGATAGGGTAAGGTGCAATAAAATTAACAGGATGGACATGTACCTTTCAGTTATACATGTCCTAGTAGTAAAAAAAATTCTACGTTTGTTTTTTATGGTTGTATGATGGTATGACACATGCCATAACAACGCATGCCTGCAACCACGCAGGGTCAACCCTGGCTGCCTCTTTACCATGCATGCCTTTACCACAAAATTATGTGGTAAAGACATGATAATAATAATAATAATAATAATAATAAGATAATTTTGAAAGCGCCTGCTTACACTATAACAGTGTGTCCCCGCGCTATGGAATGGATACAGTCCACTAAGTGAGCATACCTTCCAACAATCGGCATCGTGAGACTAGAATAAAGACTGTACAACAGGGATTGAGTTCGCAGGAAGAGGTATGTTTTCAGTTTAAGGCGGAACCTTGCTTTTGACGGTTCCATGCGGAGTTCAATGGGAAGTTTGTTCCATCGTTTGCAGGCAAGGTACCTAAATGAGCGGCCTCCCATTCTCGCTTTATAAATACGTGGAACCTGAAACAGCTTGCTACCTGGTGATCTCAGGTTGCGTCTAGGGCAGTGAATAGTCAGCAGCTTTTGGGGGTATATAAGTCCTTTTCCTTGGGCCACACCGTGTGCTATACACAGACTTTTGAACAAAATGCGTTCCTGTATGGGAAGCCAGTGGAGAGTTGCTAAGGCCTGCTTCCCTGATGCTCTTCTGGACAAATTCAGGGCAAGTCGGGCCGCCGCATTTTGAACACTTTGCAGCTGCTGTAACCCTCTCTTATTAAGACCAATGAGTAAGGAATTTCCATAATCCAAGTGAGGTGTCACTAATGCATGTATCAGAGATTTCCTGGTATTGATGGGAAGAAGGTCAAGCACTTTGCGTATAGTTTTGAGGATACCGTAGCATTTGCCTGACAGCCTTCCAATGTGCTGTCCAAAGGATAGGCTGGTGTCCAATAGGACACCTAAATTCTTCACCGTAACTGAGGAGGAATGTGTGGTCCCTAACTCAGACGGCCACCATGCCGATGACCAGATAGAGGGTGCTCTCCCGATCACCAGTAGTTCAGTTTTATTCCCGTTAAGACGCAGGCAGTTATTCTTCATCCACCCGGCTACAGCCGTAAGACAGGAGGAGAAGTTGGCAGCTGCTTCGGCCTGGCCTTGGGCTAAGGAGATCACCAATTGAGTATCATCTGCATAAGTACAATGTCCACTCCATATGATTCCACAATTCGAGCCAGGGGTTCCATGTATAGATTGAATAACGTCGGGCTCAGACTAGAGCCCTGTGTAACTCCGTGCCTTAGCCATTGGGACGAGGATTTGAACGGGGGACAATGTACTTGGAAACTTCTGTCTTTTAGGAATGAGCATACCCACTCATAAGCTGATCCCTAAACTCCAATTTGCGTGAGGCGAGTTAGCAGCGTTGTGTTTGACACAGTGTCAAACGCCGCACTCAGGTCCAATAGCACCAAGGCCGCCGTTTGTCCCTCATCCACTTTTTGCCGGAGCATCTCTGTGGAAAAGAGGAGGGCTGTTTCTGTTGAGTACCTGGCCCTGAATCCAGACTGTGATGGATGCAGACGCTGACCTTCTTCCAGAAACTCAATAAGCTGAATATTAGCTATTTTTAATACTACCTTCATACAAAACGGGAGAGGCGAAATGGTTCGTAGATTCTCCAGCTGGGATATATGAAGGTTAGCTTTCTTTTTTAGAGGGATAACCTGAGCCCTTTTCCAATCATCTGGCACATGGCATTCCTGAAAGGAATGAGAAGCCATGCGAATAATATGATCAATCACCACTTCTAACTAGGTCTTAAAATTCTTGGGCGGGGCAGCATCGTTAGGAGAGCCAGATTGAATGCTATTCACAATCCTCAGCATTTCCTGCCTAGAAGGTACTTTGAAGCAGTTTAAGTTTATGTCCTTCGTGTGCTTCGTGCAACTCTTAGGATAGGTTGTGACCCTACTGGCCCCATCCGGGAAGAATGCATATATTTTCTTCACCTTATTCACGAAATGGTCTGCAATAGACTCACAGATATCATCGGAGAAGGTGTCTTGGGCCACTGTCCTGGCAGGGGCCGTAAGCTCCTTGTATAAAGCAAATAGTTCCTTGGAAGGATTCTCCGCAGACTCTATTCTCTCCTTGAGAAATGCTCCTTTCGCTGCTCTTATCAGTTTGTGATATATCTTCAAACTGTCCATGTGTTGCTGCTTGCAGATTAGGTCGTAATCTTTACGCCAGATGCGTTCTAAGTTTTTGCAAACTGATTTGGCTGCCATTAGCTTCTTGTTAAACCACGAAGCAGTTTTGGTCCGCCTTACAGGGGCCTTAATTGTCCATGGTGCTACTTTGTCTAAGGCCACCGCCATCCACTCTTCGTATTTCCTCCAAGCCTCGCTCAGAGTATCACTCAGTGGTGGAGGCTCCCGTAGTAGCGCCAACGTATAGGCGTCCTGGTTGAATTTTTTCCAGTTCCTACTTTTGGGGAGAAGGGGTTTCCTCTCATTCAGTTCTGATGACCAATATTTCACACAGAACGGAATTGAGCAATGGTCAGACCAAGGGACCCTGGTGGGGGAAAAACCTCCACTCCCTCCCAGTTAGCAAAGATGGGGTCTAACAAGTGGCCCAATTGATGCGTGGGTGTATGTGATTGAAGTTCCAGCATTAAGGGTTTCAGTGCGGCCATGATTGGTAAAGGGATATGTGTGGTAAAGATCACATCCCTTCCCCTAGGCCTGAAAACGGTCCATTTTCCCTCTCCCAGCCCAAAAGATGTACCTCATGCCCTAAAAACTACCCAGACCTCAGCCACTCACCCTGAGCCCAAAGAACTGTTCCCTACAAATGTAGACTACCTTGACCCAGCTCCCCCGCTCTGAGGCTTCAAACTGTTCCAGGCATGAAAACTATTCATTCCCCCGCCCGGCCTGAGCCCTAAAAATTGATCCCATGCCCTAAAAGTAACCCAACCCCAGCCCTCTCACCCTGAGCCCTTTAAGCTGAACCCTACCACTGAAAACTACCCCAACACCCTGCCCTGAGCCCTAAAACCTGGCCCCCTGCCCTATGCACAACCCTGACCCCCCTAAGTCCTAAAATTACCCTCTACTATGGAAAACTAATAAACCCTAGCCCCAGCCCTACTTACCAGACCGCATCCTATCCTAATCCTTCCTCTTCCTGCCCACCCATTCCAGCACCTAGACCACGCACTGGACGGATCATCGACTGTCAAGATGGGAGGCAGAGCAAGGCACAACCTCACCAGCAAATGAACTGACTTTGCCCTGTCTTCACACAAAGAATTTGTCACCACCGGGGGGCGCTAGAGGGCGCACTGCGGGATGGCTGGCTCCTGAGGCAGCTCCGCCGGACAGGTGCCGATAATCGCTAAAAAAAGAGGTGCTGCAGCTGTCTATGGCGACTTTTGATGGCAGACATTGTGATCGGAATGTCAAAACAATAACGTGAAAAGATCTACGGCCCCGGAGATCGCTTGTCGAGGTACTTTCGGTGTAAAAGAGGGATCGCATCTTGCGGGCACAAAATGGCGGCGCCCGGGATCGCTGGACGAGAGGCAGTGGAACTCTAACACCCCATGTGGGACTGCCCTGACTCAACGCCAAGCAACTAGGGAGGACAGCGGCTGACTGCGGCTGGCAGAGGAAGACGGCAAACAATAAATCCAGCATGCATGGTAGGTGCGCTGGCTGTGCGTTCCAGGGAGAGATATGAAGCGCCAAGATGGCGGCGCTGCTGGAACGCACTGAGATCTGAAATTCTGACCACTATGCAGTAAAGGTAGCAAGGCACCAAACCACCCAAGGCTGTTGAGGACGAGTAAGCACGAACAAAGGATTAACCCACATCGTGCCACTGACAGCTGCAGTGGCTATCGGATGTCACCGCAAAGCTGCCTCCATGCAGATATCTCCTGGTGAGCGCACACCAGCGCGGCAAAGCCCAATTTGTGAAAGACAGCGTAATATAGCGTGGAAAGCGTGCGCTGTGTTGGCAGAGTAACTGGATCCCCCGAATGTTCTAAATGGCGCATGTATGCCACTATCACTGTGACTGATGCACCTGGTGGCCCCTCCTGAAATGGCGCTGCAGTTATGTGAAATACAGGGACAACAGACCATGGGCGATTACGCATAGGCCTCAGCAATGGGGCCAGATCCTCAGCGATAAATATCAGCGCCTTTCCTTACAGCGGCAACGGCACCCACGACTCACGAGCACACTACATTAACGCAAGAGGCTGTTGCAAAGCGGCATCTAGGCTGCGTACTGGGGTGCTCACTGTATGCAACCGCGGGAGGACCTGCGACGATGTGGCGGTGGAGCTGGCACCCACACCGTTGACTTTACGTAGTGGTGAAATACTGGCTACAAGCTGCTTTGCTCCCAAGTCTGGCTGCAACCCTCCATGCACATACATATAGGAGCTGAGCGGATTACACGGCTCTGCAGCGATCCAGACCTACTTACCTGCAAATTGAAGCTGCGGCCAAACGCCTCACGACAGCAAGATGGGGAAGCCGGAGAAGCAGCAGACGAAGCTCCAGTTTGAAGCAATAAAACAGCCAAAAAAATACAAATGCGCTATCAGAAGCTGAGGTTGACAATGAAGCAGAGGGGGGGAGCGAAATGGAAGAGGTACTATGGGCAATACAACACAGCCTGCAGGAAATGAACGGCAAATTGGACAATTTGGCTCAGAGAGTGGACAACATGGCTTCTAAGCTGGACAAACACGGCGAACGGATGGTGGAGGCGGAGACGAGACTATCAGCAGTAGAAGATGAATCCAAATACACGACTGCGACCTGTGCAACCATAAAAAAAATGATAGACACACTGCGTGCCAAAGTCGAGGACCAGGAAGCCAGGTCTCGGCGCAACAACGTCCGTATAGCGGGCCTGCCAGAATCGAACAACACTGGTAAGATGGAGCAGTATGTAGAAAACCTGAGCAAAGACCTGTTCGGAGGAGAAGAACTATCTTCCGTATTCCTGGTGGAATGAGCGCATTGCTCCCTTGCACCTCGCCCGAAACCGGGTGCTCCCCCGCGCATCATAATTGCCCGCATGTTAAACTATAGAGACAGAGCCACGGTCCTCAGACTGGCGAGAGAGAAGGGAGACATCAACCATCAGGGCAACAAGCTCGAGTTCTACCCGGATCACACCATGGCAGTTCACATGGCCCGGAAGGAATATGGCCCAGTAAAGAAAAAGTTACGAGACCTAGGTATTGAGTATGCCATGCTCTACCCAGCAAAGCTCAAAATCACCAATGCAGGCAGGTCCACGATACTACCAACGCCGCAAGCTGCGCAGGAATATATCAAGAAATTGGGCCGCAGGCGCAGAACAAGTGCACGTGAGAACATACACAGTGATACTGAATGAGCGGCCCTCCAAAGGTAAAATCGATCATTGTCTGGGCAGACTGGGCTGCGGGTCTACGTTTTGAAAGTCATTGACAGCCTTGTGGTATATTAGGTTAGACATTTGGCGTGACCTGTTGTAAGCACATGCACCTAAGTGCCTATTACATGGTTATGTAGCCTTATAAGGACCACTAATGCTGTGTGTTTGAAAGACGCTGCCACCTATCGGACGGGGAGCACTGATGGAATGTCTCGTGGGGATGCACGTTTGGGGACTCACCACTCCTCATAGGGACTCTTGGACTGCGACTTATTGTGTGGTGGGGTGGCCCAGTGCATCTTCCCTTGCGTACAGCTGCCTTATGCTACACTCCTTCATGATACATTCCCGCAGTGCACAATGGTCCTATCTATAATCAACATAGACTATGGCGACCGGTTGTAATCAGTAGGAGATGGGCCCTATGTTTGGACTCCCTACCGGGCGCTACTGCAGAATGGGTGCCTCTTCAGATTAAACTATATCATAACGCCTATCTACAGACCACCACTGCACAAGTTGTTGTACAGCTTATAGCACTACTCTAATGTTTCATGATTATTAGTAGGCACCCGTCCACATCCACACTGTGGATGGAGACATGTGCACCTAGTGGACCCCCCATGTGGGTGTTCCCCTACAGTAGTTCTTTCCACTGTTTGGTTATCTAAGGGTCATGGCTTTGGCAAAGTTGGGATGCTGAAGTGGGTGGCGGGAGGGGGAATTTGGGGATTGTTTCCTTTAAATCACTGTACCTGAGAAGCATTGCAAACTCCAGATCACTAGAGCTGTTAATATGTAATAATTGCTGGGAACATGTCTGTACATCACCTCGAAGGATGGGGCAGAAGGGGTTACTTGGATCACCATGTCACTGCTCCAATGCTTACTGATATGATAAAATCTTCTCAACTAAACTTTATTACCTGGAATGTACGGGGCCTGAACAACCCAAAGAAAATATGCCAAATATTTGCTTATTTTGACAGGTTGAAGGTTGATGTGGCGTTTCTTCAAGAAACACACATAGCGGCTAATGCCAAACCACGCAAGGTGCTAGATGGGCCGAAACGGTGCCCAACTCACATTACTCCTCTTACTCCCGTGGCGTCAGCATCCTTATACGTAAAAGAGTCCACTTTAAGGTCACAAATGTCCTGAAAGGCACAGATGGTAGAAGTGTCATAGTGATAGGTAATGTGCGAAACCAACACATAGCGTTAATAAACACATATTGCCCAAACATAGATGACCTCGAGTTCTATACTAGGATGTGGAACACCATCTCTGAATTAGAGGTTACGAACGTCGTGTGGGGTGGGGACTTTAACATTGCAATAAGAGAGGGACTAGATCGCTCACCTAATACTACAGAACCGCACAAACGAGCACGAGCGGCTCTGCAAGATGCTATGGTAGATCTACATCTTAGCGACATTTGGAGGATGCATCACCCTACTCATACCGAAGCCACACACATCACAGGAGCGTGAGGCGGGGCACAGCCAGAACACACTGCGAACGAAAGGCGCACTGCGAATCGTCAATTCAAACAAACGGAATCCAATCCACAGCGGTTGAGAACAACACAACCGAATTAAAGAGAAAGACCATCATCTTTAACGTGCACATTTGTTATATAGGTGGTCCCGCTCCGCGGACGGTGACGAACTTATGAGGTACATCCTACTGACAATTAGAGAGTCTATGGTCCTGATGAGAACTCTATATTTAAGGAGTTTGAAACGCGTAGACCTTCTCAGATAACGTTCTCACGTTGAAACCATAAGAAAATTGAACAACTCTTTGACTAGAGGGATTTACTTTCACAAATGAGATTCTATGGTTTCCGAGACATAAAGTGTATATAAATTGTAAAAAGTATATGTTGTCTTAGACTGTTAGTTGAATGAATGTTTTTGAGTCTAGTGGAATGAATGCGTATGAATGAGATTTTGATGAGAAAAGTACCTTGATGTTCGTGTTTCGTAATATGTTTCACTATAATGTTTTGTAAAAATCTTTGAAATGATAAAAAAAGTATAAGTTAAAAAGAAAAAGTGTAAATAAAATGCAAATTTAAAGTGATTAATCCTATGATTTGAATCTTCCTTACACATTGTTTGGTTCATATGTATAGTATCTACTAAGCCCCCAGAATCATTTGGCAGTACTGGCATTCTTTTTTGATACTAATTAAGGCAGGGTTTGGCCTTACTGCTTGGGAACCCATACCCAGTGGAGACCAGCACACACATCACTGCAGCACATAATAGTTGGTCCAGGATAGACTACTGGCTAGGAACGAGCGACATATCCTCATGGACTACCTCTGTGAAACACCTGCCACGTACACTGCCCAGTGATACTAACTTTGAAAATGCCATACTATGTCCCCCCCCCTTTTACGTGGAGGTTCAATGCTAAGCCTCTATTAGACTCAGTATACACGGACACCATCCATAAGGCCATAGTGGAGTATTTTGATCACAACTACCCTACAACTGACGACCCGGGACTCTTATGGGAGGCATTCAAAGTGACGATAAGAGGTATGTGTATTACTACAACAGCGGGAATCCTCAAAGACATCAGGCAACAAATATACAATCGAGAAAGTAAATTGCGTATACTAGAACAAAGATATGGACACACACAGGACCCCACTATACTGGGGGAAATTCAAACGGTCCTAACAGAACATCAGCAATATGCCACTGATGAACTTAACTATATCTCAAAACGCAAGGTGGCGAGAGAGTATATCGAGGCAGGAAGGACTGGGAGAGCTCTGGCACAGAAAATATGCGCTGGACATGCACCACAACACATTGACGCGATTAAAGACTCCACAGGCACCCTTTAACATGACATCAGGGGCATATTGGACGCATTTATGGCCACATATGGACGTCTATATGAATCGCGTCCGACTATGTCGACAACTGATATGCTGCATTATATGGCAGATATTGAAGTTGCGTGGCTATCTGACGCTCATAGGGCGTACTTATCCCGACCTGTAACAGTGGAGGAAGTCTCTGACATAATTAAAAGTCTCCCCAATGGCAAAGCACCTGGGCCCGATGGCTTCACGGGTGAATTTTATAAAACATTTGTAGATCTGCTGGCCCCGCACCTTGTGAGACTGTACGGAGCGTCACATGACGAACAGGCGCTTCCCCCGTCACTGCGGGAAGCAATGTTGATAGCCTTGCTGAAACCAGGTAAAGAACAAGACCAATGTGCATCTTATAGACCCTTGTCCCTTATCAACGTGGACCCAAAATTATCGCGAGTGTGATCGCAGCGCGACTTAAACCTTTAATGCCCCTACTGGTAAGGCCAGATCAATCTGGCTTCATTCCAGAAAGATCCACGACACAACACACGCACATTATTCGCACTCTCACTATCTGACACCGGAGACCAAGGCTGTGGCGGTATTGTTGGATGCTGCCAAGGCCTTCGACACGATTGAATGGCCATTCCTCCATGCCGTACTGATACGCATGGGCTTCCCCCTTATGTTCACACAGTGGATAGCAATGCTATACAGCTTGCATAAAAATAAACAATTATGTCTCAGATCCAATTCAAATTAACCGGGGTAGTAGGCAAGGATGCCCTTTGTCTCCAATGCTATTCGCTCTGGTATTAGAACCCCTTGCGTGTAGAATCAGGCAACATCATAACTACTCGGCACTCCAATTCCCAACACGCCCCCTCCATATTTCCCTTTATGCAGACGACATGGTACTATACGTCAAGGATCCGGCACAGCACCTCATTCCCTTATTACGTAAATATATTAAATATGGCCAGTACTCGGGCCTGCACATAAACTGGGCATATCCCTCATTATTGCGTTGACAGATAGCATAATGCCCTTTGTGTTAGACTACCCATTAGAATGGCAAGAGGAGCCCACACGCTACCTAGGAGTCTGGTTCCACAGAGATCCTGAACTAGTCATCCGCACAAACTATGGTAGGGTCATTTCCACATTTGAGGGAAAAATAAATAGATGGAACAAACTGCCGCTATCACTAGCAGACAGAACTGCCATAGTCAAAATGGTGCTTTTACCCAAGTTCCTCTATCTATTTAATAACATACCCATGAAACCTCCAGCAGAAGTGTTCCGCAATATAAACAAACTAGTCCTTAATCTCATCTGGGCAGGCAAACAAGCTAGGTTGGACCTACAGACGTTGACTTTACCATATGCACAGAGGGGATTCAAGGTGCCTGACTTTTTGCTGTACTATCTGTGTGCGCAGGTGCAATTTGCTCACTACTGGTACCACGAAATACCCTTCATGTCCCATGTTGCTGTCGAGACAGGGATGCTTTCCCGATCCCGCTATCGGCCATACTGCCTCATAAGCGGCCGAAATTGCACAATTGCGATATAAACACTATAGACACCACTAATGAAGCCTGGCAACTGATGGGCAAGAAAGCGGGTAAACTACCATTATATGATCTGGCATTACCGCTGCCACACCACCCGGCACTCTCGGTCACCCAGGAGCCTGTGGGAATGGACAACTTCGGCAAGCGGGCATAGACAGAATGAGTGATCTGTATCATGAAGATGTATTCAAACCGCTAGCGGACCTCAGTTATATTAGTAACCCCACACTATTATTCAATTTCACGTATTATGCTTTACAAAAAGCAATAAAAGAACACTATAAAACATATCCTGAGGAGCCCCAAAAAATGACGTTGTTACAATTCATACTGATGACGCCCACTGCAACACACATAGTATCGAGACTATATGCTAGACTGCAGGAAGATATTGCAGGCAACACTGAGGCAATGAGAAATAAATGGAGCACTGCTATGTCTGAACCTTTATCTACAGAGGAATGGTCCACAATGTGTATGTTGACCAACATGCTGACTCCAAACGGTAATTTGAGAATCATTCATTACAAATATTTGCATCAAATGTATTATACGCCACACAGGCTCTATAGATATGGGCTGAGTGCAGATTCTAGATGTAAGCGCTGCAGGCAGGAAGAGGCTGACTTTCTTCACCTGGCATGGCATTGCTCGAAAGTTGCAGACTACTGGGTTCAAGTGACCAGAGCACTCAGCACTATGTTGGAGACACAAATAGAATGTACGCTATGTGTGTGTTTACTGGGCCTGGTACCTCAGGTCAGAGCGAAGAAACAAAAGTGTTGTGTTATTGCCCTGTTGATGGCTAAGCGCAGAGTATCACTCCACTGGAACAGCAGAAGATGCCCAACGGTACGGCACTGGTTAGAGGACCTAGTCTATTGCCGAGATACAATAGCAACATATGAAGAAGAACTCCCGGAGAGGTCACGTCCCAAAAACTATTGGTCTTATTTACTTGATTATCTTAATACACAGACGCCAGAATAAAATGAGTAAAGTACAGACAATATATTTGGTATGTTGTTGAAAGCTTAATAATATTATTGTACGGTTGATGGGAGGGAGAATGCTGTTGTACAATGGTTGATGTTATTTTTCTTTCTTGTTGTTTCATTTTCATATGAAAATCAAAAGTTTAGAAAAACTGTAAGACGACAACTATTCTACAACAAAAAGTATAATCTGAACATGATACCTTTATCACGCTGCCGGACCTATGGTTGTTGGCTAAAGGGCTGTGTAACTCCAAACAGTAATATGTGAAATCTGTGTTTGTTGCAGCCGGCCTCTAAGGTTGTAGGCACAATGCTGTGTTCATAAGAACAAATGTGCAATAAAGGTCTTACAAATATAAAAAATTAAAAAAAAGAATTTGTCACCACTGCACTGTTAATGCGGCCAACTTGCCCCCAGGGCAGGGGAAGCAGGAAATTTCAAACAACTTCTAGAAAATGTTGCCTTCATGTAAGAAGGCACCCGGTAAAGAAATAGGACCCTCAGCCCCATTCTTCAGTTTACTTTCTGGACCTGTGAAAGGACTCTCAGAGGACTATCTGCTGCTGTGGCCTGCTGTGTACTTCACAAGACTTCTTTGCTTCACCTGAAAGGACTGTTTTGCTGCCTTGTGCCCTCCTAGAATCCTGAGAGGCCTGCCCGGCTGTTTGAGCCCCATTCCGATGCTGAACCCAGTTGTACCAGAGGGACTCCAAGGGCTAGTTGGCTGGCCTCCTGATCAGGGACAGACCATCTTGAACCGGCATCTGGGCCCAGCCTGAGTATGAGTCCTGAGGCTCCCAAGAGGTACCTCTCCAGTCTTTGTCCTTTGGCGGAGGTACTAAGGGTGCCCAGCTAGCCAAAAGCCAAAACTTGGTACTTACAACATTTTTGGCTAAAAACTGCTCTGAGATCCAAGAGAGGACTGGGGCCAACTTGCTTGTCTACCTGCCCAACGTGCATCATCGGTCTGCCTGACTTTGCGCTGCTCCCGCTACATTCCTCTCTGCAGTAGCAAATCCTGTTCAGCTGTCCTTCAACAAAGGGGTATAGAGCCATGTGGAACTCTCATTGGCAACGCCTACAGCTCCGTCCTGCTGAAGATTTTCAACCTTCAGAAAAGAGACTAAGCCTAAACATAGAAATATTCACTGTAACTTCATCTAGAGGCTTCCTAAAAAGGACGTTTCCTCCGCGGATACTGCCTGCAGCCTGGCCCACTTGAACTTTACCTTCTCAGAACATTTTTGACAACATTTCCTCTAAGTACGAAGGTAGGGACCGACCGGGCACAATCCACGTTTTGTATCCGACTTGTGCTACATAACGGTTGGCCCTATTTTTTTACTTTGACCATGTCTCGTGAGACTAGATGTCCATGTTTGGTTCTTTGATCTTCTAGGTGGTAGACCTTAAACTTTAAAAATTCATAACTCTGACTTACTAATTAGTTTTTTGTCACTTTGGAATCAAATAGTTTATTAAAAAGTACTCAGATTTTTTAAATTGGTGTGGGATTTTTCTTGTGCTGTGATTTCACTATAGTACAGTTTAACATGCTGCCTAAATACTTTACACATTGCCTCTAAGTTTAACCTTACTGCTTTTGTGCCAGGATACCAGAGGGTTAAGCACAGGCTAATTTGGGGTTTGCATGTGTTTCACCCTGACAGAGATTGTGGTTGCTACTTGAGTAGGGTTTCACCTCCTTCAGTAACCTAGTTTGTCACAAAAGGGCACCTTAAAGGTACCCAATGCTACCTTCAACATGAGAGTAAACTCTCATGGCATGGGGGCATAGTTTTTCTATTTTCAAATAGAATAATCCCATTTTGGTATTTTTTGTTTGAAAATAAAAATAACTCAATAAGTGTGCGTACAGCTCCGTCATGGTGACAGAGCCATATGCCAAAATTACAACGCTTTCGCAGGAAGTGCAGTGAGGGTGGTTGTAATCAATGCTAGAAATGTCACCTGGGCCAGCAGACATTACTACATTTTTCTGTTGGCACCTTCATTGGCATGGAGGACGGGCGACTGACAAAAATTTAATCAGACCCTTAGAAACATTTCAGGCACAATGTTCTGCTAATGTTGGCTGCTATTTTGAGCTTAAAGCCTCTGAAGGAGCAGAGAATATTTGCAAATCAGAAGGTAGAATTTTACTTAGGGTGATGCATGTGAAGCAGCATGAACACCTCATCTTGAGAGAAGTCTCAGTCCACTTATTATCTGTCTTTCTAAATCCCATCCCCTTAGCCACTTGCTGATTTCTTGATCACCCTGGAAATTATCAGAGGGCATAGGTGGCTAATCTTCAGACATCCCTACTGCTGGGCCTAAGGCAAACAGGTTATTCACATATCAGCATCAGTTCGCAGAAAGGTAGGCTTACTCATCCACTGGGCAAGATTAGCAATTCTTGCAGATTCCGTTTGTAATTCAATTTTTCAGTGATGTCATGAATTCTCCTGGGAAGGACAATTAGGACACTGCAATACTTTAGAATGAAAAAGCCAGTGCTTTTGAGGGCCGGATATGAAGGAAGATGTATGCAGTTACATTCAAACATGTAGTTTGTGCAAACATCCACATTTTCTCAGAAGAAAGGAGGATTACTAGACCCTATTTCTTTACCCTGTCAACTTTGGTCGCAAATATTGATAGACTTTATACAAAACCTTCCTACATCTGAAAAGATGAATGCCATTGCAGTGAATACAGACCGTATAATGAGAATGACCCATTCTCTACACCCTCTGAGATACCAAAAGTCAAGGCCACCGAGGCCCGTAAAATGGTTACAGTGGCTCTAATTTCCTCAAGGTTAGACTACTGCAACGCGCTGTACCTAGGAATTAATAAACTACAGCTACAGCGCCTTCAAATAGTACAAAACTCAGCAGCTTGTTTTGTCGTAGACGCCCCAAGATCTGCCTCAGGCACCTCAATTAGGAAGGATTTGCATTGGTTCCCCATTCAGGCAAGAATAGAGTTCAAGGTCCTTTGCCTCACCCACCGTGCTTTACACGGTCTTGGATCAGAAGACATCAGATCCTTGGTGACCCTCTATGTACCCGGCAGGGCACTTCGCTCAGCCAATAAATATCTTATTGCTGTACCCAAAATCAACAAAGCCAGATGGGGCGAGAGGGCTTTCTGCTCCTGTGCGCCCAGGATTTGGAACACCCTGCCAGCTGACATTAAGGGACAAACCTCCCATTCTCTCTTCCGAAGGGCTCTGAAGACCTGGCTCTTCAGGGAGGCATACCTGTAATCGGCACTCTCCATTTTATATCACACATCTTTTCCATCCTCAGCGCCTTGACGCTTACGGGCAAAGTTGCGCTCTATAAGTCCTATCTCAACTCAACTCAACTCAACTCAAGGCTTTTGCTTTTTTATTTCTGAATCCAATATAGTGCTAACATGGACTTCCTACTATAATTATCTTTGATGGTATCATTACTGAATAATTTAGGCAGGTACTGGCACAACAAATGAAATGATCAGTGTCATCTTCTTATCATACACAGACAGATGGGCAAACTGAAAGTCTCCAAAACACTTTGGAATAATGGGGCACATGCATCATTGAAAATACCGTCCGCAAAGGGGCAGATTCGAGGAATCTGCCCCTTTTCAACTGGTATTTTTGCATTTGGGATGCATCAACCCAAATGCAATTTCACGATTTAGGTAATCAGAAATTTAGCGATTACCTAAATTGCGAATGCATTTAAGGAATTGCAAATTGCAATTCTTCTAATGCAATGCATGGTGCACTTCAAAATTGCGATCTCGCAATTTGGAATCGCAAATTACTATCAATTTCAAGTTGATGGTAATTTGCGAAAAGTTTGAAAAATGCACTTAAGTTCATTTTGCAAAGTGCCATGATGTGCACACACATGCCCTTGGGGCGTGTGTGCGCAACATGTGATCACATGCCAATTTCAGGGATGCATCAGGGTGGCCTTTTGACCCCCTTAATCCATTGAAATTTAATGCGCAATTTGCGAGTACCTATTTAGTACTCGCAAATTGCACATGCAATTCCCATTCATTTCTATGGGCATCTAGGCCCTCAGGGTTGAGTGGAAACTATTCCTTAATTGTGAATCGCATTTAAGGAATATGTAGGAATCGCTAATATTTTAGAGAAACCTACATGCATCGGCAATAGTGACTCCATAATTGTGATTCCTTAATTTTCGCAATCATGGAATCGCAATTGCCTTCATTGATGCATGTGCCCTAATATCTCTGCTGCTTACATGTATTCTTATCTATCCTTGGCTTTATTTACATATAGCAGCATAATGTGTGCATTTTTGAGAGCATAATGTTTCTATTGTACTGATGCTTCTCATTCACAATTCCTTTTAATTCCACATCTGTCAAATAAAGTTCCTGCTGCATCAGACCTACTTAAGTCTCTACATCTGATTTAATTTCAAAAAGCCGTGCATCAACATTTCTAAGAAGCACAATAAATCTACAATCATTTGGTTGATAAACATCAACAATGCCAATCACAGTATTAGTAGTATGACTTAATTTGATTTCATATGAGTTGCTGGCGTTGCATCATGCTTGTGACACCACTCAGCGATGCGTGAATTTTGCACCAACGGATGTGTCAGAATTTCTGACGCATCTGTCAAATCTTGCACCATGGTGTGCCATATTGTAAATACGATTCAGAAAAGGGGGTGGTGATGGACAGAGTATTTGAATTAAACAGAACACTCGTACCCAGTCAATAGATCAGGGCTTGATCCATCACCTTTTTTTAGCTCACTGCACCATCCCAGCTCAGAACCTGGCTACATGCAAATTAGTCTGTCCCTGGCCCAGTGCATCATGGGAACAGGGCAGACCAAACTACCAAGCCAATTCTTTTACTGGAAAGGATACAAGCTTCCGCGGACCGGTTTCTGACATTACAGCCGTCTTCGGCCCGGCTTGCTTGAATCCTGATGGTTCAGTGAGCAAGGGACTCACATCTGAATTTGCATGTAGCCAGGTTCTGTGCTGGGATGGTGCAGTGAGCTAAAAATCGGTGATGGATCAAGCCCTGATCTTTGGACTGGGTAAGAGTGGTCTGCTTAATTCAGACACTCTGTTCATCACCACCCCCTTTTCTATATTGTAAATACGGCGCATCCATGGTGGTGCAAGGATTTCGCATGGAAGCACAGGGAAGCTGATGCATCTCCACAGATGCGTCAGTTTCTTGTAATTCTGCCCCGAAGTCTGTAAAAATCTGTGACTCTAGAAGACGGTGAGGAAAACTTCAGTTTCTTACAAGTTGGAAGAGACATGGTTCTGAGGATCGCACCTGGAAAGGTTTTTCACAGGTACATGCTAGTTAGAATCTTTTCATCCATGATTTTCACATTGTCATGACCCATATCCGGCAGTGGGTACTCTCTTACTCCTCAGACATTCAACAACTTACCCGAAAACCGGGGCCGATCCCTAATGTTGTGTACAGAGTGAATACTTTTGTGTGAGACTTCAGTAGGGAAATTGTATGGAAGAAATGCAGGAGCAGCTTAACGCCTTCAATTGTTGTGAAGATGCTGGAGAGACTGCTAGCCCTGTTGCAAGCATTTCTTCTATTACAAAGTTAATGTGCGTGCTCCAGCTCGAGCACAGACTATATAAAGCAGTCTCCAATGCTTGGTCATTGCTTCACACTTGTGTTTGATATGAGAAATCGTTTCAGAAGGTCCTTGGTAAATCCCCGTCAGTAGTATTTTTGCTACTTGGATACATACTTTCTCTTCTCCTTTCTGCTCTGCAGCTGAAGAAAGCTTTCTGTACCAGTCTGCCCTGCAGCACAGAAAGTCTGCTGCACCAGTTTAGTTGACAACTAAAGAAGGCCTGAAGTAGCCTGTTCCTTTATAAGTTTTCTATCAATAACCTATTCAGTCACTCCAGCATTTCTATTCAATTCTATTATGGGATGGCAAAGGCCTCATGACAGCACTTCCTGCCAAGAATATCTGATCCTACTTGTTCCTTTCCTGCACTGCTCAGTGTAGCTGCTCCACAGGCAGAAAAGTGAATTCTGCCACTTGCAGCTTTCACAATCCCAATGCTATACAATACATAAAGAGAAAACTACAGACATTCAGTGGAATCTATTCGAAATGTTATTCACCAACAGTCATTAATGTTGTCTTGCATGGAAGCAAAGCAAAACGATGTCAGACTGTTCTTTCAACCTATTGGTGATATAGCAAAGGTGTACACTGGTATCATCATCAGAAAACAAGCTTACATCTATACACACCTTGTAATAAAAGCTGTACCTCAGTTATTATGAGCATCCCAAACCTGATCTACAACTAGCCTTTAGGTTCATGTGTACACTGTGTTTGAAGAAATGAGCCACTCAGGGAGCATCCATTAAATAGAACTACATTAGCCCTTCAAAGAGAGTCAAAATGTTTTGTGACTGTGCTAAACAGTGAGTGCCCTCTCGAAATAGCTTCTAATTTGAGAACTGTGACTGTGATGTAAACATATCATCTATATTTTAGTTTCTTTAGTTGTAGAAAATCTCTTTTCTCAGTCCAGCAAAGAGAGCTGTTTACACTAGCTGAATAAAAATATTACCTATTTAAGCCTGACTAGAGCAATCAATGCATGAAAGATGACAGTTAACCCTTGCATATTATCATGCATGCTGTTGAATCATGTGCTCATGGAGGGCATTAGACACATGGACCGGTTGCTTAGGGGAGATGCTGAAGGGCTGAATTTTGACTGCTGACCTTAAGGTATGTGGCGAAACTGCATATGGTTGAGATACCCGCCACCCCCTCTCGACGCAATCCCCAAGGATGGGAAACCGGAAACGTTCTGAACTTTTGGAAGGCGGGAGGGAGTGACCCTCCCGGCCGTATTTATTAAAATATGAAACAAAATCAAAACATTAAAATAACAGTTTCATATTATGTACAATTTCATTTCCACATTACGATGTTTGGCTAACCTTAACATATTTCTAATACAAAGGTTCTCCTAGCCGAACTAACATCCTACAAAACATTTAACTTGAAATTGTACATCCTAACTTTTAAGGGCCAACGGCAAGGTCGTAACCGGTGTCAGATCCCTAAACCAGAAATACCCCCCCCACTTGGGAGGGGCGACCGCACAGAGGCGTACCTCAAGTGCATCTACCAATTTCCCTTGACTTGACCGGGGCCCCAATGAACTTGACGCCATTTAAAGGTCGTCCGAGGACTCGTGTGAGGTGTCTAGAAGGTAGCGTAAACCCCCTCCCCACCCCACACAACTTACCACATCTGCTGTCGCAGATGTCCTGGCCCCGGGAAATTCCCCAGGAGGGGCCCGTAGCCCCTCCTATCCAGGAAGGGGCCTTGACCGCCTTTCCTTTCCTTTCGGCGGCCCATCCTTAGAAGGGACCGCCTCCCCGTTGAGGGGCCAATGGCCACCTCCCCCGAGCGCTCCCATCCGTAATGGGTGACGCCCCCCCATAGGGATCTTCCAATTACTGCTCACCGATCATGACCTTACCGCCCGACCAAAATAAATACGACAATTTAACTAAAATTACTAAATTAAAAAACAACCATAACCATTTCACGTATGATTACTGATCCACACTAGTGCAGAATTACTTTATTTGAAAAACATACTGTAAATGACCATTCTTTATTGCATACCCAAAGTAACACGACAATCATCACAACCTGTAAGAAATAAAGTTACCACATCAAAACTTTATTTAAAGCAACTGGCTGTCCTCAGGGGCTGGTGGGTGGGTCAAAATTGGCTCTTCGTTCCGTCTCGAGCTCACGTGCAGCGGGGAGGTGCAGCTTCAGAGCATAGGAACAAGAGGATGCTTTCTTGGCTTGTTGCTCCTTTTATCCGTCTTCGGGCGGGCGTAAACCCGCCTCCGCCTGCCTCCGGGGGCGTGGCCGGCCGCGTCAGTGTCTAGGATAACCCACTCCAGGGCGGGAAAAGGCGCGCCCCGGCTACGCCGCTTCGGGCATACCAGCCGAGACTCGCCTCCCGCCCAAGATGGCCTCCCGGGGGGATCGGGGTACTCCACCATACGTTCGGGGGGACCGAATGGTCGCCCCTTTCCATATGGCTGAGATACCCGCCACCCCCTCTCGACGCAATCCCGAAGGATGGGAAACCGGAAACGTTCTGAACTTTTGGAAGGCGGGAGGGAGTGACCCTCCCGGCCGTATTTATTAAAATATGAAACAAAATCAAAACATTAAAATAACAGTTTCATATAATGTACAATTTCATTTCCACATTACGATGTTTGGCTAACCTTAACATATTTCTAATACAAAGGTTCTCCTAGCCGAACTAACATCCTACAAAACATTTAACTTGAAATTGTACATCCTAACTTTTAAGGGCCAACGGCAAGGTCGTAACCGGTGTCAGATCCCTAAACCAGAAATACCCCCCCCACTTGGGAGGGGCGACCGCACAGAGGCGTACCTCAAGTGCATCTACCAATTTCCCTTGACTTGACGGGGGCCCCAATGAACTCGACGCCATTTAAAGGTCGTCCGAGGACTCGTGTGAGGTGTCTAGAAGGTAGCGTAAACCCCCTCCCCACCCCACACAATTTACCACATCTGCCGTCGCAGATGTCCTGGCCCCGGGAAATTCCCCAGGAGGGGCCCGTAGCCCCTCCTATCCAGGAAGGGGCCTTGACCGCCTTTCCTTTCCTTTCGGCTGCCCATCCTTAGAAGGGACCGCCTCCCCGTTGAGGGGCCAATGGCCACCTCCCCCGAGCGCTCCCATCCGTAATGGGTGACGCCCCCCCATAGGGATCTTCCAATTACTGCTCACCGATCATGACCTTACCGCCACAGGCTGGATAGTTGACCGGCTATCCGGACCCCCCACAACAACTAGATTCCCGCAGTTGTCTCATTACTGCCCTGGCGTCGTCAGCCGTGGTGCCCTCACTATCTTTTCCCAACCACGCTGCCAGTTGTGCCACCAACTCGGGAGGCATATCTTCCCCGTTCACGGGGGTGACTACCACGGGGATCGGATGCCCCTCCTTCGGAACCGAGATTGGCTCCTCTATCGGTGTATCGGGAACCGGGGCCTCCCCCCCAGGTGCCCCCCTCTTGGACCTCTTGCTTCTCCCGCTAGGGACTACTCCCGGCAATGCTGGTCCGACGATTCGCTTCGGTCCTCCCTCCCCGTTCTTTACCGCTATTTGCTTCTTCAACTCGGCTACCTCCTTCATGAGCATGAGGAGCATCTGATCGGTCCCGACCCGCTTTCCGACCTTCTTGCCCGGCATTCTCCAACGAAGATATCTGTAAAACAAAAACAAGATTACAACGCTCAAAATTGGCTCTTCGTTCCGTCTCGAGCTCACGTGCAGCGGGGAGGTGCAGCTTCAGAGCATAGGAACAAGAGGATGCTTTCTTGGCTTGTTGCTCCTTTTATCCGTCTTCGGGCGGGCGTAAACCCGCCTCCGCCTGCCTCCGGGGGCGTGGCCGGCCGCGTCAGTGTCTAGGATAACCCACTCCAGGGCGGGAAAAGGCGCGCCCCGGCTACGCCGCTTCGGGCATACCAGCCGAGACTCGCCTCCTGCCCAAGATGGCCTCCCGGGGGGATCGGGGTACTCCACCATACGTTCGGGGGGACCGAATGGTCGCCCCTTTCCATATGCCTAGGCATAATTCGGGCTTAGTAAACACATACAGTGATATATGTTAGCTGGCTGACAACATTTAGGTCCAGATGTAGGTAGCCCAATACCGGTTTGTAACGGCCGAAGTTTTTACCTTATTTCGGCCGTTACCGACCGGTATTTAGCCCCTATGTAGGTGACGATTCAGTAAATTACGATTCGGGAAATACGGATTCGGTATTTATCTAATCGTTAAATGCTATGTAGAAAGCAAAGCACATTAAAGAGTGCCTCTGTGCTGTAAGAATTCTTTTAAAACTTCACTTTTGAATTTTATTTGAAGTGCCATGTGGCAGACATACATGCCCTTAGGGCATTTATGTGTGCCGCATGTGCACCCATGCACTATTCAGGGGTGCAACAGGGTGTCAATGTGACACCCTGCCACCCTTGTATATGTGCCCCCTAGTACCGATTCGGTATTTACTGAATCGGTAATAGTGAATGGCTTCCTATTTATTCCTATGGAAGTTACCGAATTGGTAAATACCGATCCTTGAATACCGAATCTTACCGATTCTGTAACATTTACCGAAGTTTTTCCTACTTACCATTTACCGATTCTAAAATACTGAATCAGTAAAATTCGGTATTTTAGAATCTGTAAATGTAGATTACCTACATCTGACCCTTAGACTCTTGAGTAGAGTTGTGTTGTTCATATGTCTTTCGCGTTCAAACTAACCATATCTTTGCCATGAAACACTCAATGCACTTCGGGCCAAGATGTGCCCTTCCCCAAGAGGTAGCACTGACACTTCCCATGCTGTCGAAGAACACGAAGAGCTGTCATGAGTTCTTACTTGAATCTCTGCCCAAAAGGACTTGCTAGCTCTGGTACGGTCAGTTCAGTGGCGGCTGACAAAATGAAGTGGTTGGATGGTGGTGAGTGTGGGAGGGGCAACTTGGGGGGTTAATAGTAAAAGATTAAAATAACACTTACCAGGAGCTGCCACACGCCTCTGCATCGTCTCTCATCGTTCCTGGTCCAAGCAGGTAATGGAACAGCATTACACTCCATGTACAATCCCCGCGCTGCTCTCAAGATTCTCTGCTCAGACCAGGGAGTCTGTGTTGTTGTTTCTCCAGCCCGGCCGTTCAATGCAGCTGGACTAGTGTGTTTGGCCGGCCTGAGAAGGTGGGCCAAACACACAGGAACACTTAGAAGTGCACATAGCACTCCTCCTCCCCCATCCCATGCCCAAGCCCCACCCCTCCCTGCACAGCTGGCTCAGAGCCAGCAAATGAAAAATAAAATGATTATAGGTAATCGTTTTATTTTTCACCTGTTGGCTCTGAGCCAGTGGGGTGACTTTCCTCCGCTATTGGAGAGGAACCGCCCCTGTCCTAGTCATAAGACTGACTCTGAGGCATAGCAGAGTCTCTGGCCTGATCCGGCTTATATCATGCTTGGTAGAATGCCTTGCGAGACTAGAGGTTTTTGGAAGATAAATTGGTACTTTTTGGAGGAGCCTGCAGTTCATTGAAAACATTCATTTGCCTGTGTGTGCAGAGGACGTAAGGACTTTAGGATTAGTGTTTCACCTTGCAATAAACCCCAGTGGTGGTGCTGGAACAGTTTTCAGAGTGGGGATGCTGTACTGTGGTGCTGAATCTCCAAACATATAGGAAGTTGAGAAAAAATGGAGGCTTACATATTCAGGACATTCATGGGAATGTTTATTTTCCGTTCAGGTGCCACCAAAGTTATTTTATTTAGTCCGAATTTGGCTCAAAGACATTAGCTCTTCACTTGAGCACCAGTTTGCATTTCACAAGGTCAGATTATAATAGCTTTTTAGGCACAAAAAGATTAAGGAGCCTATTACGATGTCAGTCGTAAGGCCTCCAACCTCAGGTCGGAGACGATCAACATCGTTGTTTTCAATTCCGACAGGCTGATTTTGATTCAGCCAGTCACAATTGAATCCGGCTCGTCATTCTGGCTGGCTTCCAGTTGGAACTGGCATGTAATCCAAATGGATGGCGGTTTACACCGTTCAGATTACAAATCATGCCTTCCCGGCATGGGAACCCTGTCAGAAAGCATGTTTGGGGGCCCTAGTGTGCCCCCCTATTTTTTGGTGCATCTGGGTTGGGGCCACGAGGTGCCCTCCTGTTAATCCCTGCACCTTTTAGCAGGCACCTTAAGATGCCTGCCACGGGGCACAGCAGGAATGAACACCATCGCGCATTTCCCTATGGGAGCATGTACTACAACCGGTTTACGGCCGTTACACATGCTTCAATTAGGAAATGTCGGAATGCGAGCAAACAGTGTTTGGTCGCATTTCATCAGGAGGTCGTGACCACCGACTGGAGGTCATCGGTCACCGTTTCTGAGACGGTGTCCGCCCGACATCGTATCGACCCTTAGTTTTTTTGCCCAGAATTACAGGATGTTGAGTTGATGCCCAGATTCGAACCCAGTACCCCAGTTCCAAAGTCGGTAGCTCTTGGTGTTAGGCTGGTTTTTAATTGTAGAACCAGCTTGATCGGATTCTTCCCACTCAGCAGATACAACTACAACATCTAGCTATAAAGAAGTAACAAAATACAGTGGCTTATTCAACAGTAAGTAAAATAAATGAAGAATTGCAGTTTAATTGGGAGTTTTAATAATTCTCTTTATTATGTTTTTGATTTTTTTTCAAAGCAAAACATAAATCAACCAGTAGCACCACATTGCACAGGCATACATATTTCTCAGACCATTATTAGCATGCATCTTATATATCTCTTCATCCACTTGATTATATGGATCAGCATTGGTCATGGTAGCATCATCCCAACCTGTGTTGTTTCTAATATAAATGAAGAGATGTTAATTGTTTACCTCATCCCCCCAGTACTGTTCTCAGTGGTGGTGTTCCCTTCCTCTTTCTGAGGTATATCATGTTACCCAAGGGTTAATCCCGACCTCAGAAGGACATTTCAGACTTCTTGAAGCCCTCGTCTTTTAGTATGTTTAATAAGACAAGTTTTGGGATCAAGTCTGATGGCCCTTTCAGTATCACCTGAAATGCATGAAATATCCTTTCACAGAAGGGCCTGAGTACTAAGCAAAGTTTGAATAAAGTCTCCCACCTCTGCCTGTCATCTAAGGCACTCCAGCCCTGTGCCTCTCTGGAAGTGACAGTCTTTCGGGGTTTACGTGCATTTCAGGCAGATATTTTAAATTCAGTCATTTAAATCTGTTCAAAATCCCTGCTTCGTACTCCTCTTCTTCTACATAGCCAATGTCCTTTTCCCAGGTTTCTCTGAGCTCTGCAAAGTTGTCTGAAGAGTGAATATCAAGGTTCTGTACTTGTATGAAATTTTGTTTTTGGGGAGGACTAGGACACAGCCAGTTTTGCTGCTGGGGGATTAAAGTCAAGCTGATCCTTTACACCCGCCAAATAGGGTGTATTCAGATGTTTAAGTGGAGGTATGGTATAACTACGTGTGTAGAAGTCTATAGTATACCTTAATGTCAAAAAAGGATTTCTATGTGCCCTCTGGCACTACAGCTCCCAGCAGTGAAATCCCTAAATGGTCCAATCGCCCGAAGCCTTCCAAGGTGGTTACTTCTTGTAAAATGATTCCCACCCATAAGGGGGTTTGACTTGTCACTTGACCTGTCATCTGATTTGATTTGAGGCCTTCCACATTTCTATTACGACCCTTGCTGCAGAGGAAGGCCCTGAAAGGAGCTCTCTACAACATAAAAATTGGATTGGAAGCCCTCGCCCATTGCCCACAACTCAACTGTACATGCTGGATCCACAACAAGGGCTATCTGAGGGAGTAGATCCACTCATTTGCAATGCTCAAGTGTGCAGATCTGTAATAAGTGGAAACTGGGTAGAACATCTTGTATGTCCTCGTGACAACTATCCAGTACTAAGCAATCTGCGCTTTATTGTCTTTTGTAAATTTTATTCTGAACCTAGGAAACACTATCTTTTGCCTTTATTATGTTATTTTAAGCTCAGGAGTTCTAAAAAAGAGCAAAGAGTTTTGCAACAACTGTCGTCTGACAAGATTTGCCTTAACATTGTGAACTTCATTCTAAGTGCTCTCAAAATAAGGATATAGTATGCCCTCTCCGTATGTTAAGGACTGATTTTTTATTATGGTAAGGAATTGTTTTGAAATAAATGTCTTTGAGAATGTTTTATCTCTTTTTATGGTATTTGATATTTTTTATTGTATGTTTGATTTATTGATTTTTTTTTTTGCCTTCATGTTTGCTATTGAAAATTATGAATGTACTTTTAAAGCTGTTACTTTTAGCCGAACAACGTTATTTTGACTGACTGAATGACTGATGAATTGACATGGCACAGCATAGGCAGTGCCAAGGATGGTGGCTCAGGGGAAACCTCAACAGGGAAGAAGGAAGCACACCGCACCAGGTTGGCCATTTGTTTATAGCACCATGCTTCATGCACCAGCTCACTCCATATGCTACTATATTACGTATGTAAGCGGCGATCTAGTAGTGTGGAATCTGCAGCTTGACAGGCCACATAGCAGCAGCCATGCTTCTACTGACACATTCCTCACAGCACACTATTGCTAGTTTTTCAGCATTGCCTGGCACTGCAGCTGTTGGAGCTTGCGATGCTACAGTTTGGGACACAAGTGAGGGCGATAAAAGCAGAGCCAGTTTCTTCTGGGTTAATGGGCAATAACAACACAGCTCCATTACCATATATGTGGAAATGTGAGGGAAGTGCTTTGGGGGCACCCAGGGCAATCGTGTGCTACAAGTATCCCACTACAACAATTTGAGTCTTGTACAACTGGTCTCCTAGGGCTGCCTTACTATCTTCCCCAAGTCAAGCACAAAGTACACACCTTTAGCATTTGACCCTCGTGGTAGCAATACAGGACAGTCGATAGGTTACTATGACCTCCTGAGGCGGAAGCCGGGAGAGTCTAGCTAGCGTTTATTTTAAAAATTGTATTATTGTGAAATAAAGTGATTTTAGACTTTATTTTAACTACTTTAAGTGTGTATGCAAGGTGATTTAATACTGTCATACCTCGATCCCCCTCGCCCACGGGATACCTTCTCGAGTTGAACGCCCTGCCCGGGGACACGCAGGCCACGCCCACCACCTGACAGGCCACGCCCCCTTCAGACGACGAACGCTGAAATAGCGCGCCACTCCCAGCGCGAGGCAGAACACTTTGACCTCCTGAGGCGGAAGCCGGGAGAGTCTAGCTAGCGTTTATTTTTAAAAATTTATTATTGTGAAATAAAGTGATTTTAGACTTTATTTTAACTACTTTAAGTGTGTATGCAAGGTGATTTAATACTGTCATACCTCGATCCCCCTCGCCCACGGGATACTTTCTCGAGTTGAACGCCCTGCCCGGGGACACGCAGGCCACGCCCACCACCTGACAGGCCACGCCCCTCCTCCACCACTATTTATCATGTGTTTCCACCGGAAGCGCAGCGGACGGGCGCAGCGGGGGCGCCGTTTGCGCGCCGAAGGCACGCCTAAGGCAAGCCCGTCTGCGCCCGTCCGCGACCAGACCGCGGCCGGGGCCAGATATGCTGCCGGCAGCGGAACACATGGTGGAAGGATATCATGGTCAGGTGAGGACCTTAAAGCGCTCGATCCCCCATCCAAATGCTGCCCTCACTCTACAGACCCTATGACCTTTGAACCCCCCCAGATCTGTAACAACTGTGGGATAGCTATTGGCAGGGAGGCCTCCATAATATCCCCTAAGTATAAACCTCCACCTCAAACAAACCTTAGGGCAGGTCTACTTAACTGCAGATCCCTAGCCAAACATGCAGATGATGTCTGGCTTTTATTAGAAGAACAAGAATGGGATATTCTCTTTTTGACAGAAACATGGATCAAGGAGGACAACCTGACTTCCATTGCACTGGCAGTCCCTCCGGGATTTAAAATATGCCTCGCCAACCGCCCTGGGACAAAAAGAGGCGGTGGTGTAGCCATTATTTTTAAAGAGCATTTAGTATTAACATCCTCAGCCCCCACTGCTATTCAAGGAATTGAAGGCCTTCACTTTTGCTTTCAAGTGAGTCCCCAGCTATCACTAGCAGGACTAGTGATATATCGCCCTCCGGTCGGCTCAGACCCCTCCCCAACCACCTTATTGGACACGATCGCCCAGAGCTCGCTTCTCCACCCCCTTTTTATTGTGGTAGGTGATTTCAATATCCATATGGATAAACCTGACTGTGCCCTGGCAGAACTGCTAAAAACCACGTTAAATACGGCAAGTCTCAGATTGATCAATGAGGGCCCTACACACACGGGGGGCCACACTATTGATCTCATCTTTTCTAATATCGAGAATGTGCTCTCTGAGACTCCTCGTCCTCTGACATGGTCAGACCACTTACTCGTCCCTTTTTCACTGAATATTGTGAATAACAGCCCTGCTGCGAGTAAAAGCTACTACTTGAAGAGGCAATGGAAAAAACTGACCCCCGATACTATGGGCCCTGTTCTAGCGCAAACTTACCCATCCTTGACAAATAATGCCAACACGGACGCTCAACTACTTAATGAATGGATCGGAAAGATGGTTTCCTCCATTGCTCCAGCCTCTCGGGCTCTATCAAAAAGAGACTCCCCC
Source organism: Lissotriton vulgaris (assembly GCF_964263255.1). Classification (NCBI taxonomy): domain Eukaryota; kingdom Metazoa; phylum Chordata; class Amphibia; order Caudata; family Salamandridae; genus Lissotriton; species Lissotriton vulgaris. Next base: position 742,233,217 of record NC_141691.1, on the reverse strand, counting down.
TCAGCTCCCTGGTTCTCACAAGAACTCAGGAATGAGAAAGCAGCCTGTAAAAAACTGGAGAGATTCTGGAGAGCTAGCTACGGTCTGGAAGAAAAAGCTAGGTATAAAGAAGCTTCTAAAAAACTCCGGAAAGCTATCAGAAAAAGTAAAAAGCGTTTCTATGCGGACTCGATTCTTCAGGCAGAACAGTCTAGCAAACAGGTCTTCAAAGTGGTACAATCTTTTTTCAAACCAAAATGCATTGAAAGAGAGGTTGTACCCACAGCTACGCTATGCGAGCGAATTTCAGAGTTTTTTGACCAAAAAATTAAGAAAGTATATGACTCCTTTGGTCCAATAATAAAAACTGTGAAGCAGGACCAAGCGAATAATGGTGGGCCAGACGAGATCCTCACCCAGTTCACGCACATCCCCCTGATTGAGGTAAGGCAGGAACTCATCCGCGGCAAATCCGGCTCCCCTGACGACCCCTGCCCAGCTAAACTATGGAGTGCCATAGCGGACTCGGTCGCCCCCACGCTTCAAGGTATCTGAAACTCCTCCATCATGTCGGGCATATTCCCGGGCATCTGGAAGCACGCTACCCTTCTACCCCTAAAGAAAAAACCTAATGGGGACCCAGATGACCTTACGAATCTCCGCCCTATATCCCTACTAGCTGCCCCGGGAAAAATGCTGGAAAAAGTTATACAGCGCCAACTGAGTAAATTTGTAGAAACCAACAACTTTTTGCATGAAACTCAATCTGGCTTCCGCCCCGGCTTTAGCACAGAGACAGCGCTCATTGAAGTCGCCGAGTCTGTGAGGTGGTCGATGGATGCAGGAAACTCAGCAATGCTGGTACTCCTGGATCTGTCGGCCGCCTTCGACACGGTGGACCATGCCAGACTAATCAGCCGGCTGGCTGAGATAGGCATTCAGGACAGAGCGCTGGGGTGGATAAAGTCCTATCTATCTCAGAGAACGCAAAAGGTGGCACTTGGAACGATTTCTTCTACACCTAAAACCCTCAGCTGTGGAGTCCCGCAGGGGTCGGCCCTCAGCCCCCTTTTGTTCAACATCTACCTGGCCCCTCTCTTTACGCTAATTGCCAACTGGGGCGTCAAGGCAATCTCATATGCCGACGACACCCAGTTGGTATTTCCTTACTCTGAGATGACGCAGGAGTCTTTCTCTAATTTCAAAGGCTGTCTCCAGGATATAGCACACTGGATGAACACTAATAAATTAAAACTTAATGCCAATAAAACCGAAGTCATCTTCTTCGGCAAGGGTCCCTCCCCCCCCCCAGAATTCTGGTGGCCAACGGAGATGGGCCCGCCCCCTTCACCCAGTCACTCGGCAAAAAATCTTGGTGTGAGATGGGATGATAACATGTCCTTCTCATCCCATATCCAACAAGTCGCCGGATGCTGCCTGAGTAAGCTGAGAAACCTCCGAAAAATTCTAAGACTCCTACCTATGAGCTGTAGAAAAACGGTTGTCCACGCGACTGTCACCTCCCGGCTGGACTATGCCAATGGTTTATACCTTGGCCTTCCAAAATACCTGACTCACAAGCTTCAGGTAGTTCAAAATGCGGCTGCGAGACTTCTACTGCGAATCCCGTTCAAGCAGTCAGTCTCTCCGCATCTCCGAACCCTGCACTGGCTGCCAGTAACCAACAGAATTAAATTCAAAGCTCTGACGCTGGCGTTCAGATCTCTGCATGGCTCCTGCCCACAATACCTGAAAAATCGCCTCCCAAGATACCTTCAAAGTCGCGCACTACGGTCCAATGACCGTGTCCAGCTGGCCGTCCCGCGCGCAAAAAAGGTCCGACTAAGCGGTCGGACCTTTTCAGCAAACGTCCCTGCTCTGTGGAACTCACTGCCTCAAACAATCCAACAGGCCCCGTCTGAACTCTGCTTCAAGAAATTACTTAAGACCTGGCTATTCACCCAGCCATGCTAGCTCTCCTATTCTTTAGCCTAGGTCATTTGTGTTCTACTAGCGCCGGGACACCTCCTTGTGAAGTAGCTGTTCGCGCTTTATAAAACCCAGTATTATTATTATTATTATTATAGGAGGTGGAGTGGTTTAGAAAGTCAGAACTCAGCAAAGCATACAATAACACTTAATAAATCAATGCACAGACAGTGCCTTTACTTTGAAAAAGGAACAGTACTTTCGTTCAATTAAAAAATTACAATGCTCAATCAAATCTAGACCTCTATCCGTCCACCCTTGAACTAAATATCTTCGTAAAAAGATCTCTATGTTTAGCAATAAAAAGCCCCTTCCCATGGAGTTTCTCATAGACTTCACCACTTCTCAATGTATTTGTCAAAGAGGTCACCATTCACACTGGTATGCTATCCAAAGCTATTTCCTACACTATTTGATACTGGGTCATAGATAAGTATGTGTCTACCAATACCGAAGAAAGAAATTACTTAATAGGTGGGATAACAAACCTGACCCTCATGATCATCATCAAAGGTGTGGAGCCAAATCAATATCCCCCCCCCCTGCTACTGGACCCAAAGTAAGCACCAAATAAACCCCTTTAGCACTGGCCTCAGAGTAGAGAGGCAGGGCAGCCCAACGCTTAGCTAGGGAATTGGTGTGGCTAGAAACACAGAACACTTCAATGCACAAAATACCATTTAATACATCACTGCCCAGACAGTGCTTGTACTATAAAAATGAAAGGGTACATTAATTCATGCTATATGCTAACCATAACATTATAAATGTACACTGAGTCCAGGACAACAAAGATAAGGCTGACTACTGGAATGTATTAAGGAAAATACGTAGAAACTCTGATGTCTTTGAAGTTATAACTTTATAACCCAGGTATTACCCACTTTCCAGTGATCGGTTGGATTTGTATTCATTCTCTTATTGAGGCCTGTTATTATCCTTGTCTCTTACTTTGTGTCCAGGACTGTCTCCTGACCGGGGGTAAAGACAATGGACAGTTCACAGTCCCTCTTGGGTTGCCAGGTGTTCCCTCCTTTTCTTTCAGCTATTATTACCTCCCTCCTGGACCTCCTCCCAGCCCTAAGATAAAGCACTTACCTGGGAAAGAGATACTAGACAGGCCTCAGTCTTGCTTGGTTTTGAAAGTACTCCCTCCCTCTCTTGGTCCCCTCTAGGCTAGAAAAGCAAGAGAGATGCATCTTAGTCCTACATCACTCCCTCTGAACCCACTTGTCTTTGACTAACTATGTGGGAACTCCTAGGTCCTTGTCAGCTTTTCAGGATTGTATCTGTTCCAGGGGATGGCATGGTAATCAGCGAGCAGAGTCAGCAGCAGTGATGACACAAAGGTCTTTGCAGCCCCCGCAGTAAAGAGGGGGGGGGGCGAAGCTCCAGGTGTTCCCCTCAACACAGCACCCTTGCCGGAGAGCTTCAAAGTGAGTCTTCAGTTTCATCACGGCTACGCCACTGGTCTGCAGGAATGAGGTGAGGTTGAATTATCCTCCTTGTTGGGACAGGTCTTCTGGCAAGGGCTTTCTGGTCCCTGCTGGCCTATGGGTCTGCTCCTTACACCATTCATGTCATCCACTGGCCTGCTCTGAGGGCCAACAATTACTATAGCCTCTTGCCGTATGCTCGGGTAGGATGCATACTGCAGCCCAGCTCCATCTGTGTCAGCCTATACTGTTGGAAATCTGCCACTGCTTATAGTCCATATTGTTTGTCTTTTCAAGCAGAGCACAGTCCCATGATAGCCCATGGCTCCAACATGGAACTACCTCAGATGCAAAACCGAATGTTTCCACTGTCGCATACACAACGAACAAGATACCACTCCAGCCCTTTCTGAACCTGAACTAGAAGGTCTGTACATGGATGTCTATGACTGTTAAACAATCTAAAGCCTGTTCCTATAGTGGTTGGTGCACGTTTCAAAATGTACACCCTTCCGATTATATTTTTGAAATAGTACACAATGTAAAATCCCACTATATTGCATTTTTCAGTGAGTCACAATACAATAGCCTTTCCTATTTGAATAGTTATATTTTTTACTTTGTTATATTTAAAATGAATTACTGTTATACTTGTCAAAATGTTTACAATGTAAAACACCTTAGTATGTTTTTTTGTTTTGGGGTTACATTAAGCAAAGTTCTTTGCTACTCTATTTTACATGGAGTATGCATTAACAACCTTCCATTACTTATGAGAAAGCAAATTACTTACCTGAAAAGCTGTATCTTGCACAGTTTTCTGTGTATATTCCTGTGATGGAGCGAGATTACCAACGTGGGTTATTTCTAAAACACCACACTCACCTGGGCCCATAAACATTCATACAATAAACTGGCAATCCTCTGCTAAGAATCAGGACTTGTCTACCATGAAATATATTTTACCTGTACATCTTTCTTACAAACTTTAATACCTTAGTGCTAAATTTCCTCCGGTCCATAGATCAGTTTGTTAGCATAATTGGCATAAATAACATTTACTCTTATTTCTTTTAATGATCACAGACTCTGGAGAGTTTTAAAACCTTTATCTATGCAAAATGTTGTGAATCAAATACCAATACATGTCAATCACCAAATTCTCAAGAAGGAAAATAATGATCGAAGCAAGATTTTTTGAAGACTTAGTGAAATCACTAGGCATTGGTACCTGAGAAGGGAGGGAAAGGAAAACGGTGCAAGGACATACCACACAGATTATATTTACCTAGAATGGTGTTAGGACCAATCCCTGGCCAAGGGTTGAAAGACAGCCTCCGACTAGTGGGAGTCCAGGGAGCAGATCAGGTACAGGACAGGACAGGTAACCTCCGCTAAGGGCAAAACCAGTGTCACACCCCTCACCAGTGTCACACCCCTCTCTGGTGTTACTCTCATCGGTTTCCCCTTCTAGATGGATCGATTCTTCTTCAGCAATCTAAGATTCTTCTCCCTCTGCCTCTAATGATTCTTCTTTCAGAGTGCTCGATTAGCCCTCTGACCTCCGTGGCATCCGCCTTATTCTGCTGCAGTGTTCGGTCAGTGACAGGTCTGTGACAATTTGGACACTCTAGCTGACTGATTCTACCTTAGTTATACTATTCTCAGTGTATGTACCACCCCTCAATGTTTCAAAATTGGTGTATTCCCTTCATTTGATTGGTGAGTGGGAGACGAGGAGAGGTCATCACACCATACTAATGTGAAGTCACCTTCTTAGGTCTAATTGTTCAATGCTCCCGCCCTTAAATTTACTTTCCCAAGCTTTATTCCTCCCAGCCACATTCATATTACTTCATGTACAATGTATATAAAAATTGTCCATTTCTTCTTCCCCTCTCCGGGTCAAGAGGTGAACATCTCAGGTGCATCGCTGGTAAGATGGAATTTGGCAGTGCTTCAATGTCACTGCTCAAACTTTGACGGTGTCCAAGGCGCATGTATACAATCATTGAAGATGAAGATTTCAGTCAACCTTCAGGCCCAAATACTAACTAATATTAAATTCAAATACGAAAATAAATGAATGCACTGTATACCACTTACCCCTACTCTAATGCCCTTAGTTCATTTTAACTATTACGTTAGCAGTTAAGCAAAACATGCAAACTTTAGTTTGAGCATAGCCATGTTCATTGCCATGTGTTGTTCAAAGCACCCATTTTAATATTACAGCGCAGCTGCAAAGAATTCCCACCAAAAGCATAGGACTTCATACTACGTTTATGCAGTAGACGCAAGCACAAAAGAGTTCCCGTGTTTTCGGCAGCCATATTGAGACACTTGGATTACTTGTTAGTAAAGCACATAGGTAACCTTCCCGTAGATTAAGAAAATGTTGTGTGGTGCAATTATTACTAATAACAAAACAAGTTGGTTAATTTATTACATGTTTTTTCGAGAGTATTGAATCCGAGCAAGTTTCTTTACATATGAAACCTGTGAGGGTCACTTGACATCTCTAGTAGGATCCTATTCCTGTTGTGTGCCGTTCTCTACAGCATAAAACTCTGCGCAGATGAAATAGGATTTCCTGTGTAAAAATGTGCTTTTTTGTTTTCCTTTTCTCCTTGGGAGAATTATTTTTCTCTAAAGATAACACCTTCCAGCATCGCCACCAAATATGGGGGTGAGCTATTCCCTTTCTCATAGTGGTAAATGGTTTATGCCAGGCCTTGGCTGAAAAAAATCCATCCTTTTCCGCACTTGAGAGAAGAATGAGACGAGCTTGTGAATTACTAATAAATGTCAATCTATGTGGGTGTTCATAAACTTGCAAGACTATTCACACCTTCAAAGGCCCATTTTCTCTCTTCTTTTTTTTTCCAGAGTTTAATATAGTGCAAACTTGATCCTAGGGTATCGGGTATAAGAGCCCTTTACATGAGCACCAGTTGAATTTACACCTAGCCATTAGGCCACATCCTCTCCCAAAGAACTCTACACTTGTGGCAACGCTCTTCACCTGTGTAAATGAGTTTACACCTACAAGGAATCCCTTTGTGAATTCCTGCAAGCATTAAAAAGGTAAATTCAGTCATAAATGACCTTTTTATGATTCAATGCACACTTATGAACAGGGCCCAATGTGCACAAGTGACTCTTCTGGTGGAAAGTCTCCCAGGAGATTCACATTTGCCTTCTAGATATCATGCATCTTAGTAGGGAAACTGACAATTAGAATGACTACATTTCCATTCAGCAACCAACAATTTCGAATTGGACCTGGTTCGGGAACGGTGAAATCAAGTAAAAAGTGGTAAAATGCCCATGCATGTCCCTCTTCTGTGAATATAAACATCTCAAGTGGCATTAGGACAATGAGACTTAGGACCTGATGTAAGATAGAGTAGAACTTTGGCTAAAGTAGATCAACACCAATCGACTTAAATACAGTGGGGCAGATTTACAAGCCCCCTGCGCCTCTTTTATGCCACTGTTGCGTCACTTTTGTGACACAGCGTCGGTGCAAAAGATGCGCCATGCTGTGGGGTATTTACAACATGACGCATGTGGGAGATGCGTCACGTTGTAAAGCCCTGTGCCAGAAGTAGGCGTTCCTGCTCAGGGAGGGGCGTTCCGGTGCAGGAACGCCTTCCAAAAGTGGCTGAGTGAAATCTACAAGATTTCACTTAGTCACTTTTGAGCCCATGCTGCGTCAAAATCCTGCGGCTGCTTGAAGCAGGCATAAGGATTGACGCAGCATTGTAAAGATAGGGCCCCCCAAGCCTTGCTGGAGCTGCGTCGCGCTTGCGATGCAACTCCAACAATGCGCCCTTCTATGGCGCAGATGCGTCACGCATCTGTGCTGTTTTTGCTACATGGTGCGCCGCACTGTAAATGCGGCGCATTCATGGTGGCGGAGCCGTGGCGCACAGTAACTGGCGCATCCCTGCTGATATGCAGAGATGCGCCAGTTATTGTAAATCTGGCCCAGTGACTCCAGGTCCCGGCTTTATTCCAGTTGATGGCAATGAGAGAAACTAGGGGTATGTGTATAGAGAGGACTAGTCACATGTGACTGATGGCCCCTTACTATATGCACACAGTCCATTTCCGTTAAGGTGGAGGAACGTCTCCACTTAATAAAATGTCCACAGATGAAAAATAAAATGGTAATAGACCTTATTACCATTTGTTTTTTGATTGACTCTGGAAATCCCCATCCTGAGCTGAGTCTCAGGACAGAGGCAGAGTCGCTGCTTACTGGCAGCAGCAGAGAGGAGTGATGGGCAGGGAACTTTAAAGTGCGTATGTCTCTTTGGCCGGCCGTCTAACAACGGCCAGCAAGTCTTGTGCACTTTAAACCTCTCAAACCAGTTGTTTTGGACAGCTGGGCTGAGACCAAGCAAAGGCCTCAAGTGCCCTTTGGAGCACTGATAGAGAATGCTCCACTCAGTCCTGCACTGCACTCATGCTGGCAGGCAGCATGAGCAGGATTGGTTAGGGGAGTTGGCTGGGCCCCGGGAGAGATGAACACCGGGAAGGAGTGAGGACATGCATCAAGGTAAGTGAGTTTTATTTCATTTAAAAAAAATGCATTTTATGTGTATATTGCTGTAATTCACCAGCATGCATTATATTACCATTTACAAGTTAAACATTTGAACTTTAAAGGGATAATGTAATGCATGTCAGCATGAATTTAGCTTATATATTGTTGTGCCCATTTGCCCTCCCCCACCACCGCAGCTGGCAGCCACCACTACTGTCCCTTTCTCTTGAGCTCTCTCTTTCTTACAAAGAAACACACATGCATGACTGCACACACATGTATGCATGCACACACACTCTGGGCCATAGCGCAGACAGTACAACACATTCCATGCTCGGAGGCTTAAGATAGAAGGGATTGAACGTCTTAGTGAGGTGGCAGACATAGGGTGGCCCCATGTGGCATTGGAACATAGGGCGGCGAGCATGCTTTCTGTTGCTCCCGTCCCGCCGCCAAGCGAAAGCAAATCTCTTGAGCGCTCAGATTCGAGACACAGTTATTGGAAGGTCTAATAATTTACCCAGGTGGCAAAGATTTCAGGTGCGTGCTACTTTGATTATTACGCCACTAGTGGCACAGAATTTGAAATGCAGTGCATGTCTGTGCTCCTGCCTGCAGTGAGGTGGCTTCGCCTTGCATTGGATGCTCATGGGGTTGGAGGGGTCAAGCAGCCCTTTGCTGTCCCCACTGCTTTGCCTCTGCTGGTGGCTGGTGGCCAGATTTGGAGTTGAGGGAGCTACTGCACCATCCTCTTCTGCTGCTCTATGGAAGAACGGCAACGCTATTTCCCTAGAGCTCTGGAGGAGCCAGGACCCAGTTGGAAAAAATTGGAATAGCAAACCCAGCCTTTACTGGTGCATGTTGTGTCCAGGGCATGCCTTTGGCAACATCACGCAGTAAGCCTGTTGGTAGGCCCAGGTGGGTACCCCCATTAGGGTGGAGAGGCCTGGAGAGCCAAGCTTCATGGCCGAACCAGTAAGAGGGGCCCAATGAAAGTTGAGATCATCTTGGTATCACTCCCTGGTGAATAAGAGAGGTGCATACGGTGCTCGTACCAACCCCCCACAAAGGCTGGGAATCCCTTTGACAGCGTTAGGGCTGAGCGGGGGGAGTGAAGCTGCAGACTTTGCTGTGCCAACTTTTGCAGGACAGCCATTGGCAAGCAGGAACTGCACAGCCCAATCACAGTGTGGGTCACTGGCGGCAGCCTGCGCAGGACGATGTTAGGGCAGGGCCCCAGAAGTAGCATGGGAGGCTCCCTAGAGACTTCACCATGGCAAGGAGTTTTGCGGTATGGGGATGGGGCCTTGTTGTTGGGTCTGAGGTAGCAAGAGAAGGCGGATGAGGCTACAAGTGGTTCAGGTGGCCCTGGAAGGGCTGCAGGCGAGGAAGGGGGCAAGCAAGTCTGTATAGGTGGTAGAACACAGGGATTCTCCCAGGTGGTAAGGATCATGGAGCCGGCATTGCCCAAGCAGGGGTGTGCTGAGGACTCTGGCAAAGGGCTACGGGATGCTTTGGCTACACCTGTCTGGTGCAGATGATAATTATGGCCAGGGGATGGTGTCTACTCTTCAGGAGGATTGGGGTTGGAGGCTGGCCTGTGGAGAGCACAGGAAAATGGTGGCCATAGCCCAAAAGGGGAACAGCTGGAGCGTGTGTCCTCTCACAGTGGGGAGGATAGCCCAGGATGGCAAGGTGGAGATCAGGGTTAGAGGCATGCACAGGAATTGCATGAACCAGATCATCAACAAGAAGGTGCGAAGAAAGGAGAGAAGACAACTGGTATCCCTAGGGAGAAGGGCCAGGAGGTGCGTAAGGCGAGAACTGTGCAGACTCATGGGGGGGTTAGGAATGTAGAAGCAATGGTCAGGGACAGCAGGGTTCTAGGGGTCTCTGTGGAGTGGGAAAGTTCGAGAGGATGCAGAAGGTTTGGTGGGAATCATGGAAGAGATTTCTGGTGGCACAGTGGAAAGGGGAAGTGGGAAACCAAGGCAAAAGTGTAGTGATTGTCGGTGATGTAGTGCAAGGGCGGGGAGAACCAGTGGGGATCAATGCAGCTCAGACCGGTCGGTGCAGCAGTGGGGACAGGCTCCACAGCGACACAGGTGGGGCAGGAGGGGAGTAGCACAGTGGTGTCCACTAACTTTGACACCTGGACAGCGGCATTCACTATATTCACCAGCATCATCTGTGAAAAGACCTGTGAGCACAGTGAGGCCATAGCCTAGCATGTTAAACATATAATGAGCAGTTCAGGGTGCAGAAGAGCACCATGTCGTCAAAACCAAGGGAATCTATTATAAGTGGGAAACATCACTTACAACGCATTCATTACAACGCACAACCATTACAACGCAACCATTACAACGCAAACCATTACAACGCATTGCGCTGGGGGGCGCTCTAGGATAGGGAATATATTTAATTTACTATCCAACACCTTCCCTACTATCCACGGGGACTGGAGTTGGAATAGTAAATTAAATAATTCACTATCCAGCGCTTAAAAGCACTATGCGTTGTAATGGTATGCGATGTAAAAACCGCGTTGTAACAGCAGGCGTTGTAATAGCCTGCGTTGTAATGTCACCAATCCATTATAAGTATGCCTACAAGTTTTGCCATGACTGTTCCAAGTGTGGCGGAAATCATTCCATGCTGCTGTGCACAGCAGGGGGAAACCCACCCTGGTGAAATAGTGCAGGGGGAAGGCAAAGGAGTGGCAGCAAAGGGCAGATACTCTATTTATATCAGAGTTAATGCTACTGTGGTTGAAGGAGTATCTTGAACATGCTGCTGGGATTTTCTTATATGAGGGCTTTTGTTTTGTTTTTAATAATAATAAAGGATTTTGTAGAGCGCTCAGTAACGCCATCACGGCGTGTCCCCACGCTAGTGGAGAAGAAGCAAACAGACCTCAGAGGAGACCCCTCCCCAGAGCCTAACAGTATGTACAAGTAGGTTTTCAGCAGAGAGCGAAATGGTCCCTCTCTGCTCTCTAGTCTAATTTTCCAATACCTTACATGGTTCCCCAGGCACGACCGACAAGCGGAGAACCCGAAGTCCTGCGACGACATGGAGGAATTAGTGAGAGAGCAGTTGGGAAAGGAAGTGAGCAGAGCCATTCTAGTTCCCGCGTTGAGGAACTTGATGGTTTCCCCATTAGGGGTGGTGCCGAAGAAGCCTCCAGGAGACTAATACACCATCTGTCATTATCTGAAGGGGACGGGGATCTGTAAATGACGTCATTGACCAGGCAGAAAGTTCTGTGTCATATGCCAGAGTAGACACAACCATTCAGTTAATGCAGCAGTACAGGGCAGGTGTGGAAATGGGCAAAGCAGATATTAAATATGTGGTGAACTTAAAGACTGCTTTTGATACTTGGGTGTTGAAGAATCTGTGAGAAGTAGTCTTGTTCTGCTTGGAGAACAACATCTTGTTTCATGCTAAGTTCATTGTGGGTCTGGACAATGGAGTGGCTGATGCACTTTTGTTCACAGTCAGAGATGTTCTGTGGTTTAGCTCGAAATATGGCAAAGGAGGGGCTTTAGGTCCCAGAAGTCTTGTGGGACATCTGGCTGTGAAAGCATACATATTACTTGAGTTTTCTCTGGTGGAGTCAAAGAGAAGAATTTACCAACAGGGATGGAGGGAGTAAATTGCATCAGCTGCCAAAAGGCACAACAACAATTGAGTAGGGTTGTGATAGAGATGCAAGGACAAGCTGGAACTCATCCTGGGGCAAATAGAGAAGGGCTTATCTGCGATTACGATAGAGGCAAGCTAGCAGGTCTCTCATTCTATGGGAAGGTCAAATGGGGGTATAACTCATGCAGTGGTGAGCAGGGTTGGAGAATGTTAAACGGCTGGCCCGAATGATTGGCAAGGTGCCCTGAGTGAGCATCTGATTTTGATTGGGTCCCTGATAGCAATAGAAGAGCAGGCGAGAGTCATGAGTGCTTCTGCCTAGGAGGTACAGCTCTTCAGAGAAATATTAAGTCCAATGATTTTCAGAGCCTTCACAGTTTCAGAGTTGATAGGCGGAAAATGCAGTGCAGACATGCTGTTGGCCCACCTGGTATAGAAGGCAAAGGGTTTGGAAGTGCATTTGAGGAGGTCTAAGACTGCTCAGAAGGGAAAGGGGCAGTGCTGCACCTACACCACTTTGGTGAGGCATGGGCAAGCCCTTGGTTGTGATGGAGCAAGGTAAAGAACAACATTTTGTTCAAACTTGCGAAGTTAATCTCTCCCAATAAAAGTAATTTGTCTAACAAGCTTGTGGTGAAATTATTAATCAACTTAGTTTAAAGATGCATACATGAAAACACACACAGGATTAACGTGCTTTTTGTTGCAAACGCAAAGAAAAATAATAAACTAACCTTGTCTATTGTCTTTGTCAGTATTAAATGCGGCAGTTTAATTTAATGGCATGTGCTTATTTTATGTGCTTATGTTATGTCTCTTGTGATAAAAAGCTTTTGGAGTTCCTGTCATTCGAAAAGGACAGGTTAATAAAATGCTGCATATTCGTGCTTAAGCCAGGTAATATAATTAACAGGGTAAATTAGCAAAGGGGGAGGGTAACAGAATGGGTCTCAATTCTTTAATTAATTGATGTCTTGTGTTTGTTTAATAATAGTTTCCGAAGTAAGGCCTAATAAGATGATGCAGAAATAAGGCTTACAGAGCTCCAGACACGAAAGCTTGTCCAGAGTGATTTCCTGCACATGCGCAGCTGTGAAGAATCTTGCTGCAAACTTGTTGAGAAACAGAGAGCAACTTCCTTTTCGTGTTGTACGTGTTCATGGAGGCCAGCCAAGGACAATAATTTGACATGTTTGCCAAGGTTAGGAAACAAGCGAGCGTCCAGAGCTCGAGTAAAATTATCAAAAGTATCGTTCTTGAGGAAATCGAGGATGTGGAAATGAAAGACAATGGGCCTTATATAAAACCCGGATTTTTAGTCAAGAGTCGAATGACCTAATGAATCGTATCATGGACTGACACGGGACAGCCAATGAGAAGTCTGGATTCCTATGAAAGAATGTAAAATGTAGAAAGTTTAGCTAGAGAGAAAGGTATAAATTATGACACCATGAGCTGGGAAAAAAATCTTACACTTCTGATTCCTGAAAGGTGTGTCATGCTGTTGGACTTCTTGCACAGGTAAGGACAGCAGACTTAAATTGATTTATTCTTTTCTAGGTAAAGAGAGATTTAGACAGGGAAATTAGTACGGGGAATGGAAACTTTATTTTGCTAAATTCTTCATGTTTCTGACCTTTCTTTGAAATGTCAGTTCTAATTTTCATTTCCTTAATAAAATGCTGCTAATCTATTTGCTTATGAAATAAAGATACTTTAACGTAAAATGCTCTTTCTTTATGAAATAAAATAAATAAAATTAGATTTGAAAATACAAGCTGGTCTTGTGTATTCATGGTCTATTTTCCATTAGTTGATCCATCAACCATTAGTGGTTTGATTTTGTTAATAATTGTTTCAAATATATGACAATGAAAGATAAAACAGCAGTTGTAAATATTAGTGTAAATATCATGTGACTAGATTTAAAATCAAACCACTTGATTCAGTTGCTCAAAAATTGTCTCATTGGTGTTATGGGCCTGTATAAGTGTTTAAAGGTGAATGGTGAGTATTGAGGTGATAATAGTGTTTATGAGACAGTTTTTCATTCGGAGCGCAGGATCAATTTCTTGGTAGCAGAGTTTGGTTACTATGGTAACTGACATGTTACATGGCAATTACATAGGATTACATGTCTAAAACTTGTAAAGTTTGTTTAGTTGTTGTATGTTGTCGAAAGGTTTTTTCCAGCAGTGTGAAAACTCCTAGTTGTGCCGGCATGAGTAGTGTGACAAGTGAAGTTACACAGTGCATTTGTTCTGTTTCAAAATAGAGGTATTGTCGTATATCACTAGTTTTGTGGTCGTACAGCACAAGTTTAAGGGTTTTAGGTGTGTAAGGTTAAATGTATAGTGAGGATTGTCTATGAAATCGTAGCTTTCAAGTATAGGGACTACTTCTGTCCTGTTTTAAAACTCACTGTGAAAAGAGTACTAGAATGTATTCAAGCTTGAGTGAAGGGTAAGGAAGTGGCATCTATCTTACTGGCGACTGAGGATTTTTATTGGTGGGTTAAAGTCCTACCAAAAGGAATAAGTATGCATGGTTAGGGATTTTTTTGTATGAATGTATGTAAATGATTTTGTAATATACGATCGAGTGAAACTCTGAATTGTCTATAAGGAGGTGTAAAAATCTCTGTATGTGCATTTGGAGAGAAACAAGTTCGTTTTTACTTGCTAGAAGGGTAGGGTAAGGCAACTTACTTTATCGACGAATTTATATATTCCGTGATAATTGTGTCATCTATTTCACGCGAAAATAATACTTGAATGTATGAGAAAACTATCACTTTGTTTTAGCAAAACAGGCAAGTGGTTTGTTATTTGTGAAGTTATTAACTGAATTGTATTGAAAGTTTTGTAAATATGGCGCTGTGAAATTTTTTTTTGTAAAGGAGGGGTCAGTTTAAAGAGCGAGAGACAGAGCAGCTTCTCTGCAGCTGTAGCATACGTCCCTAGTGTCGCGCTGTGATTGGCTAACATATGTCACAGTGTTTGCACACAGATTGGTTCACATGACAAGACAAGCTTACAGCTGATTGGCTCGTTCTAAAAAACAGTAATTCTATTGTTTGAGCAAAATAGTGACGTAACTTAACCTGATTTGCTTGTTAGTGAGTTTCGCGCACGGATTGGTTGGTGTTACGGAATAACAAGGAAATTGTTACGATCTTTTCCGAAGTTGAAGAAATCGTTTAAAAACATGGATTATTATTTTCAGAAAGAGAAAAAGAAACTTTCATGGTTTCAGAAATTGAAAAATAAAGTAAACCTGACAAGAATATTGCAACGCGAGGCGGAAAATTAATTCATAAGTACAAAACACCTGCAGCTTATATGCTAGGTGAATATGGTTACCATACTTGTCTCTGGATTGACAATTGGATGAAATACACTGAGAATGATGGTGTGTTAGCATGGCCAGAAGACGGATCATTTAACATAGCGGTTTTGAAAAACTTGAGAGAAAGAATGATAAATCTTGTACCGAAACCTAGACCTACACAGTTTGAAGCTCTAGTTGAATGGGAAGATGAAATGCATGAATTAGAATGAGAAAGTAGAGGATTACCAAAAAGAATAGCTAGAGAAAAACATCAGGATAGAATGCATCGATGGAGAAGTACAGATATGTGTAATGGCTTGTACCCAGTGAGACTAGTTAATGAGACAACGGGAAAAAAGCATTCCCGAAAAAGAAATAATACTAGAGTAGAGAGTGATTCAGAAGATGCGGTTCTAGAAGAAATTTATACTAAGAAACTGCCACCTTATCAACCAGTTTGTACATGGACTACTCCTCCTAGTGCCCCACCTAGAGAAATTATTGTTGAGAAATCTCCTGAAACAAATTTGACAAATTGTAAAACTCCAGAAAGAGTAGAAACAGGATGTGTTTCAAATATTTCACCAGAAAATAGTAATTTTACTGAGACTCCAGATCAGAGGAATGAAACAGCAAGGAGTGAAACCCCAAGAACTGGAATTAGAGCAGATAGGTATGAAGGGTAACCCATACCAGATACTTCCGAATATATTCGTTCAGCAAATGAATTAATGCAGCAGTTAACCAAAAGCATGGAAGCAGTAACAGTACCTGTGACGATTGGACCTGTTCTTCCAGTATTAGATCAAAGAGAAATTAGACATTCAGCTTTAACTGTTCCATTAAATTCAGAAATACAGAGAGTAACTGAAAATTTTTATTCGGATTTGACTGAAATACATTGAGAGAGAATGAGGATGCCTGACTTAACCCTTAATCAAAGTTTAAAATGTAAAACCCCAATTGGTGCAGATACTGATTCCGGATCGCCAGAAAAGAGTATTAATAAAATAAATCTAACCCCAGAAGGTAAATTACTTGATGTTGGTAAACTGAAAGCAGATATAGAGGAATTAATTATTGGAACAATTGGAACTGACAGTTTAAAGGCATATCAGGATGATGAATTATTGTTTATTTGCAAAAGCATAACATGGAAAACGAAAAACAGATATGGTCAATTGGAAGAAATAGCTGCTGAGTTTGAAATTGATTTGAGTAAATAGAAAAATTTGCAGAAAAATTACAGGGTGGATTTCTCTGAAAAAGACATTGAAAACATGAATGCTTCAGGAAGAATTACACATATAAAAGATTTAATTTCGATTCTGAGAAAGTGGGGTGAATTAAGTAAATGGACAGTGAAATGGACAAAGAAAAGAGATGAAGACAGAGTAAGTTTAAATTAAGAGAAAGAAAAGGTAGCAAATGAATTTCCAATTAGGGAAATAGCAGGTGGAGGGTTTGTGCATGTCCCATGGACAAGACAGGACATTTTACTGTTCACAAATGATTTTCCCCGATTGAGAGAAAAACCGGTGGAATGGTATCAACAGGTTAAAAGATTTGTGAAAGTTTCAAAGGTTTTGTGGGTAGACCTTGATGGATTATTTGACATAATTGTTCCATCAGATCTTTGGACAGAATGTAAAACTGCTATAAATAGGCCTAGAGAAGAACCTCTACGAGGTAAAATAACAGGTGCCACTTCATCTGAAGTGATGAGAAAATATGAACAAGTGATTGTGTTTTTGAAAAACAAAATTCCTCCAAAAGAAGTAGATTGGGTTAAAATAGATAGAACAATCCAAGAAACTAAAGAATCAGTACATTCATTTTATGAAAGATTGCTGCTGGTATTTTAAGGGGGACCGAGTGGTCGCCCCTTTCCATATGGCCGGGATGCCTGTCACCCCCTGTCACCCCCTCCCAATACAATCCCCAAGGATGGGAAGTCGGACACAGTTCTGAACTTTTGGAAGGCGGGAGGGAGTTACCCTCCCGGCCGTATTTATTAAAATATGAAACAAAATTAAAACATTAAAATAAAAGTTTCATATCATGTACAATTTTCATTTATTACATTTCGATGAAGACATGTTCATTGGCTAACCTTAACAAATCTCTAATACAAAGGTTTTCCTAGCCGAGTCTAACATCCTGCAAATGCATACTTTCTAAATTAAAATTGTACATCCTAGCATTACGGGCCAACGGCAAGGTCGCAACCGGTGTCAGATCCCTACTACCAAAACTCTCGCCCTCACGATGTGAGTGGCGGCCGTGCAGAGGACTGTACCCTCTGTGCCAACTCCAATTTCCCTTGTCTTGTTGGGGGCCCCCCATTACAACTCGACGCCATCTTAGAGGTCGTCCGAGGACCCGTGTGAGGTGTCTGTAAGAAGGCAGCGTGGACCCCCCCCCACCCCACACTGTCTATCACATCCGCCGTCGCGGATATCCGGGCCCCGGGAAATTCGTAGGAGGGGCATATAGCCGCCACCTCCCCTGGAAGGGGCCTATGGCCGTCTTCCCCTAGGCGACCCATACTTAGTGGGTGCCGCCTCCCCGTGGGAGGGGCCAATGGCCGCCTCCCCCCGGGCGCTCCCATCCATAGTGGGTGGCGCCCCCCTCTAGGGACCTTGAAATTACTGCTCACCGATCATGACCTTACCGCCACAGGCCGGATAGTTGACCGGCTATCCGGCCCCCCCACAAACTCCTCCTAAAGGTCATGCTTCATTAAACCCCTTAGCCATGCTATGAAGTCTCCTATGAGTAAGACATTCCCCTCCCGGGACAAGTGAACCCCATCATCGAGATACATTTGATCACCCCGAATACACCCATGCGGAATACTGTGCAACTGCGCCGAGCGAAACAACCCACCAATTTTGTTGTTGACCTTCTTCACTGAATGGTTCAGTGCTGCCACCGAGAGGCCCCCCCGGCATACCTTCCTGGGAATCATGTGGGACCATGTAATCGTGCACCCCGGGATCCTTTTCGCCAGCCAGCTAACGGTAGACAAAACTCGCTCGAGTAATACTCGCCTACCGAGTGTCACCATGTCATTGCCCCCCAGGTGTACTATGATTACAGATGGCGGTGACCTCTGCCGCCCTAGGAGTCCCTCGACAAAAGATTCGAACTGGTCAATACAGAGCCCACCCCTTCCGTGGAAGGTCACTCTGTACCCGTATTCCCCAGCTGCGTGAGTCGCGTCACCTGCTTTGAATACGTCCCCGGCCCGCCTCACGTATGAGTGGCCCACGACCCACACCACTCTCTCCTCAGCAGGTGATCTCTGACCGCTGGTCCCCTGGTGCTGGGTCGACTGCAAATTCCGCCCCGCATGACATGCTCGCGAAGCTGTAAATCAAACAGACGACAAGAAGCGTGAGTGCATGTAACTTGACTTCACAACATGTGCAATCGCACATACCTTTTAAAACAATTCGAGGACCATCGTCCTAACTGTTTCACCTCTTCAGCACTCTGACCCCTGGCTGTAGCCTCAGTAGCAGCCCCTATCCTAAAGGAGTGGGTCCCAAAATCGCACGGGTCCATGCCCGCCGCTGCGATTGCCATTGTTAGCACCCTCTGAAACTGAAACCTCGTCAGTGGGGTGGCATCGACGTGTCTCAGCAAACTCCCACCCCATGTATCCGCCCTCAGCGCCAAATATTCCTCAATGCACTTTATCGGGCACATGGGGGACCCTCGCATGCGCTGGACAACAACACTGTCTCCCATAGCTCTCTGGTCAGTCTTGGACTTAGCTATCATGACTACCATTGAATCACCCCTAATTAGGATGTGATCCCGACACAGACCTCCCTCCACATCTTTCTCATTCTTTGCGACCAGTTCGCTCACCCGCATAGCCCCATGGAAAGCTAATGCGAAAGCGGCCCGGAACAGAACTGCTTCGAATTGGGAGGAGCATGTCGTGGGTAGTATCGCCATTAGCAGGGACAACTTTTCTAAACCAATCGGGCGCCTCTCGTCCTGCCTACGACCCTCAAGGCGCTGCCAGCCACGAAGGGCTTTTCTTGCCAAAAAGGAAGCTGTTGGGTCCTTGATGCCATGCACCTGCGCCATGAATGAAATGGCCGCCCGGTGCCTATTGACCGTTGCCACTGATCGGCCTTCCCTATGCAGTGCTACCAGGAACCTTAGGAAGCAATCCTCCTGACCCCATTTCTGATCCCCTGCCGGACCCAAAAATGCACAATAGGAACGAAACGCTCCTTCGTATGCTTTCCTCGTCCTGGGGGCTAGGCTTGCTGCCACGAGGTCTTGTAATCCGGGGCACCGAGTAGCCAGAGTGCTTCGGGGTACGGTGCCGCCGCTAGGACTGCAGTAGGTAGATAACCCCTGAACGCCTGCATATGTGAACGAGAGAGTGCATCAGCCGCATGATTCAATACACCCGGCACATGTTTCGCCCTGAACTGTACATTCAGTCTCATGCAAAGTAGTACAATTTCCTTCAAAAATCTCAAAATCCACTTGCAGCGTGCTGCCTGATTATTAATACATTCCACAACAGTCATATTGTCGGACCAAAATACCACAGAGCGATCTCTGAACTCGTCCGGCCATGCCATCAGAGCCACAAAAATAGGGAATAGCTCGAGGAACCCAATGTTACTTGTGAGACCGCTGGTGTGCCACCATGTCGGCCATGTTTGCGCCGACCATCGGTTACCAAAAATAGCGCCAAATCCCACGCTCCCCGCCGAGTCAGTCCACAAACCTAGCTCGTCCGAAGACGCTGGCGGCTTGTTCCACACTACTCGACCGTTGAAGTCCACCAGAAATGCCAACCAGATGCGCATATCCTGGCGTACCTCTGCAGACAGTCTCGTGTGGTGGTGTCCTTCCTTGAGACCAACCATAGCTTGTGCAATAGAGCGTGAAAAGGGGCGGGCCATTGGTATCACTCTCAGGGCAAAGTTAAGCTGACCCACTGCTTGTTGTAACTGATGCAGGGTCACTTTTTCCTTACTAAGGCACAGTTCCAGGGAAGCCCTAAATTTCGCTACTTTCCCTACCGGCAAACGGAAACATCCCTCCACAGAATCGAGCTCAATTTCCAGAAACTCCAGTGAAGTAGATGGTCCAACTGTCTTACCTGGTGCCAATGGCACTCCGAATTCCCTCATGGGGATACAAAAGTCCTGTAGCGCCTGCGCACATTTTGTGTCGCCGGCTGCCCCCAAGAACAGAAAATCATCTAAGTAATGCATAACATGGCTATGCCCAGTGGCCTCGGTGAATGCCCATTCCAAAAAACAGCTGAATTTCTCAAAATAAGCACAAGAGATGGAGCAACCCATTGGCATACATCTATCCATGTAGTAACGTCCTTGGAACACAAAGCCTAACAGACGCTGATCCTGTGGGTGTACCGGGAGCAACCGGAACGCCGACTCGATATCTGACTTCGCCATCAGCGCTCCGGGCCCCAGGCGATTCAACATGGTGACGGCATCATCGAAGGATGTGTACCGCACCGAACAAACTCCCGGGTCAATCGCATCGTTCACCGAGAGACCCTTCGGAGCTGACAAGTTATGGATCAGCCTAAATTCCCCTGGGTCTTTTTTGGGGACTACTCCTAACGGGGAACAGATGAAATTTGCTACTGGCGGGTGCCGATATGGGCCCGCAACCCGGCCCAGGGTAACCTCTTTTGCAATCTTCCTCTCTACCACCGCTGGATTATGCTGAGCCGATAGCTGGTTTCTACAAAGTGGTTCCCCACAAAAGTCCCCCGCCGGGATGTGGAAACCATATAAGAATCCATTCCTCAACACCCCAGCGGAGACATGATCAGGGTATTTGTTTAGCCAGGGGATCATTGCCATGATATCAACGGGGGTAGGTAACGGTACACAATGGTCCCCCTCAGTCTTGTTTGGACCCTCCTCTACCTCCCGACCCGCCATTTTTTGATCTGCACAAACTCTCTGGGTGCGAGGAATTCCCACAACCCGCACACGCATGTCTGAACTTACATGCCCCTTGTGGTCTGGTGCAGTTGCCCCTGTTAAAGCTCCAACAGACCCCCCGCTTTCCCCCATTCCCACCAGTCCTTGATTGGTGATCGCCACCGGCGCCCGCTCGAAAGGGCACCGCGGGCTGTTGGCGGAAAAACCCCGACCCATTCCTGCCTGGCGAGGACGTCTTCGTCGCGCCCGGCAGGAGCTGCTTCTGCCAAGAAATCGAGTCGAGACAATCCCACGTCAGAGATGAATCGTACTCTTTGGCCTTACGGAATTTCATGACGTAACCCATCCATTCATTCCCCTCATATGTTTCATAAAAATCCATTATTCGTGCCTGATAGCAAGACAATTCAGGTAAAACCTCGGGCTTACGTTCCCCAATAATCGCAGTAAACATCGCAAAGGCCTTGGCCCAATTTGTTATCGTCTCATCCACCCTGAATCCCGCCATTTTGGCTCGCCAGACACTCGGATGCCACAAATCTTTCTGCGTCTTAGCATACTCCATCTCGCGATGGTCAGTCAACAAAGAAAACATATTAACATACTTGTCTGCCCATATCAATTCTTTCGTGGCCAATGGGATATGTTGAACCACTCTCTCCCGTCTTGAGGGCAATGAGCCCTCACCCGCAATTGGCAATGCGTGCTTACCCGGTTCGGTTGTCGTTCCCGCTGTTTTTCCGATGCCAGCTGCCGGTCCTTCCGGGGTCACCTGTGGGGGGACAAGAGGGAGATTCGCCTTTGCGGCATCTCGCGACTGCCGCAACTGCTGAATTAGTAACCTGGCCTCTTCGGCCGTGTCTCCGGGTGCCGTAGCACCCCCTGTCTTTCTGCCGAGCCATGCGGCCAACTGGGCGGCCAATTCAGGAGGCATGTCCTCCTCGTTGGCGGGTGTAATCTTGCCAGACATTGTTTTCAAATATTCGCTCCGAATCGATCAACACGGTCCTGGATCCTTAGCCTCGAAGTCGCTGAAAGAGAAACACAAGAATTACAAGTTCTCAAAATTGCTTCTTGTTCCGTCGAGGGCTCACGTGCAACGAGTGGGTGCAGCTTCCAAGCACAGGAACAAGAGGATGCTTCTTCGGATTCCCGCTCTCTTTATTCCTCATCGGGAGGGCGTCAACCCTTCGCTGGTATGCCTACTGGGCGTGGCCATCGGTGTAGGTGTCTAGGACAACCCCTCTTGGGTGGGAAAAGGCGTGCCCCGGCTACGCCACTTTGGGCATACCAGCCGTGACACGCCCCCCGCCCAAAATGGTTTCCCGGGAGGATCCGGGCCCCCAACTATACGTTCGGGGGGACCGAGCGGTCGCCCCTTTCCATTCATTTTATGAAAGATTGCTGCTGGTATTTAAACAATACAGTGGTTATGAGCATCTAAGTGAAAAGGATATGAGCCATTTTATATACAGATTTTATATGGCTTGAGACCTGAAATTAGTGAAATGATAAGAACTGAAATAGTTGGTTGGCAATCACATACAGTTGATGATATTTTGAGAAAGGCAAAATGCTGTAGTGATGAGATAGATGCTAAACAAAAGAAGCTGAAAGAAAAAGCAATGTGGGCACAGGTGAAAGTGGCTGAGCAACAGATAGCAACTTTAGCAAATAAAAATGCTGATCAGAGTCAAGGAAAATGTAAAGGTAATTATAATAAGCCAAAGTTGATGGGAAATATAGAGGAGTTAAAACAGAAACTCCCATGTTTTAATTGCAGCGAAATTGGACACTAGAAGCGTGAATGTAAGAATCCGCCCAGAAATTTTGTTAAAACTCAATCATTAAATCCACAGATGCAGAATGAGATAAATCAGCAGCAACAGCTACAGCGACAGGTAGTGATTCAGCAAAGTCAGTTGCTACAACAGTTACCACAACCGCCACTTCCAAACTGTGTAAATTTGCAGAGATACAGTACAGAATCAGGATTCAGTGGAGATGAACAGGTAAACAGATCACCGAGAGTGAATGTGTCAAATGTTTCTCAACAATTTTGGTTGAAAGAAGATGGAGGGAGTGAATCTGAGGATTACTTCTGACGGTGCCTGAGGGAGGAGGAAGAGTGTGTGCTTGGAGCTACTCTTGAGGTAGATCAATCTGGTCCATTTGTGAATGGTAAAGTGAATGATGTGGAAATTACTTTCCTAGTGGATACCGGTGCTACCCGTTCTACTGTTAGATCAGTGGACATAGAAAACCTACCTCTCTCTGCTGAAAAGATCCAAGTAGTAGGCATAGCTAATCAACAGATCAAAACAGATTTAACTGAACCAGTTGAAGTTAAAATAGGTACATTTAAAGACATGCATAGATTCATAGTTTGTGACAGCAGTCCTGTAAATCTGTTAGGTAGGGACATACTCTGTAAGATGAATTGCGCAATATATTGCTCACCGGATGGTATAGAGTTTCAAACTCCAGAAGAAAATGGCCTTTACAAATTAACAATGTCAATGGTTGAGGCAGAGGAAAGCAGATTATTTTCTGTGTTTGATAAAAACAATTTACCTGAATAATTGAAAGACACAATGAATGTCAAAATTTGGGATTTTACAGGAGATGAAATGGGCTTGATGAAAAGTGTAGATCCAGTACAAATTACAGTTAAACAAGGAGCAGATTATCCAAATATCCCACAGTATAAAATGAAAGCAGAAGTGATTGAAGGAGTTATTCCTGTAATTGAAAAATTCATAAAACAAGGTGTTCTAAAAGAAATAGAAAGCAGTCCATGTAATTCACTGATTATGGGAATTAAAAAGCCAAATAGAACTTTCAGAATAGTTCAAGACCTGAGAAAAGTTAACAAAATTGTTGTTCATGTTGTCCAGTCATACCAAATCCAGCGGTAATTTTATATCAGATTCCGCATGATGCAGAATGGTATACAGTTATTGATTTATGCAATGCATTCTTTACTGTTCCATTGCATCCAGAAAGCCAACAAATGTTTGCGTTCCAGTTCCAAGACCGTATTCTAGCATGGTGTAGAATCCCTCAAGGGTACACCGAAAATCCATCTATTTTTAATCAGTTGTTGAAAAAATCATTGGAGAATCTAGATTTACCTGGAAATTCTATGTTAGTACAGTATATTGATTATCTCCTTGTAGCTGCAAAAACAAGAGATAACTGTATAACAAATAGCATTACTCTTATAAATCATCTGGCAGATGAGGGACACAAAGTATCTCCTGCGAAATTACAGTTTTGCAAGCAAGAAGTAAAATATCTTGGTCACAGAATTGCAAAAGGTACCAGACAAGTGAAAACAGAAAGAATAAAAATGATTCAAGCAATGCAACCTCCAAAAACACAGAGACAGGTTAGAATGCTTCCAGGCATGGTAGAATATTGTCGCCAATGGATTACTGGATTTCGGGTAATTGCAAAACATTTGCAGAGACTGACAAAAGCAGACATAAAAGACCCGATTAGTCTGACAAAAACTGAATTGGAAGCTTTCGAACAGCTAAAAAGAAGTTTGTGTGAAGCTCCAGCATTGGGAACGCCTGATTATGAAAAAGAAAATTTAAAGGTTGTAGATAACTTGAATAAAGTGAGACCTGCTAAACAGATGAGGGAATTTTTCCTAACGACTAATGAACTTACTTATGAGTATGCTTATAGAAACAATTTAACATGTAAATTGAGAACAGAAGAGAAATCATTTTTAAATATGGTTGAGGAGCGAAGAGCAATTTACAAGAAAAATGAAATGTTGAAAACTACTAAATCAAAATTTTGGCAGATTGAAGATGAAAAACTTTATGGTAAAAATGAGAATGTCGCAATTCACATAGATAAACCTGTTAGTGGAAAGTTTTGTATAAGAAGAGACAAAAACTGAATTGGAAGCTTTCGAACAGCTAAAAAGAAGTTTGTGTGAAGCTCCAGCATTGGGAACGCCTGATTATGAAAAAGAGTTTGAATTGTATTGCAGTGAAAGAGAAGGATGTGCATTATCAGTTCTGATTCAAAGACATGGAAGAATGAGAAAGCCAATAGCATATTTCTCAGCTGTTCTTGACCCTGTTGCAAAAGCATTACCAGGTTGCTTAAAAGCAGTAGCTGCAACAAGTGTGAGTTTGGAACAAAGTGAAGGAATAATAATGGGATTTCCTGTAAAAGTATATGTGCCACATTTGGTTGAAATTCTGCTTACTAGAAGCAAGACACAGCATTTGACAAGTAATAGGTTGAAAAAATATGAAAAGGTGATTCTTGGATCAGATAATGTTTCGATTGCGAGATGTGTGAATCTGAATCCTTCGACATTATTACCTGACACTTCCGAAACAGAAATCAGAGATTACATTATTGATCATGAATGTCTGGATGTGTTAGAATACTGCACAAAACCAAGGCAGGATATTAAAGATGTCCCGTTGCCTGAATCAGACTATGTTTTGTTTGTTGATGGTTCATGCTTAAGAACAGATGATGGTATTCTGAGTGCAGCATATTCAGTGTGCACGGTTGCAGATGTGATTGAAGCTTCAAGTCTCAAAGGAATTCGTTCAGCTCAAGTAGCAGAATTGATCACTTTGATTAGAGCATGTGAATTGGGAAAAGGACAAAAGATTACCATAGTGACTGATAGTCAGTATGGTTATGGTGTAGTCCATGACTATGGCCAGCTCTGGTCTGAAAGAGGTTATTTAACTTCTGCAGGATCACCAATAAGGAATGCTAAATTAATAAAAAGATTGATTGATGGAATTCAATTACCAGAAATTGCTGTAGTTTATTGCATGGCGCACCAGAGAGGAGAAGATTACATAACAAAAGGAAACTCATATGCTGATGAAATAGCAACATTTTGTGCAAAACATAATGCAGCAGTCAATCGGGAAAAATAAAATGAACATGTTTTGAACTCACTTATGCTAATATCTGTAGTTGAAACTTGGCAAGGAGTAAAAGAATTGCAAGATGAAGCAAGTGATGAGGAAAAAGACACATGGTTAAAAGCAGGATGCAGGCAAACAGTAGAGGATGAGATTTGGGTTTACAAAGATGACAGAGCAGTAATGCCAGACAGAATTATTTCTGACATGGCACGCATGTACCATGGTCCAGGACATATAGGCAGAGATTCCATGATCAGGTTGTTTAGGCAGACATGGTACAATCCAAAATTCTGAATAATTGCAGAATCTTTTTGTCAAAGATGTCTGATCTGCCAGCAGAACAACCTGAACAGAAAAACAGTTGTAAGCATAAGAACCATAGGACGGGAGGGAGGTCATTTTACCAGAATACAGCTTGACTTCATTGACATGCCACCTCACAACAATCTTAGATATGTTTTGGTGATTGTTTGTTTGTTCTCAAGATGGGTGGAAGCATTTTCAACACGCCATAACGATTCAATCACTATTGCAAAATTGCTTTTGAGAGAGTTCATACCTAGGTATGGATTCCCAGTGTCGGTCGAGACAGATCGCGGCACACATTTTGAAAACAGGTTGTTAAAATTGATTTGTGAAGCATTGGATATTAAACAGAAATTACATTGTGCATACAGACCAGAGGCATCAGGCGTTGTTGAGCAGGTAAATGGAACAATTAAAAACAGGATAAGTAAAATGTGCTTAGCAACAGGAATGAAGTGGACAGAGGCACTACCACTTGTTTTGATGACTCTGAGAAGCATTCCAGATAAGAAAACAGGATGGATCCCTCATGAAATTATAATGGGCAGGGTCATGAGGCAAGCATTTGTTCCAATTGACAAGATGTTGAGCATAAATGATAGCATCATTATGGATTACAGCAAAAATCTATCTGACGTGGTCCTTCTGTGTTCCATCATGTAGGAACTGAAGTGCTCACAAAAGAGAAAGAACAAGCTCATGATCTGTTACCAGGAGACTGGGTAAGGACAAAAGTGCATCAAAGAAGAAATTGCCTAGCACCAAGGTGGCAAATGGCAAGACAGGTGATTTTGCAGTTAAGTGTAAGGGATTAAAAAGGTGGATTCATGCGAGTCACACCATACGTGTGCCAGAACCTGAGAATCCTGACGAAGAAGGTGATACAACAGCTGATTCAGATTCTGAAGAAGAACCTGAAAGAAATCCAGATCCTGAAGATCGACAAGATAGTCGACATCTGGAAGATTCAAATGCGAATGAAGCTTTGAACGAAGGCAATGAAGGAATTGTAATATAAGATTCTGAAGAAGAAAATGAAAGAAAATGACAAAAATCTGCTAGATCAAGAAGCAGAAAAAGAAATTGATCAAGAAGTGATTCAAGATCAAGATCAGGAAAGTATTGAAAGGCAGAATGAAAACTTTGGAAGAAGGAACGATAATTCTGAAACTGGTGAACTGGAAGTAATTGAAGAAGAAGAAGAAGAAATTCCAAGTACCAGCTATAAGGATGATTTTACTAACAAATTGAAACTGCTGAGTAATGAAGTACCTGAACCTGATGAAGAATCTGACTCGGGAAAATTGATCATTGATCGGGAAAAGTGATCTGTTTCACTTTCTGTGAAAACACAGAAAGTGAAACAGAAGACAGTGAAGATGAATATAAATTGAAGAAAACAAGAAAAAGACCTTGGAGAGTGGAGTATAATTTGAGAGAACCAAAAAAAGAAGCTAACAAGAAAAGGGGATGATTGGCCAAAAGAAATTGGAGGTATAAAAGTTAAGTTAGTGAATAAAGCAAAAGAGCAAGTGAATGAGATCACAAGTCAAAAGGAGGAAGATTTGAATAAGAAAAATCAGGCAGGAAAGAAAATAGAAGTGGTTAGCAGAAGAGCAAAGAGAACAATTAGGCCAAACCAGATATATAAATCACCAGAGTGGGCTTACATTATAATCCCACCAGTGGTAGAAGTAAATAGTAGTCAGGAAAATTTTGATGATGAAAGTGACAATGATTGAATTTATTAATTAAATTACACAAGGTTGAAGAAACTGTGTTAGGAGACACAAGGTCGAAGAAATTGTGTTAGCTGGAAAACACATTTGATGTATGACATAAGGTCAAAGAAAAACTGTTAGAAAGAAAGCTGTTAGAAAATAAGGTTATCTGTTAAAAAAAAGAGGGGAGTATATTTAGTAATTTTTCTATTTTTTATTTTTATTTTTAGCTGTTATTTTAAGAAGTAAATATGCCTTATACTAATGAAAACTCGAGATGCTCAATTCTCAAAAGATGTTGCAAGCTGTCTTCAATATACGTAATGTTAATTATTTTAGTTTGGTCTATTTTAGCTGTTATTTTTCCTTTTGGTGTAGTTAAAGAGATGTATGAAGCTAACATGACAAGTAAAGTTGTGGCTAAATTTGAGAAAACAGATAAGACTAATAGAATTATTGTACATAAACGAGAGATCCATCAAGATAGATCTATTGGAGATTTTTCTAGCAATACCTTCTCAAGACTTTTATCTGAATATGTTAGGGTGATGAATGCAAAAGATTGTTATGTCTGTGTGAAATTACCTACTTCTGTGTCTGAAGGAGTGAATTATAATATGCTTCCTCTTACTTATGGTATAATACGTAGTGTAATAGCTAGTTTGTTTTATAAAACTGGTCGTCTGGAATATTATTATTCCGATTATGACGAAATTTTTGCAAATTTAAAGGTTGTAGATAACTTGAATAAAGTGAGACCTGCTAAACAGATGAGGGAATTTTTCCTAACGACTAATGAACTTACTTATGAGTATGCTTATAGAAACAATTTAACATGTAAATTGAGAACAGAAGAGAAATCATTTTTAAATATGGTTGAGGAGCGAAGAGCAATTTACAAGAAAAATGAAATGTTGAAAACTACTAAATCAAAATTTTGGCAGATTGAAGATGAAAAACTTTATGGTAAAAATGAGAATGTCGCAATTCACATAGATAAACCTGTTAGTGGAAAGTTTTGTATAAGAAGAGACAATGCGTTATATGATAATTACTTTGTAGGTGCAAGTCAATGTGAAGATACTTATCGTATATAGGGGGTTGGGGATTTAAAGGAGGCAAAGATCCAATTTTCCCTGGAATTTATTTTATTTGTGGGAATAAAGCTTATTACAGCCTCCCGGACCACTGGTTTGGGCTTGTTATGTAGGATTGGTTTTTCCAATTTCTTTTCATGTAGATAGAAATGCTGAAGGTTCATTTGAAATTAGCAAACATGTAAACAGATTTAGGAGAGAAAGCTTTTCAGAAATCCTGGGAGATATATTTGGTGCGTTAATACCTAAGGTAGGAATTACCCTGAATGCAGGTAAAATTAAAAAAATGTCTACAATTGTTGACAGATTGTCAACAGACACTGCAAGTGGAGTTCAATTAGTGAACACTGAACTTGTTGCCATGAGAACCATGGTAATGCAGGATCGTCTTGCACTAGATATCCTGTTAGCAAAAGAAGGTGGAGTTTGTGGAATCTTATATGTTCAACATTGCTGCACATACATACCTGACAAGAGTCAGAACATAGAAATGTTCATAAAAAATATTACTGAATTACATGAGGAGGTAGAACCCTTAGAAGGTTAGAGTTTTTCAGAACGATTAGGCAAAAGATTTACAGCAATTAAACACTGGTTTCAAGAGATTGGTAGATCAATCATAGGTAAAATAGTTTTTCCTTTAATAATTATATTTATAGTGATACTTTTGTTATAAATTAGTTGCATGCTACACAAGAGAAGAAAATATGTGACAGAAAGGAATAGAATTTATAAGCTAAGAGACGAAAAGGAAAATGAAATAGAATTAGAAGAGTTTCTTAAAACTCAATATGAGAAATGCAGAAAATCAAATGATGAATCCAAAGTTTAGAAATACTAATATTAAGAAAGTCCAAAACATGTTCATGGGTTGAAAATTTATAAAATTCTTGGGTACTGTTTGGTGATAAAGAAATCACCAGATGAGGGAGTTGAGGGAGCAAGGTAAAGCACACAATTTTGTTCAAACTTTTGAAGTTAACCTCTCCTAATAAAAGTAATTTGTCTGACTAGCTTGTGGTGAAATTATTAATCAACTTAGTTTAAACATGCATACATGAAAACACACGCAGGATTAACGTGCTTTTTGTTGCAAATGCAAAGAAAAATAATAAACTAACCTTGTCTATTGTCTTTGTCAGTATTAAATGCGGCAGTTTAATTTAATGGCATGTGCTTATTTTATGTGCTTATGTTATGTCTCTTGTGATAAAAAGCTTTTGGAGTTCCTGTCAATCGAAAAGGACAGGTAAATAAAATGCTGCATATTCGTGCTTAAGCCAGGTAAAATAATTAACAGGGTTAATTAGCAAAGAGGGAGGGTAACAGAATGGGTCTCATTCTTTTATTAATTGATGTCTTGTGTTTGTTTAATAATAGTTTCCGAAGTAAGGCCTAAAAAGATGATGCAGAAATATGGCTGACAGAGCTCCAGACACGAAAGCTTGTCCAGAGTGATTTCCTGCATATGCGCAGCTGTGGAGAATCTTGCTGCAAACGTGTTATGAAACAGAGAGAAACTTCTTTGGCGCGTTGTACGTGTTCACGGAGGCCAGCCAAAGACAATATTATGATATGTTTGCCAAGGTTCGGAAACAAGCGAGCATCCAGAGCTCGAGTAAAAGTATCAGAAGTATCGTTCTTGAGGAAATCGAGGATGTGTAAATGAAAGACAATGGGCCTTATATGAAACCCGGATTTTTGGTCAAGAGTCGAATGACCTAATGAATCGTATCATGGACTGGCACGGGACAGCCAATGATAAGTCTGGATTCGTATGAAAGAATGTAAAATGTAGAAAGTTTAGCTAGTGAGAAAGGTATAAATTATGACACCATGAGCTGGGAAAAAACTCTTACTTTTCTGATTCCTGAAAGGTGTGTCATGCTGTTGGACTTCTTGCACACGTACGGACAGCAGACCTAAATTGATTTATTCTTTTCTAGGTAAAGAAAAATTTAGACAGGGAAATAGGTACAGGGAATGGAAACTTTATTTTGCTAAATTCTTCATGTTTCTGAGCTTTCTTTGAAATGTCAGTTCTAATTTTCATTTCCTTAATAAAATGCTGCTAATCTATTTACTTATGAAATAAAGATACTTTAACGTAAAATGCTCTTTCTATATGAAATAAAATAAATAAAATTAGATTTGAAAAGACAAGCTCGTCTTGTTTATTCCTGGTCTAGTTTCCATTAGTTGATCAATCAACCATTAGTGGTTTGATTTTGTTAATAATTGTTTCAAATATATGACAGTGAAAGATAAACCTGCAGTTGTAAATATTAGTGTAAATATTATGTGAATAGATTTAAAATCAAACCACTCGATTCAGTTGCTCAAAAATTGTCTCATTGGTGTTATGAGCCTGTATAAGTGTTTAAAGGTGAATAGTGAGTATTGAGGTGATAATAGTGTTTGTGAGACAGTTTTTCATTCGGAGCGCTGGATCAGTTGCAATAGGGGAGTTTTGGGGGTAGGGATGAGAGCTCAATTTTTTGGCATGAGTACAGCTCTGCCATGAGTGTTGAGACAATGCTTATGGGCTTCAGGACTTTGGCACACATTTATTTTGGATAGCGGTATCAAAGGAGAGCTTTCAAATGGGGATTTGGGAGGACAGACCTAAAGGGTTTGAACATATGGCAGAGCAATTGTATGTGGAGGTATGTTCATCAAGAACTGAACTAATGGCTGGTTGCTTTATTGGCAGGTGTTTCTTGTTCGGAGTCTCACTGGTAGCATATATGGATCTGTGGGAACTCATTGGTTATGTGGAAGGGAGTGCAGACAGAGCGGCAACTTGAAGGAAACAAGCTGCAGCTGGAAAAGGATAGTGGCAAGGTGCACTGGTTTGGAATTGGTGGAATGTGTTGGGGGAAACTAGTGCTGGCCTTGTGGTAGTACATAGTACAAGGCAAGGTGGGGCAATCATTTACCCGAGGGTGAATGACTAGGTGCAATTCACTGGGTTAGAATTGCTGAAGTCCATGAATTGGGACTTGGAAATTCCAGCTGTGATCAACAGAGCCAGGAAGGAGCTGAATAGGGAGATTACAGGCTCAAGAGGATTTTTAGGCTGTGTTTCAGTGCAAGTACCACAAGGTAGTTACTGTGGGCCCAACGCGGGACCACAAGGACTCATGACTTTTCAAAGGTTGTGTGGAATTCAGAAGTGTTTGGGGTGGGATGTTGGTGGTGGGAATTACTTAGGAGAGGCTGGTTAGAACCTTGTGTTAGCTCAGATGAGCCACTCGTGTTTACTAAATATGCTCT
The DNA here is from genome assembly GCF_964263255.1 of Lissotriton vulgaris. Lineage (NCBI taxonomy): Eukaryota > Metazoa > Chordata > Amphibia > Caudata > Salamandridae > Lissotriton > Lissotriton vulgaris. The sequence goes on along the minus strand of NC_141691.1, from coordinate 742,200,998 downwards.
TGTGGTAGTATTTTTCCCACCAGATTTCTCTCAATTTAGCGGATGGGTATAAGTGCGTTATTATGGGTAATTCTGTTCAAAGAGTAACGTGGAATTACAAAAAAAATTCGGATTACTCCAGAGTAATTGAAATTCAGCCCAGGCCTACAAATTATGCAAATTATACCCACCCTTAATACTAGGAATAAAATATCAACATGAAAATAATTTATCGGTCCCTGTATCAGGCTCTTGACACTAGATATACCTCAGCCTAAGTTAGAATAGTGAATACCTAGAGTTGTAAATAAGTGGAAGTGCTATGAAAGTATTAAAAGAATTTAATATGGGAATATTCTGGAATGGAGATATTAAGTGCATGTTGAAATATTGCAAATTATATATTTGTTGTTGCTGTTTGTGTAGTGGGTATTTCGTTGTCTAATTTTTGACTAACATTCCTTAGTCTGAGGCGTACTTTCCTGGCTCTGATGTGAAAATAAAATGAACATTTATAAATGAATTAGCATCAATCCCAAATTTACCTATCTGTTTCAAAACTGCTACAAATTTCAGGTTACTATTTTAGAAATCAGTAGACGCAATATATAAAACAAAATATCAACTAGGTTTGAGCCTCTATCTCTTTTTATTCTCATTTGACATTGATGAATTGCACCTAAATGATCATTAGACTTCCCTTATCTACTAATAATTTTAAAAAGTTACATTTTTGAAAGAAGAAGCACAGAGTGAAATACATTAACTACTGCATCAGATAAAAGGGGGACAGCTACAATACACATACAAGACCTAGGGCCAGATGTAGGAAGCCAAATTGTGATCGCAGAATTCCAGCGTTTGCGATCACAATTTGGCTGTGAGCAATGTGAGCAATACCTGCACGCAAAATAAGGAATCGCTAAAATTGTGATTTCCTATTTTGTGCAAGCATTTAGAGAATCGCAATTTGCAATTCCCTAAAGGCTATGCTGGTCGACATATCAAATTGCGATTTTGCCTTAAGGAATCGCAAATTGCCACCAACTTCAAGTTGGTGGTATTTTGCGATTTCATTTCAAAAAGCACGTTTTGGCTTTTTACAAAGTGCCATGTGGCAAACATACATGCCCTCAGGGCCATATGTGCACACATGGACATTTCAGGGGTGCAACAGGGTGTCCTTTTGTAACCCTTGCACCCTTGAAACTGCACCCGCAAAATTTGTGAGTGCCTCTTGGTTACACGCAACTTGCGGTTGCAAATCCTATTCATTCCTATGGGCCTCTTGGCTTATAGGAATGAATGGGATGGTATTCCTTGATTGTGAAGCTAAATTTGCGATTCACAATTAAGGAATATTAAGGGATCGCCAATATTTTTGTGATTCCTGACTAAATTCAATTTTGCGAGTCCTTAATAGTGATTCGGTAAAAATCGCTATTAAGGACTCGCAAAATTGAATTTCCTTACATCTTACCCAGTGACCTATGTAGTCTCAATACAACCAGTCTCCAGGACTACCAGGAAACTTGCTCAAAAACTAAAGAAGGATGAACTCCACAGTATCAGCCAGGAAAAGGCAAGACCAGATATCAAGGACAGTACACGAGCGTGAAGACACTGTACTACAAACACTGAAGACAAGTCAGGAGAAAAGACCACACCACAGTCCAGGAGGACAAGGTAATGGCAACAGACCAAGGGAGCAGAAGAGGGAAAAACAATAAACATGTGGGTACGAAAATAGTGCATAGCTATTGTGAAAGAGTCGTAACAACCAGTGTTGCCAGACACCTGCTCTAAGTTCAAACAGAATCTGCTGGGATGGTAAAGTCCTCTGCATTGTAATGGAAATGCACCCCTGCTCTGAGTGCCCAACTGTACTGTTGTCTTGATCGCTAATGCTGATTTTTGATTTCATAGGCAAACACGGATCATGTTTGTGCCCCATGACATAGGTCTATGTCACAGATTGCAGTCTTGTTGGACCTAAAGGGGCACCCAGAGCGCAACCCTCATAGTGGTGGAAGGCTGCTGACTTCACCAGGAGTTAGCGTGGTGGTGGCAGCATATTGTGTAGTCGTCAGTATGAGTGAACAGTTCCTTTTAGCCTTTGTCACTGGAATGAGGCATACTGCCTCACCCACCTTTTTAAAGTTTCACTGCTGTTTGCTTAACTTGCCCCTTAGTGTACATCGGGGATGTGAAGTGCTGCACAGCTCCAAAGTAGTGAATGAGCTGGATGTACGTGTTTCTGGAGGGGTACTGTACAGGGATAGAGCAGTGTGGTGTGGTACATGCATGGTGAGTGTGTGTTCTGGTTGGATGTATACCTGTGATAGATACATTACATGAAAGTGTAGTGCTGTGCAGTGCATGCATGGTGAAAGCATGTGCTGGATATAAGTGTATTTGTAGAAAGTACACTACATACAAAAAGGTTGAAGTGTTGTGCAGCACATGCATGGTAAATATGTGTGCTGGGAGTGTGTGTGTTTGCAAGTAACACACAATGGGACTTCGAAGGTTGCTCTTTGAATCAGTGAGGGAATCATAAAAAGTAGGGCTGAGGGCCCGGGATTAACCTTATGATGCAAATATAAGTAAGTCTGACCTCCAGATGTAAACCATAGTCACTCTCATAGCCCTTGTTGTGGGACTAACAGCTTCTTTGGTCTCTCTTGCTGTGACAGACAGTCGTTCAAGAGTAAGAGAGAGAAAGGAGGGGTGCTCTTCAAAAGACACAGCGCGAACATCAAACTGCAAAGACCTAGACCCTAAATCACATTTGATGTCTGGAAATGGACCATAGGAGGGACTGAAACACCAAAAATTGTCATCAATGGTGGTCTTGAGGCTGCAATATGCTTGGTTGGACTGCTGTGGTCCAGCTAAGCATATTACAAGTATCCTCTCCGCCATGGTTTTCATGGCGGTGAGCCTGCCATGAAAACTGTGGCGGAGAGGAAACAAAGAGGGCTCTACAGGGCACCTTTTTGCCTCCGGGCCATGGGGTTCATGTGCCCCCCTGTGTGCATGTACCCCAGTACCTGGCAGACCATGCCATGCAGGTACTGATTTTAACATTCCCATTGCGGTGCCAATTTCATAGGCACCGCCATGGGAATGCCCAAGAACAGCCAGCCACACAGGAGAAAACTCCTAATCTGGAAGGCGGTTAAACTATGTGTTTTTCGGTGCAGGAGAGGCCAGCCCCTGACCACTGAGCCCTAAATACTATGCAAGCCATAAACACTACCCAGATGCCCTTGACCTCTAAACACTACCCCAACCTACCCAAACACTAAATACTACCCAACTGCCAGAGCCCTAAACACTACCTTAACTCCCTCTGAGTCCTAAACACTATCCTGACTCTCCTCAAGCCCTAAAATAGACCCTGAGCCCTAAAAACGACCCCAACCCCACAGAGACCTAAAAAATGTCCCAATCAGTCTGTCAGTCAGTCAGTCAAAAGTACTTTATTCAATTAATTAAAATCATAAAAGCAAATGTGTGACAGTTCGTTCATTTGTACATATAAATATCAACGTTTAAAAAACAGTTAAAAAGGTTCACCAGTTAAAAACTAATAAAACAAATTGTAGATAATTTAAAAAGCGAATTCATTTGTGCGGATTTCAAATAGTTGATCTCTTAACCTTTTTCCGTACAGCTGCTACCAGAAAATTTGCAACACCAAACATTACTCGAGAGCTACTTAGGAGTTGTAAATAAGTCAATGAGGGTCTAACTTGTATGAAACCAGCCTCTCTCAGTAACGGCTTTAAAAATGTTTTCCTCGGTTCAGCATAATGATCACAAAACATGATAAAATGCATCGTGTTTTGGGAAGAAAAATTATCACAACTGCATGGGGGGGGGGGGGAATCCGGTTTATCCCACACTGGGAAATGACCTAAAGAGTAAAGATTCAAATTAAACCTAAACCTAATTAAGAGGTGCCGGTGGAACGAGATTGTGACAGTTTTTAAATATGTTTCAAATGACATTGTTGTCAACAGAGCATAATTTGCTCTGACACAGGGTTTTAACAGTTCCGTTCCTCTCGTTCTGAGACTTGTATACCCAGGGCATGCTTCTTCGTCCAGGCTATATCTTCCTTTTTAATTACCTCTGGAGAACAATAAAGTTCAGGGCGTCCAAGTTTCAGAAACATTGCCTTTCTATATACTAGCCAAGGTACCCTGTCTATCCTCTCTAGAGCCTTACAATCTCTCAATATTAGGTGGTTCAATGTGATCTCCTGGTTCAGCCAGGTCTTAATCCAGGTAATCAGCCGGGTCACGTTCAGTAGGTCACTCACATAATCCAACCCCAGTTCAGAATAAACAGAGAAAGTGGGAGTTGAATTGGGGACTGCCAGGAGGGATCTTAGAAATGTATTCTCGGCCACCTGTATCTTTTCTTGGGGTATATAGCCCCATAATGAGGACCATACGAGGCTATGGCCAGGCATTTTGACTTATAAATATTTAAAAGTGCCTCCATAGGCCTCGCTCCCAGCCGTTTTGCAAAGGCCATAAGGGTACATGTTGATCTCGCCACCACATTAGCCTTTAGCTTCTGCTGAGGGCCCCATGTGCCTCTATCATCAAATAAAACCCCCAGATATGTAAAAACAGATACCCCGGAAATTTATATACCATTACAAAAGAAGCGTTTAGGTTCATGTCCCCTCCGGCGTCTACCCACAATCATACCATGTGACTTTGAGTTATTGACCCTGAGATCCAGGGAACCCATGAATGTTCCAAATTAATCTAGTAACCTCTGAAGCCCAAGGCCCGTCCTAGCCAACAGTACTGCATCGTCCGCGTACAGGAGAACCGGTATTGCCGATTCCCCTATACGCGGTACATCCAGTGAGGCGCCCTCCAAATTTTTATCTAGAGCATTAATATATAGAGTAAAAAGGAGGGGCACCAGGATGCAGCCCTGTCTGACGCACCGCCTTGAGCTAAAGTGACTAGTGCGACCCCCCTCCCCGGTAACCCTAATCGATGCTAAAAGCCCTTGATGAAGAGCAGCTAAAAAGTTTACTAACGCTAGGTCAATCCCTATGTTCAATAAGATAGCCCAAGGTTTTGACTGAAGAAAGGTCCATAAAACCTAAATAAAGCAATCCCTCCTTAGCCTGTGTATATTTGCTTATCAACAGGTGGAGGTTTATGCACTGATCTAAAGTGCTTCTGTGCTCCCTGAACCCGTATTGTAAATTGGATAAGACCCCTCTTTCCTCCAGCCAATCCCTAAGTTGGTACAAAAGGACTCTGCCTAAGATTTTCACGGCAGAGTCAATCAGCGAGATCGGTCTGTAGCAAGAGGGATCATCCCTTCGGCCCTTTTAAAAACTGGTACTATTACAGAGGTTGACCAGGATGCTGGGAACCCATTAGCAGTTGACGCATTAAAAGCATTGGTTAAAATTTTTGCCCAAAATTTGGGTAAAGTGCTATACAGATCTGCTGGGACCCCATCAGGACCTGAGGCTTTGTGTTTGGATATTTCCAATATCACTTTGTGGACGTCCTCTTCAATGAAGAGGAAAATGGGACACAGGGTATATGGGCTCATACTCAATCTCTTCAGTATCGCTACTCTCACTAGCATAGATCCCACTAAAATGAGACAGCCATTTTTCTTCTGGTATCACACAATCTAAAATAGACATATCTTGCCCAGAGAAAAAGGTATGGTTTATTATAGCCCAGAATTTACTGCTATCCCTTAAAAGTTCTACAGATAAAAGGTTATTCCAGGCCTCAGATTTAATGGCCTTTTTACGATTATAGATTGCCCCTTTATAAGCCTTCCTTAGGGTAGCCACTAACTCTCTGTCTCTGGGCTTTTGCTTTAGTGCCTGTAAAAGCACACAATGTGCTTTGGAACTAGGTGTGGGCGGAAAATCCGTTCCGCTCGCGGATTTTGCGGATTTTCGGGAAATTCGCAATCCGCGAGATTCGCGAATCTCCCGCAAAATCCGCAAATCCGCGAGCAGCGGATTTTGCTCGCACTGCTCGCACTGTTCGCGTGAGTTCGCGCCCCGCGAATAAGTGCAAAATTGCAGAAATACGCTCTTAGCAAAACTGAAAGTAACTACTTACCAGGTTCAAAAGTTCAGGCTCATCATTAGTAGCCATTTCCTGTAGTGCTTCCTGAGGGGCCCCTCCAGAGTTCAGTTGCCAGTTGAAACTATTATGTGACCCTGCTCTGAACCTCAGAATAGTTACACATATGCCACAAAGGTCCTGAATTACAGCTAAGGGAGGCAAGCAGGAGCCAGGCTGGAAGTTAAAATCCATTAATCAGCCCCTAATTCATTATTGTCAGTTGGGGCAGGGCAGGTGTTGTAACTAATTTTGCAACAATGAAAGCACTTAGCAAGTGCAAAAGATCACTAATCAGGGCGCACTAAGGAAGCAGGTGCCAGCTAAAAAAATATTCTGTGACACATTAATCAGCCCCAAATTAATTCAGGTCACTTGAGGCAGGGAAGGTGTGCTTTGCTTTGCCGAAAATAATGTACACTGGACAACCAGAGGGTGTGGTGATGAAACAGAGGGTGGCATGGGTGGGCCAGAGGGTGGCATGAGTAGTCAGAGAGTGGCAGTGGTGACAGAGAGTGGCAGTGATGAAGAAGAGTGTCCCAAACAGGCTGGACACGTAGAAACAACAAGTTCGCAAAACTTGCGACCCGACAGGTAAGTTCGCAAATTGCGAAATTGTAAAAACCCTCGCGAACTGGCAGAAACACGGGCGAACACAAAAAAAAAAAATCCGCAAATTCGCGGGAATTCGCGGATTTTGCGGATTGCGAATCCGCAAATCCGCAAAATTCGCGAACGCGAGATCCGCAAAATTCGCCCATGCTTATTTGGAACAATAGCCATCAAACCATCTAAAAAGTTTGTTAGGGCCCAGTTTCTTTTGTACCATTAGGTCTGCTTCAATCTGGGTGCATATAGTAACGTACGCCTCAACAATATCGCTGCTTGGGGCTGCGCTATCTAGACAGACTCCTAGTGGGCCCTCTACCTTTTGAAGCAAACCCTCGATAAAGGCCTCAGGGATCACCTTCTCCCATTTGAGTCTCCTTCCTTGGTCTTTTGGGGTCAGATGGATACAATCTGTGGTTAATGTGTTCCTACTATTGAAGACCTCATCCCAACTAACATCCAGGGTCACAGGGTTATGGTCACTAAAACCTGATGAAATTGTCTCATACCGAGTAGCCCTATCTATTACCCCGGAGGAGACAAAGATATAGTCAATTACCGTATCCGCGTCTCGGCCCTTAAAAGTTGGGACCCTTGTCACCTCCTGGTCACATGCCACCTCAAACAAATTATGACTTGCTAAAAGGTCCTCTAAGACCTCACCCTGGCTGTTATGTTCGAAGTGCGGGATCAACGAGCCTGGAGGACCAAAATTATTGTCCAAAACACAGTTCCAGCCACAGGGATGGATATTAAAATCATCCATAATAATGGTTTCGAGTAAAGTGTTGTGTGCTGACTTATATTCATGTAAAAACTGCCAAGGAGCCTAAATGTTGATTCAGACATTCCTGCTCACTGGAGTTATAAAAATTAAACAATAAGATGGTACATGAGTCCGGCCTAACCCACTCCAGGATCAATAGATTATTAGACCTGGACTCCAATTTAGTGAAGGAGCCAGTTAATTTTAACGAGGTAAGCATTGCCAGACCACCCTTTGGTCTACCGCCTAGACCTGGGATAGCACTAACTATAAAACTGGAGTACCCATCCAAGAAAAAATCCGTTGAAGTATCCCATGTTTCTTGTAGGGCTAGAATCTCATAGGGCCAGATGCATCAAAGGGTTTTGCCCATTCTGTGTCTATGGGAATATGTGTTCATGCATATGGCCCATAGTGATTAACAAAATCTACCCATATTTCATCATTCTGTTTTGTTCTGATACCTGCCACATTCCAGCTCAATATTTTACAACTGGGAGGACTACCCAGCCCTGTCTTGTGGTCCCCTGCTCTCTCCTGTCTTTCAGGTAGTCAGTCATTGTCCTCCATATTGGATAAAGGAGAGAAATGGTTTGACAAAACTAACTATATCTACGATAACATCCCCTGCAATGGACTTTTTCCGCTAGCCAACCCACCCCACCCGTCTTGCCATGATAATATGCAAAGAGATATCAGTGTTACCACTACTCATTTGAGCACACCCGTTTTTTGCTTTATCCATAAGCTCTCGTGTAGACTCCCTAGTATTACCAATCAGAGGTGGCACCCCAGTCAGAATAGCCACCAAGGGTGCCGCATCTGGTGGGAGGTCTAAAATAGGCTCCCTCCCATGATCTGGTCTCATACCAGGTGGGAGACTTGCCCTCAGTGGTGGAGCAGCCCCTTGTTCTATCGGGTTGGTCTTACAGTTAATGGAGGTTTGGGACTGAGGAGTTTAGGTTTCAATCAGGTCCCCAGCCCTCTCGGCATTTTGTGCATGGATGGGAGGCGCATCAGCCATAATACTGATGCTAGTATCTTCCCGGCTCCTTTTAACCCCACTAGTGATATGCTCTTTACGGGCAGGGCCACTTGATCTACAACAATCCTTATGTGTTTTTTTAAAATTGACAATATTTGCACATTTAGTGACCAAACTAGCAACACAAATGTTCAAAGAGTCCACAATGTTCTTAGCTAGGTCAATTAGCACAGGTTCCAGACGTAACTCAAACATTTCTTCCACAAGGGCCGCCAAATGATCGGTTCCAGTGATGCCTACTCGTTGTGGTACCACACCCGGTATTAACTTTTTAGTTGACTTCCGTTGTTTCCTTCGCTTCCCAACCAGGCCTGGAGGTACTTCCACAGTTTTAACCCCATGATCTACAGAGGGGGAAGACCCCGCAGCACCAATCATTTCTTATTCAGGACCAGTAACATCATTATTCTCCACGTGTGCAGGGTCCTTGATCAGTACAACAGGGTCCAAAGGAATAGGGGGGCCAAATGCTTGTTCAGGTAAGCTGCCGGGTATCTCATCGAGGGGGGACAGATGTTACCAGACCTAGTTCCTTTTCCGCATTTGCGATCTCTACTCTCAGCACCCCCGCTGCAGCAGTCAAATAGAAAATGATAGACTCTGATTTTCTTGGGACTTTGGCTTTTTTTGCCACCCCATCACCAAGGTTATCTTTTTTGCGCTTACCCATTTCTCCAACCAAGAGTGGTGGCCCAACCCGGCCTCCTCTGGCCTCTGATGGCCACAGATGGCCCGCCCTCTGCTCGGGCTCAGCCTGACGTTGCCCGTGCGCGTCCCGCAACGCGGGAGTTGCAGCTCGATTTTATGTGCCTCCGGGCGCGGGAATGTGAGGCCGCAGTCAGCGTCCTCGTCAGGCAGGCAGGGGACGCTGGGAAATGCAGTCTTTTGTTCGCTCTCCTCTCTCGGCGGCCGTGAGCCCAGAAGCGGCGGCGGGGAGAGCGGAGATGTCCATGGGTCTCCAACAGACACACAGGTGTGTGAATAGCAATGCCCCCAATGAGCTTGAGCCCCCGTTCCACCGCAGGAGCAGCTCGTTTTTATGCGCCTACAGGCACAGGAATGTAAGGCGGCAGTCAGCGTCCCCGTCAGGCAGGCAGGGGACGCTGGGAAATGCAGTCTTTTGTTCGCTCTCCCCTCTCGGCGGCCGTGAGCCCAGCAGCCGCGGCGGGGGAGAACGGAGATGTCCACGGGTCTCCAACAGACACACAGGTGGGTGAATAGCAATGCCCCCAACAAGCTTGTCCCAATCCTTAAACACTAACCCCCACCTCCCAAATCCCAGTCCCAGCCCCAATTACCAGACCGCATTTTCTCCCAATCCTTCCTCTTCCTGTCCCCGCCCATCTCAGTATACGTGTGGTTAGGGCAATTGTTGGTCCGCTGGCGGGGTAACAACACCAATGGCTCAGCCCACGTTTTTTGCTTACAGGCAATTTGTGATGTTTCTAACTGCGAGTAATTAAGAATGGCTTAGCCACTCACGTGTAAGAACTAATTACAGTTGAGGTTATATAACACTATGTATGCTGTCAGACCCAGCAACCGATGGGAAAGTCAGATGTTTATCGCAGCACCTTTATTTTTTTCATTCTTTAGTAATTCTAGGAAGGCTATAATCTCTCAGCATTTTGTCTACACATCCTAAAGTGCAGTGTTTTTTATTTTTTTTAATCTGACTTGCACTAAACTAATTATAATGTATTTTTGCAACAAGTATCTAACTGTGTTTTGGTGTGTCTGATTTTAGGAGGGATTCAAATTTTAATCACCATGTTTACCAACACCCGATCTCTTTTATATGGAAGAACACTACACCTAGGATTTTAATGTTTTGTGGGAAGGGAAGTGTTCATGTATTATAAGGAATAAAATATCCTTATAAAGGAACTCAGCCTTCGTCCTTGTCCCTCTATATGGTCATGGAACTCCTCAGTGACTAGCCAGGTCTGGTGGCTCAGTGGACTAATTTGTCCACTGTAGAGACCTGTCTTCGACCTCATGGTCACAGGTTCAAATCCTGTGGTTTGGCTCAGCCTTTCATCCATCTGAGGTCAATAAAATGAGTACCATTGAGTTGGGTAACAATAAACATATTTTATTCAGAGGCCTGTGGGTGAACGTGCGCTTTACAAATACATACGTTATTTGCAAATATACCAAATGACTCATACATGAGGTTGCTAGTAGTTAGGATAATGGGTGAATGTCACAAATTCTTTTGGTCCAATTCCCTGTGGCATGTTGGAATTAGGCTCAAACCTACATACTCGAATACAATTCCAACATTCAGAAATTTTTCAAGACTTACAGGAGTACCTCTAGAAATATGGTATTGTCACATAATGATTCCCAGGAGTACTTACAAGTACATCCATTTAAACACTTTGCAATACACAGGTGTGCATTACCACATGAAAACATTTGATGCTAAATTGCATTTTAGCAATGTTCCCTCCCCACCTGGCCCCCATCTCCTCACCTTGACAGGAGTGAATCTAAAACTTTTATTTTGATATCAGTATAATGCCTGTTCAGGTTCTAGGTTGTGAGTCTTCACTAAATTTCAAAAGTATACTGACCATGAAACCTCCAAACATCTACTCAAAATCTACCCAAAAAGCATAGTTCCTCAGTTCTAAATCTCACTATGTATGGGAAGAATTTTCCACAGAGTAAATTCCATTTATGATGCAAAATCTCATTTCTTAAATTTTTTTATACACGGAGTTCCCACTTAGGATTACAAATACGTTTTTGACTCAGTCTCCACATTTACATACAGTTCAACTTATATTTTATGTCATATAGTCTTTTCACTTTATTGTCAAAGAATTTATATGTTTTCACCGAATATTTATGAATTATCCCCACATGGTCTATTTTACAGAGAGCGCGTGGAGTAATATCCTCATATCATTCAGATACCCTGGAGTATGTACTGGGGTTTTATGTAATTTAATGAATTTAACAAATTAATCTGATTTAGAATTTTTGGCTCACTCCACTATATGTCGATACCACCTACAGTGCTATTGGCAAGAATCATGGATCCTCTCCAGAGCGCAATGGAATAAATCCATGCAGTGAAACAACATACAGCCTTATTCATGAAGGCTAAATCGGCTCGCAAAGGGCCGGATTCTGAGAATCCGGCCCTTTGCGAGTGCGATTTTTGCTTTTGGGATTCAGCATCCCAAAAGCAAAAATCGCTAATTGCGATGTCGCAAATGTGCGAGGAAATTACATTTAAGGAATCTCTATTTGAGATTCCTTAAATGCTATTCAACATCCTATTTCAATTTGCGATTTCGCTATTTCTAGGCGCAATTTACCGCGAGGTCAGACCTCGCGGTAAATTGCGAAAACTTAGAAAAATGCATTTAAATGCATTTTTCTGAGTTGCATGTTACACACACACATGTCCTTTGGACATGTGTGTGTGCAACACCTGTGTCACAGATCATTTGAGGGGTGCTACAGGGTGTCCTGTGGACACCCCTGGCACCCTTCAAATCGCAATCTTATTTGCGATTAGCTAATTGCTAATCGCAAATAAGGAATACTCCCCATTCATTCCTATGGGCCTTTTGGCCCATAGGAATGAATGGCGAGTTATTCCTTATTTGCGATTAGCAATTTGCTAATCGCAAATAAGGAATCAGTAGGAATCGCATTTTATTATGCGATTCCTACATGATTACCGTTTTGCGAGTCCTTAATAGCGAATCGCTATGATTCGCTATTAGGGGCTCGCAAAACGGCCCCTTCATGAATAAGGCTGTAAAGGTTTAACAGTGTGCATTTGATGTGTACAAAGAGACTCAATATAATCTGAACTTCTGTCAGCATATAAACATTTCCTAAAATACAAGTCTTGGGGAGCGCCAATGGCTAGGATTGGAAGCTGTGTAGCCCAGATAAGGACTATGGTGCTCCCTGAATGGAGCAATCACTTCTGTTAAATCGATTAGGCTAGGTAGCGAATGGTAAACATTCATGTAAGAATAATGGACAAGGGTTGTCATCTCAAAGCTGTATATAAATAACTAATGGGCGGTTTATATAGACCATTCCATACGTAAATTCAGCAGCAGGGCATACAAATCATAAGTACAGAGAACTCAGTATAGTTTTAAGTGAAATCCGGCACCTTCTAAAGGTGGGGAAAGTGGTCTGTCTCACATAGAAAACAACATGTTCTCTTATAGGACTTTAAACAAAGACATTTATATATTCGAACATGAATGCATGATTCTCAGGATATGTACTCATGGGGAACAGGTAAAAGGAAACCTTTTAATACAGAATTCATTTGAGGTTTCTCTCATGGTGGAAATACATGAAGTTTACAGGCATTCTCATTTTACAAATCAATTGATAAATTGTATAATGATAACTTGGGACAGTTTAAATGTCTTTTGTTAGGGTACAGTGAGAGAATATTTCTGAGAACATTCTCTTTTCATTAGTGCACGTCTCACAATGCAATATTTGGAACGAGAAGAAGCAGTAACATTCAGCATGTGATAGTTTAAGATCTAGGTTAGCGTAAATTCAATTTATGCATATAGGAAAACAAATATTACACTTCTTACCATGTGATAAATGATCCTGGATTGAGCAAATTTACATTGCAAATGTTACTTGCGCAAGCACTAAAAGAATCATCCAACTTACTTGAACAAATAAGACTGATTCCAACTTGCATAACTTGCAGATAGATAAAAAAAGGTCTACTTGTGTATTTTGAGCAATGAGGGCATGTGCAAGCTACTTTTTGGGCCTAACCTTTTTGTTCTCAAGCAGATAATAATGCAGCTGTTGAAAATACCCAGCATATCAACCCTGTGAAAGTACTGACCTCATTACACAGTACATTTATGACTTAGAAGGAATTCTCAAAGAATTCTAGGAGTAGCCCCTGGAAGCTGTGAATGTTGCAGACTCCCAGAAATAGCCGCCTGCACTTTGTAATGTATAAGGGTGAACACTTTCGCATGTTGGAGGGTTTTCTTATGTGGAAATTCCACTATACTCTCTACATGTATAAATTCTATTCACAACATTCCTTTAATCCTGTGAATCAGTAAATCAACATCGCTGTTCTAAATGTGTTTTCACAACTATGTTCCATCTAAGTGCACACTAAGTTTGTGAAACTGGTCATCGTAAATGGCATAAATGTAAAAGTATATTTCTGTCATGCAAACGTTATGCTTGATTACTAATAATGTTGAAAAGAAAGGCTAAAACTATAATCTTATAGCACACTGCCAAGGGATAAACCAGATGTTAAAACCCATGAACCAGAGTTATAGCTCCAAACAGCTGGCAAGGGCCTATAACGATGGAGAGGGCCTTTAACAGCCAATAAAAGGCAGAATGTCAGGGCGTGGCCGAGCGCGGTCAGGAATGGCCGTGTAAAATGTGAGCTCCGCCACCCGTAAGCCCCAAAGACTATCCTGATTGCCTATCCATCAGTCCAACACATATTTCCTTACATCGTAAAGGAAGTGGAACCCGGCTTGTCTGCTCCTGATCGGGGAGATGTGGCCATCGGCAGGTGCGTGCCTAGATGGGGCCTCGAGACCAGGGCCCACAGTGATCGCCCTGGCCCAGCTGGTGCGACTTCCAGGCTGCCGCAATCCCAGAACTACAACCGCTCCGGCCATCTACCCGCCGTCGCACCGGTAGCCCTGATCAGGGCAGTGTGCTGTGGCGGGATGAGATGGTCGGTGGAAAGGAGCTGCGGTGGAGGTGATAACAGCGCTGAGGCAGCGGCCGCCATTACGGCCGCGATTTCCTGCGCGCGGGCAGGGAGCCCGAGAAGGACAGGCAAGTGTAACTTGGGACCTTGAATTTCCGCCCCCACCTGGTATCGGTGCAAACCCATGGAACAATAAAGAACTGCGACCCAAATCTTCACTCTGACCTGAGGCTGATGAAACTGCAGCACAACTGAGAAGTGAGAGGACGAGACTACCCTTCTCACATTGGTGTCTTTTGGTGCACTTAAAGAGAGCGGAGTGGTGGACCTCGAAAGGGTGGCAATGTTGGCTTGATTGAACTGTTGGTTGGGAGCCCCCCTCCTCCTCTCCCCTGTGCTTGCTTGTTTACGCTGCCAGGGGCGGTTGTTTTAGCCTTGGACTCGCTGGTAACTACCTGGCTGGGAGCTGTGGCATGAAACGATCTGGGGACAGTGAACTGGATGTGAGCCACGAGACTACCAGCTTACTACTAGGGGGGCTGAACCCACTGGCGCTGCATCGAGAGAAGTTCTTGCTGGATGGGGGAACAATAAACAGCACTGTAGAGGTGATGTCTCACCAGGGTGGTGCATTGAGGACGGACTCACTGACATTGGCCCTCTGAAATCCTCCAGGGTTGGTGACCGGGTTATTGGCCCTGTACTTGGCGCACTGCACACATGGAGGCTACTAGGCCGACCCTGTCTGTTTGCCCCTAGATTAATCCTGCTCTGGACGGTAAAATGGTCAGCGGAAAAGGCCCTGGTGCCAAGAACTCAAAGGTGATCCAAGCTAATAAGCTTGATCTGTATACGGTCACTAAAGAGAAGCAGCGGGGAAGATTATCTGAGGAGACGTTGAAGGGGAACCCGAGTGAGGAGGAGCCAGAGCTTTCCCTTAACCGCATCGCTGCTGCGGCGATTTTTGCGCTGTGCAGCTTTTTTTAAAAAGCCGCGTTACATGACGAGCTGAGCTCGTCATCAGCACACGCCACCCGTGGCTGATGAGGAGCTGAGCTCGTCATCAGCAGCGAAGGGGTTAAAGATGTCATGGAAGCTATCACAGGGGTAAAAACCTCACTGGAACATAAAATTGATTCCATGGCCATAGACATTAATCTTATTAGGGCCGATATGGGGAAACTTGAAGAGAAAGTGAAGCAAGTTGAACTAACTGCTACCAGTTTGGTGAAGGGTGTCTCGCAGTTACAAAAAGAAGTCAGAGAGTTGCAGACCTCCCATAACTCATTTGACCTTAAACTGGATGATTACGAGGGCCGCCTCTACCGTAACAACCTCTGCATCTTAGGTGTGTCAGAAAGGTCAGAGGGGTAGGCTCCTGACCTATTTGTAGAAGACCTCATCCTCAAGCACCTAAAACCGAAGGGCCTCAGTAAGTTTTTCATGATAGAACAGGCTCACAGGGTCCCGGGCGGCCGTCCCAGACCGGGCGCTCCCCTGCGGCCTATGCTGGCCTAAGTCCTCAACTACAGCAACAGAGATGTGGTCCTCCAGAGCTCGAGAACCAACGCCACGCTCAGGTATGAGAATGCTACTATCTCCCTGTTCCCAGACTTAAGACAAAGAGCGCAAAAGCAGAGGAGATCCTTTATGGTGGTGAAGCGAGACTTAAGGGAAAGGGGCCTAAAATACTCAATGTTGTTCCCGGCCAGTCTCAGAGTTAAAGTAGAAGGCCGAGCATGGTTCTTTGATCAACTAGAGGTGGTGATGGAGTGGCTCGAATGTCAGGGAGCTCAGGCTCCAATGAACCGAGGCGATGACGAGAATGCGGACAGTCAGCCTCTCTGAAGCTGAGGCCTGTTGAACACTAAACCGGCCCACAATGGGGACATTGGTCGGCGGGGGGATGGGGATGATGAGACACTGGGGTTAGGGTGATAGGGGTGCAAGGTGTTTGATAGTTTGCTAATTCCATATTCATAAGGACCAACAATTGCATGGGTTGGGGACATGGGCAGGGGCTCATGACCTGTTACCCCCTAAGTTTTTTTCTTTCTTTGAGTTTTTGGGGGCGACGGGCACTCTGCATCTTTCAGTGGGCAGTTTTGGAGCCCAGTGGGCAGGGCAGCGGGGTGGGGGGTTTTGGGGGGAATGTTTGTTTCACCTGTTGGGTGGTTTGTTGGTTGCATCCGTACAGTACTTTGGTCCAATAGACGAAATGCAGGGGTTTGCCGGCTGTAATGGGTAGACGATGGGGGGTAGGGAAGTAAAGATATTGAGTTGGAACGTTAACGGGCTGGGGGACAAAATTAAATGGAGTGCGGCTCTTCAGTATCTCAAAAGGCAGGCACCAGACATGGTCATGCTTCTTGAGACGCATCTCGTTGGAAACTCATGCAAGGTTCCACCCAGAATGGGGGAGAAATTGGTCGCACACTCAGGGTTCACGTCGGGTTCCAGAGATGTGGGCATTTTGATTCGCAAGACATTTCTGTTGGCAGTGACTTCCACATGGGAGGATGGGAGCGGCAGATATATCGGAGTTACGGGCGCGTGGGAGGGTCAGCACATAGCCTTCCTATCCATCTATGTTTCTCTGGGGCCACAGGGCACAACATTTGCAGATTTGGAAACGGTCCAACTTACGCTCCCTGAGGGACTGTTAATTCTAGGGGGCGACTTTAACTCAGTCGTCTCTGGTGTGGTGGACAGGCATCTCCCATGGGAAACCAGGTGGGCGATTCGGTGGCTACCAGACTTTATAGACGCTGTGGTATCTGGGCAATACCAAAATTCGTAAATACCTTATTGCAACGCTAGATGAATACTTTACTAATAATGTGGGGTCTGTGTCCTCTTTCGGGTCCTTATGGGAGGCCTTTAAAACTGTCATCACGGGTGAAGCCCTGTCTTTGATAGCGGGCTCTAAAAAGGAGAAGCAGAGGGAGGTGGTGGAGCTGGAGACTGAAATTAGTAGGCTGGCCGGAGAGCTGGAGCTGGGAGTAACGCGGGCTAAACTTCATCAATTGAGCCTAAAACAGCACGACTATAAGGCGTTGGTCACTGATAGGGCTAAGGCTCATGGTAGGGAACAACAGGGCAGGCACTACGACCTAGGGGACAAGGCAGAGAAGCTTATCGCATGGCTGGATAACAGAGATTGGGCTTGCCGTCTAGTCCCAGATCTCCTAATGGAGGAGGGGGTAAGACTTACCGAACCACAGGATATAGTGGATACATTTGCTGTCCACTTCCAGGCAGTTTATACCTCAGTCTCCCCTCGTTCTGAAGCTGACTCCCAACTGCTACTCCGTGACATACAGCTCCTGTGTCTTTCCCCTGCGGATCGAAGTTTATGGACAGCGCGTTAACAGCGGACGAGATCGCCCAGGCTATCCGCTCATTAAACTCTGCTAAGGCACTAGACCCTAACAGGCTCCCTATCGAACTCTATAAACTCAAACCGGATAAACTGCCACCTTATTTGAAAAAGATGTTTGTGGACTCTAGAGATGAAGGGGTTCTCCCCAGGGATCAGAGAGTTGCTACGATAGTCATGATTCATAAGGAGGGCAAGATCAAAATGAACTGTGCAGCGTACATGCCCGAAATCTCCTTCCTCCTCTGCAGAGGCTTAAGAGTGATATTTCCAACTGGGGGAAGCTTCCTATTTCATTGTTGGGTAGGGCAGCCCTCTTTAAAATGATGGCTCTCCCTCGTTTTCTTTATGCCCTGCAAAATACCTTGGATGTAGTGCCACCTGGTTACTTCCGCGAGATCGAGAGCCGGCTGCGGAGCATATTATGGGAGGGCAGACCCTGCATCACTTTACATAAACTAACACTTTCTTGGTATGACGGAGGCGTTGCCCTCTCAGATATCAAAAGATACTACTGGGCCTCCCACCTGGCTGCGATTAATCACGGCACATATGGCCGAGTTGATGACCCTGGATATGCTATGGATAAATGGCTTCTTCCCGGCGGGTAGGTATAACAGAGCCCTGTATTCTCGACCGAATAGACTGGCATTAACGGGGCCAACTACGTACTCGGTTCAGATCTGGCATGATGCCACAGGTTCACTGGGTTGGAACAACAAACTGACCTTGGCCATCCCGCTGTGGGACTCCGAACAGCTTGGCAAGCTCTGGAGAACAAAAGGTTTCAATAAGTGGGATCTTATGGGAATCTCCACGGTCAAAGATATCTGGGGGCAGGAGAGAATTAAATAATTTGAGGAAATGCGGGTGGAGTATGAACTAACAAATGCCTAATACTTCCGCTATGGGCAGGTTTGTCACTCCCTTCTCTCAGCACTACCCGGGGAGACGGAGCCCCCAGAGGCCTCCCCTCTGGAAGATAGGATACTGGATGGCCACCTTCCTGATAAAACGATCTCCCTGATATATAAAAAACTGATCAATCATAGAGCTGACCCCCTTGAGGCGCTAAGGGACAAATGGATGCAGGATGGGATAGAGCTAGATGAAGAGGATTGACAGACAACAGTGTCCTCCCCAAGGGAGGTCGCAATCCCAGCTCACCTGAGATTGGTTCAACTTAAAATTCTGCATAGGACCTACCTCAAGGGACCCCGATTAGTATGTATGGGACTCTCAGATATGGGGTTATGCAACCGAAAATGTGGTCTCATAGGTACCTTTATGCATATCATCTGGGAGTGTGAACACATCACTACATATTGGCGCAACATACACAACAGTATACCTAAAGTGCTGGGGGTCTCTGTGTCACCAGAGGCGAGGGGGTGCCTACTTAACATCTGGGAGCATACTGACTTAAATACCTCACAGACCCAATGGTCTACTCTGTGCTTCATGATAGCCAAAAGAAATATAGCCCAATTTTGGGGAGCGGAGCAACCTCCCACTCTGGAAGTGTTGTAAAACAATTTAGATTGGTGTATGTTTATGGAGAAAACTACATATCTTGCGAGGGGACGCCCTCGAAAATGGTCACTGGTTTGGAGGCCCTGGAATAGGTACAGAGGAGAAATTTGTAGGCCACCCCGGAATGCTGCTCTTGATGACCCCCCCTCCCCGTGAAGTTCCTTTACCGTTGAAAGAATGGCTTATCCTGTGACCCTCCCCCGGTGTGTACTGTGGCTCTGACTGAACCACTGCAATGTGATTTTTGCTGATGTTTTTTTTTAATAAAAAGAACTATTAAAAAAAAGGCAGAATGACTTTAAGGCCATTAGAACATTCCACCCACTAAGGGTAGAATGTTCTAAATTAAAAAGGGAGAATCATAAAGGCAAACGTTGGAATGTTGGAGCAAAAGGCTTGTACCAGCCATTATAAGCCCAGAGCCACTCCATTGTCTTCAATGGAGCTCTCAACATTCCAATGCTCTAATGTATGAGTTGAACAAATAACCTTCTTCTCTGTTCACTAAAATGAACAGTGTCCCTTCTCCATATTCCCTCAATTCTTACTTCCAAAAATCCACTTTTTGTTACTGTCTCCTCTCCTAGAAGGTACTGCTGGATGATGAGTGTGCCACTTTATGAGGTACGATGTTATTGTTTATACACAGACTTGATGTCCTGGTTCATTTTTAAGGGAGTTGGAAAGAAAAGTTACAGCAGCAGCTATTCCTTATGTTCTCCTATCTCAATTGCTTTAGCTGGAGGGGGGAGGTTTCTGCTGAGGCTGTAGTGCCATAGGAAATGCTGCTGCAGCAAGTTTTTCAGTTCACATTAGATCTTCCTGGTGAGCTTATAAAGGGTATTAGGGGGCATCTAGCTGTTTATTCATCCAGTTAAAGTCTCACGAGACATCAACCAGGTTGCTAAGCAAGTTTATCTAAGCAGAGGCCCACAGTAGTGTTCTGTTCTACAAAATGAAATGGGGAATGCACAGAAAAATTCCACAGTCTCTTACTGGAGACTGCTTATGCTGATGTGTTATTGGACACTGCGTATTGCAGACCACTTTTGCTGATAAGGAGGAGGAAAATCTCATATCTATTTCCAGGACTGATTCACAGTGCTCAATAGCAGATGCAGTATCTGCTGCTTTGAATGAACCCTCAGCAATGCAAGCTTTATTCATCCTGACATGATACCTTGTGAAGAGGGAAATATGTGCAGGGTGCAATAAGTTTGCAAACATATAAATGTATCATATAAAGGTTTCAAACTCTTGCATAGGAACCTGACGATAGCTTTTATTTACAGTACAAAAGACATGCAGTTAATGAGTTTCCTTTAATGTATTTTCAAAAACTTACTATCTAACTAAGACATATGCAGCATATGCTGCTCAAATGGTATTAAAGTACTTTCTATTCTCGTTTGACTGGATACAGGAGGGAGCTGATCCTAATGTAAAAATTGTATTTATAAAATTAATAATGCCCATAATCCTTCTAGGAGCTCTACAAAATAGTTAATATGGGCTCCTGTCCAAATAATTCTGTCAGTACAAATGTATCATAGTCTTTCAGTGAAAATCTGGCATTTTCTTTCCAAACAAGGATTAGCTATTGCTCTGATTAATGAAAAGAGGATGTTCTCACAATCTTTCTCTCACGTGTACCCTAACCAAGGACATTCCAACTGTCCCAGGCTATCGTTATAAAATGTATCAATTGATTTGCTCAGGTAAACTGAGAATGCCTGCAAACTTCATGTTTTCCTACAATGAGAGAAACTTCAAATGTATTCTGTAGTAAGATATTTGCTTTTACCTTTTCCCTATTTGTGCATATCCATCCTGAGAATCATGTATTTATGTACAAATGTATGAATGTCTTTGTCTAAAGTTCTATAAAGGATGTGCAGATTTCTATGTAAGAGAGATCACTTTTCCTAACCTTAGTAGGTGAATCTATGCCAGATTCCACTTAGAACTGTACTCAGTTCTCTGTACTTATGGTTTGTATGCTTTGCTGCTAAATTTACTTATTACATGGTCTATATAAATCTACTCTGAATTCTCCAAATCACAAGATCCTGATCAGGCAACCATGTTCCCTAGCTTGCAGATACATTTAATACTACCATTTTGTCCACCTTTGCGCCTCTATCTACCTCGCAAATTGAGGTGCTCATTCTCAACATTGTTAGGCTCTCCTCGTGTTTCTTGTCCTCCCAGAATTTTGCATTAGGTCTCTGAGGCTGTGGCCAGTTTTTTACAGTCACATTTAGCCTTTTAATAGAGTCTGACTGCTTCACAAGGTGTGGACAGAAGTTATAGTCATTGCCCTTAATAAAAAACATAAACTTGATCATAAAGATTTAAAAAATGATCTATCCATATCTCGCTGCCTGCGCCTGCTAAGATGCTTGAAAAACTTCTGTCAGGAACTGATGACCATGATTGACACTCATAGGCTTCTGGACCCATCTCAAACAGGGTTCAGAAGTGAGCACAGCACTGAGTCAGTGCTGGTAGGAGTGGTAGACAGCCTCAGCTTAGTAGCAGTAAGGCTGCGGCAGTCATCATGTAAGATCCGTCCTACGGCACCTAACACTGTCTCTCCTTCATGACTGATATCATGTCTTTCTCAATTTGGGATGAAAGGTAAGGACTCAATTTATTAGGTTATTTTCTTTTGAATAGGACCCAGTCAGGAAAGTGTAGAGAACTTGTTCATAAACCTTTTCACATACACTGTGGAGTTTCACAGGCTCATTCTTAAGTCCCACTCTGCTCAATCTGTATGCTTCACCTCTTGCCAAGTTGATCCAGTCCTTTGACTTTCATGTGTTGTTATATGCTGATGACACCGAGATTACTTTGACCATTACTGCTGATATCAATTCAGTTGCTTTGAACTTTAGGAACTGCATGTAGAAAATCAATAATTGGATGATGAAAAAATTGTTCAAAATTCAAAGTGGGTAAAGGAGAGGTTCTTATTTTTGATTGCCATCATTCTATCTTGACTAATCACTGGTGGTCTGTGGTCCTCTGCTCTCCTTCTTCTCCAGTCAGATCGGCAAAAAACCTTGGGGGGATTTTTGATCTAAAAAACTCATGTTTGGCTCCTACGTGATCTACATCGTTTCCTCATGCTTCAACATTATCAGATCCTTAAAGAAAATCTTTTTCTACATGACTGTTGCTGCTCCTAAGGCGGCTGTCCTTGCCTTGATTTCATCTAGAATCCACTACACCTACGCCCTCTATCTCAATATTAATCAAGTCTCTATTACTAAACGTCAAGCTGCAAAACAGGCAGCTGCTCGTTCATTCTTGACATCCCCAAAAATCAGTCACAAAACGGTTTGTGTTTATGGTGTTATGCATAGCACACAAGTCCTTACATATTTTGGGTCCTCAATATTTTAGCTCTAAGTTTCAGCCATGAGTAAATCAGCATCAGTAGTGGTGCCCGGAATCTGCTGTGTAAGATGGGGTGGCAGATCCTTGTCTTATACAACAGCTAACCTCTGGAATAGGCTTCCACTCTTCATTATTTGCAGTTTAGGAGAAATCTCAAAACCTGACTTTTTACTCTTTCATTTTATTTTGGCTATCTAGGTCTACTTCTTACAGTTTGGGTTTTGGGCTTAGTGCTTTGATGCTATAGGGTATTTTTAGCGCTTTATAAATTGTTTTTTATTTCATTTCATTAAAGATATCTAGAGGGCATATGGACATTTTAGGTCAATTTCTTTCAGACAAAACATTCACTCAATCAATCAATCAATCAATACATTTATAGAGCGCGCTACTCACCTGTGAGGGTCTCAAGGCGCTGAAGGGAGGGGGGGGGGGGTCGCTACTGCTCAAATAGCCAGGTCTTGAGGTGTTTTCCGAAGGTGAGATGGTCCTGGGTCAGTCGTAGGGGCGCGGGGAGGGAGTTCCATGTTTTGGCTGCCAGGTAGGAAAAGGATCTTCCTCCGGTGGTGGTTCTGCGAATTTGTGGGATGGTGGCGAGGGTGAGGCTGGCGGAGCAGAGTTGGTGGGTGGGGATGTAGAACGAGAGGCGGTTGTTGAGGTATTCGGGGCCCTTGTTGTGTAGCGCTTTGTGTGCGTGGGTGAGGAGCCTGAACGTGATCCTCTTGCAGACGGGGAGCCAGTGCAGGTTTCTCAGGTGGGCGGATATGTGGCTGTGGTGAGGGATGTCGAGGATGAGTCGAGCGGAGGCGTTCTGTTTGCGTTGAAGTCGTGTCTGAAGTTTGGCTGTGGTTTCTGCGTATAAGGCGTTTCTGTAGTCCAGTCGGCTGGTGACGAGGGCCTGGGTGATGGTTTTTCTGGTTTCGGTGGGGATCCATCGGAAGATTTTTCGTAGCATGCGCAGGGTGTTGAAGCAAGATGACGAGACAGCGTTGACTTGCTTGGTCATCGTGAGGGAGGACTCCAGGATGAATCCCAGGTAGCGTGCGTGGTCTGTGGGTGTTGGCGTGGAGCCTAGTGCTGTGGGCCACCCGGAGTCGTCCCAGGCGGATAGGGATTGTCTGAGGATGAGGACCTCCGTTTTGTCTGAGTTCAGCTTCAGGCGACTGAGCTTCATCCATTCTGCGAAGTCTTTTATTCCTTCCTTTCTTGAAGGTTGGTTTTGTCAGTGTCTGGGTCTTTGGTGAGGGAGAGTATCAGTTGGGTGTCGTCGGCTTAGGAGATGATTACGATGTTGTGTTTGCGTGCGATGGCGTTGAGGGGGCTCATGTAGATATTGAAGAGGGTAGGGCTGAGCGAGGAGCCGTGGGGTACTCCGCAGATGATCTCGGTGGCCGCTGAGCGGAAGGGAGGGAGGCGGACTCTCTGGGTTCTGTCGGAGAGGATCGATGTGATCCAGTCCAGGGCCTTTGCTGGGATCCCAGTGTTGAGGAGGCGGGTTGTTAGGGTGCGGTGGCATACGGTGTCAAAGGCTGCGGAGAGGTCCAGGAGGATGAGGACAGTTGTTTCTCCGTTGTCCATCAGGGTCCTGGTGTTGTCGGTGGCTGCGATGAGGGCGGTCTCGTTGCTGTGGTCGGCTCAAAATCCAGACTGGAACGGGTCGAGTGAGTTGTTTGCCTCGAGGAAAGCAGTCAGCTGTTTATTGACGGTCTTCTCGATGACTTTAGCTGGGAAGGGAAGGAAAGAGATGGGGCGGAAGTTTTTGAGGTCTTTGGGGTCCGCTGTGGGTTTCTTCAGAAGAGCGTTGATTTCTTATGGTTGATTTGTTTTGGTCATCTGCGACTGCTACTGCAGCTGCAGTGGCTAGTTGGAGACATTGTTTGCTAAATTATGGAAGCTTGATGGACCGCCTCAATTTTTTGGCTCACAATTAAAAAACTTCTGATGATAGGAAGATTCTAGAGCCTTTCCACAACTGGTCATTCAGAAAGCATTCCTTCCACGCCATACTCCGCAGGCACATTCGGAAACTTTCATGCTCAGGCCAAGGTTGGACGGTGCGTCCTTGCTTGTAAATCCCTGTCCCAACCTCAACAGCAGTAACAGCCTCAAAAGACATGCCGATACAGATATGAAGGTGGGAAGCAGGCTAAGAATTTTTTTCCGGTCTCCAGAAGTCCAAACCGAGAGAGGTAAGGTGTCATACAAAATCAATATGCGTCTAACTCAGAAGCCTTCCTCAACAACCCTCTGATTCAGCCAACACAACCTCTGTGGTTGGAAATTTGGAGGCAAGCTCTTCTCCAAGGAGTGGGATCCCTTCTGGAAAAAGGTGTAGTGCTGTTAGTGCAGAGAATTAGGTATGTATTCTATTATTGTATTAGTGCCAAAACCAAACAGAAGGTTTTGTCCAGTCCTAGACTTAAAATAAGTGAATCATTAAGAATATGTGAATAAGCAGATGGGTATGAAAAGTCAAACCTTGTCTAGCTGTCAACCCTTGTTTCGGGGCTTAAGTCCATCTAATATCCCTTAAAACTGTTTATCTCCCAGGATTTTCTAACATCAGTCTCTTATCATCTTGCTAAGGAGGTGTTCCAGTTGATAACTGCCCACTTCAGTTAGAAATCATAGGACTTATTTGCCACCCAAGCAACATTCTTCTACTACAGCTCTGGACAAAGAACTAATGCCCAGAACCTTAAGGGATGGATGCTCCATCACTGCCTTGGACTTCAAGTCTACTTTATGATTCTGCTCTCGTTTTCCACTTCCTAAAGGTGCTGGAGAAAATTTGTGGGAGACAGCAAAGATAATTCTGGAGGATCCTTTTTGGACTTGCAAGTGTTGGTTTATGTCTCTATTGTAGTTGGCAATGGAGTCACATGTGCATCTACTGATATTTGCATCACTTCTTAGGTCTCTATCCTTCTCTCAAAAGACTCTGTTTCATCTTTGCCTCATGGTGTACAAGTTTAGAAGCTTCTCGAGATGTAGCATCTAATTCAATAGTCATGTAAACCATTTACATTAGCATGTTATCGCCACCACTGGAAGAATTTTGAGGTTTGCTTTAAAGATTGGGGGTTCTACAACCTGTGAGCTCTTTGTAATTGTAGAATGTTTTAGAGATGGATACCTTAAAGGATGAGTTCCCTCAACTCAGCGGATGGATATTTGAAGCATTTGAGAAGCTTAGGATGCAGTGACAAACATTGTCCATTTAGAAAACAGATTACATAGACATTTTTCCTTTAAGACATCTCCAGTACCTAATTCACTATCATCTTGGGATATCCCTACAGTTCAGAGGGGCCTACAGGACCCTCCACCTGAACCTTTACCTACAGATTCCCTTTCTCGGTTATTTGCTAAAGTGGCCTATCTTGTCAATATAATGTCTGCTAGAACACTGGGAGAGCTTAGTTATCTGGTTATTACACGCCCATATCTCTGTTTTTTGCCTGATTGCATTGTCTTACGTCCAGGTCCTGAGTACACTCCTAAGATTCGCCCTAAACCCCTATTTCTCAGGAGATTGAGATTATACTTCCAGTTTTTGGTACTGATTCAAGACATTCTTTTCCCATGCCCCTAGATGTTTAAAAGGCTTTACTCATTTATCTAGAGAGGAGTAAAGCTATCTGTTCTTTTGGATCTTTGTTTCTTTTGGTCCTTTTTGATAAAGGAAAAAAACATTACAGCTGCTCTAAGTAGGTGGGTCCTCTAGAGAAGTAGCAGCTTGATAGGCCGAAGCAAATTATGTTTTTTAATAGAAATGTGTACAGCAGCCACATGGACTAAACCTCACACCTTTGTTTCTCATTATTGATTAGATTTGAAAAAGATGATAATACATCTGATGATACCCCTAGGCTTCTCAAAACAGATGCTATTGCGCTGCCTTATATGTTCCTCTGTGAAATCTAGTTGCCCCTAGACAATTTGTCTCCACTTATTTTAGAGCAGGGTTCTGTGGAGGTCTATACAGTGTTGTGTGATCTTTGGAATAGCTGTTTAGCCACAGGTTGTGTTCCCCAAAGTAGGAAACACCCAATGGTAGATCATTATTATAGAAACCTCGCTTGACCCTTCAAAATGGTAGAATTATCTAATAAATCTCCCTTTTACCTTTCTTCTCCAAGATCACTGAGAAACAGGTGAAGTAGCAACTTTACAACCTTTTAGAAGGTAATACCTTGCTTCACAGGACTCAGTGGTGCGTCAATCTATCCTAAAGCACTGAATCTGCTTGGCTACTGGTCATTGAATTGGTGGGTGCATCTAGGACTTAGGTGACGCAGTTGCAGTTATAATGTTATATCTCAGTGTTGCTTTCAACACGTTATCTCATAATAACCTGTTGAAGAGATTGTGGGAAAGCGTTATTGGCAACGAGGCTCTGCTTTGACTTGCCTCTTCTTTGGAAGGCAGATCTTTTCAGGTTTCTCACAAATCATCCCACTCAAAAATGCTTGTGCTGTGCCAAGGTTTGTCTCAGAGATCTTTACTGAGTTCAACCCTCTTTAATATCTACATATGCTCCTTAGCCTTTGTTATTGAATGTCTTGGCTTTACCATAATTTCGTATGCAGACGATATAAGGTTGGCCATGACTCTCTCTCATAAAAGTCACCACACATTTTCCCAGCTGTGCTTGTGCCTTTTGGCAGTAGCTAACTGGATGGACAACAGTTGCTTAAAATTAAACGGTGAAAAGACGGAGGTGCTGATCCTGGGTAATCAGCCTAATATTTGGTCCACCGCATGTTAGCCTGCCAGTCCGGGTCCTTTACCATCACCAAAACAAAAAGTTAAAAGTCTTGGTATATGGCTAGGTCACAAGCTGTCATTTGACAGCAAAGGAAAGTTTCTAGGCCGGAAATGCTTTGGGGCACTGAAAATCCACATGAAGTTTCTGGGATTTCTACCTTTGTGAGCCCAGAAAACTGTTATTCAAGCTCTGGTTACTTCCAGGTTGGACTATTGCAACGCCCTTTAGATTGGCCTTTCACAGTAGTGATTCAACATGTTACACCACACTCAAAACTCTGCTGAGGATTTGTTGCTGAAACTTCCCAGATGCACCCTCTTTGGGACTAGCCTGAGCAAATTGCACTGGCTCCCTATCAAGAAGGGAATTGCCTTCAATGCTCTCTGTTAATGTTGTAAGACACTATCTAACATTGGTTCGTGGAATATTCAATCTCTAATTAAACCTTGAGTCTCAGTTAGGAGTTTAAGATCATCCAATGCCAAGTTAGTTCTTGCTCCAAAATTTAAAAATGTCAGAATAGGAGGCAGCTCTGTTAGTTATCTGGCCCTAAGATCTGGAATTCCTTGCTGCCAAAAATTGGACAGGCACCCTCAGAAGCCTTCTTTAGGAAACAATTATAAACTTGGTTCTTTACCTCAAGTTATTAATCACTTCACATGTGCAGTTCTTCCTGGAGTAGAGTCCTGGCACTGGGACAGTAGAGTCCTATCACTGGGACACTTCAATGAAGTAGCCATGTGCTCTACAAATCTGCTTTATTAGTATTGTTATTATTATTGTTTTTGCTTAATGCCTATAGTAATAGTCATTCTTCCCAACTATGGGCCTTATTAGGATGGCAGACGGACCTGCGTCCGTCCGCCACCCCGAGGTGGAGGGACCGTCCGCACGGGCAGTGGCGGTCCATCCGGTGCAATTAGGATGTGACTGCCACCCTGGCGGTCACATCCTGGATCTTTAACCTTGCGGCAGGTGCTGCTTGAAGCAGCACCCGCCGCAAGGTTAAAAAACCATGTTTTATATTTACATGCACAAAGCGGCAGGCACCGCTTTGTGCATGTAAATGCAGGGGGGTACCATAGGTAGCCCCCATGTGCACCACCCACCCCCCCTTCACCCTGGGGGGCCGCAAAGGGCCCCCAAAGAAAAGACTGTATGCCTTTTCGTGGCGGCATTGCCGCCGCGGAAAGGCATGTCCCAATGCAAATCCTAATATGGCTGGTGGTGTCTGGAAGACACCACCACCATATTAGAGCTTTTCCGCCGCGGTCTGGGGCGGAAAAGCGGCGGACGGTCTTCTCGTCCGCCGATGAACCCCCAGCCATCCTAATCTGGCGGGGGGTCTTTAGAATCCCCGAAGCGGTGAATCCGCATCCCCTGGGCCGGCGGTGGCTTCCGCCTGCCCGGAGGATGCGGATTCACAGCTATCCTAATCGGCCCCTATATTAGTAAGGTTTCTGTCCCTGGGAGCAAGAACCTCATGCATTTAGGACTGTGTCGAGGAAGACCAGAACTTAGGACAATGAAAATTAATGGTAGTTAATAAAAACAGTGCCTCATACCACCGTAGAACCTCCTTTCCATTTCTTGGGCCATCTAATAAACTAATCTAGTTTGGGAATTTTGGCTCAAGTGCAGACTGTTGTACAGTCTCTAAACATCAAGGGATCAATTTGAACCAAGGTATCAAAAAGTAGTTCTAACACTCATTAGCAAAGCCAAAAGGACAGGCTTATTTAGGAAGGGTGTTCTTTGTTATAGAGCACTGCAATGAAAGAACCTGCACAAGAACACATACATTTGTTTTTAAAGAAATAGGAACTGGTGGTAACTAATTTTGCAGTACCATTTTTGCTTACATAAGATAAAAAAAGAAAAGAAACATTTTAAAACGGCTCGGTATTAAGTAAATCCAACAAATAGTTTGCCAAAGGTTAAAAATGGCTTAACAAAATAAGCATTTACGGTAAGGATCTCAATAAAGCTGTTGTCTGCATTCTGTCTCTCTCAATTTCATTAATTGTTTAAATTACGTTTTGTGAAGAATTAGGTTTTGTATTTTGCACATGGGGATCAGTAAGTGAAACTTTCTGTGCCTGGCATAGTTCAAGAGGTCAAAAATAACACACAGGTTCATAGCTTTCTGTTGAAGATTCCAGCTTGCGTTTCACACAAAAAGAGCCACTCCCATTTTGGTGACCTAAGTGCTACAGTATTATTTTCAGAGTGCAGGCATCTCACAAAAAGTGAAGAATCGATCTCACACACCACCTGGTGACATGCTTCATCATTGACCAGTCCTCGCCCTCTAAAAACTTGGTTTGATAGAGGGCGGGCGCACACCTGAAGACAGGGATGCACTTCTAAAGCTAAGTGGGGCACTTGCAGGAAAAGTGAAATTTAAAAGGCCTTTAAGATGTCAAACTCATTTTAAAGTAACTGGCATCTATATGGTAGTTAAAATAAATGGTTGGTGTGTTGGGGAGTCTATTGTCCCCCCACCGTGATGTAAGTGGTGAATCAGAAATTTCCAGCTTCCCAAAGCTCTTCTTACATTCACCGCACCATTCATTCCAGCTCCAGGTTTTCCAGTGAGGAGGAACACCAAAGAAAAAGGCAAACATTGATTAGTAGCACGCGTGTGGAAGAAACAACATTCTTTCAGAAAATACACAGATGAATAAAATAAGCAATACCTTGATTTTTTACAAATCCTTTCTGGTGTAAGTATCCACCGCTCTTTGACTTGCTTATTGTTTTCTTGAGATTTCTCACTGCTATGATGAACCTGGAAGCAGCTTGGGTTTCAGAGCTTCCTTACCATTTGGCTCTGATGCCTGGAGGAGGATGGAACTTTTACACCGTTCCCGCTCCTGCAGTTAGAGTGGTAATCAATCAAGGCCAAAATTAATGACTGCAGGGGCCTAACACAAGCCCAGGCAGCACAGAGGGTCTTACAATCCTTCAGGTAGCCCCCAATCAGGCCAAGGTTAATGCAGATTCTGGGGACCCTGGGCCAAATGTGTTTTGGGGGGCCCCTGTTCGGAATAGTTTTAAATTTATGATCCAAATGTTCATTTTTTCATCCCTCTTTGGCCAGGTCACCAACAGTGCACAGGCACACTGGTGATGCAGCAGATTTCATTTGGAGCCAGGCATTGTTTATTTTTGTGCTTCAGACAGACTGCATTTAAATTTACACGCATATTTTGGTGCAAGTTAAAACACATGGCCCATGAAAAATAGGAAGGTAAGGCCTAGTCAGTCTAAAATGCTTGTGATGAATTAACATGTGTTTTTGCAGTGTAGAGAAAAGTGGCCTTTTTAGCTTTTGAAGATTTATGGAATATGTTTCTCTCTTCCCAGCTCATCCCTTGTAATCTAAATTCACTATTTCTGTCTTAAGAGACTTTGACTTTTTGCATATTTTGATAAACAAGTTTAGTTTAAAACACCTCTTTTGTTAATTTGTATGAATTAACAAATGCTCCAAACACTTCATAAGGGGCTAAATGCTTTCTAGCTATCTAAAACATTAAAGCATGATGCTGCGTGCACTGTATTAACTGTGTGCGCTGTATTAACTGTGTGCGCTTTTAAAATTTAAACTTAAGCATAATAATGCTATGTTGTACATTGCACATCATATTTTGGCACGTCAGGCCACATTCTTTTGAGGTCTGGTGAAGATGGGGCTGCTTGCTCTTTTAGACACACAGAGATGCAGAGAGCAGCAACAGATAGAAAGGCTTTTTAGATTTAGATGCTAAACTTTAAGTTTATGCTTTGACTAATTAATTAGGTCTGAAAACATGTATTTGTCTTATGCATTTATTTCTCTTAATGGGAGGTTTTTGCAAACTATTTAATTATTGATTAGCCTTGCAAGACTATTTTTCTTAGAAACTCTTTAAGAGTTTTGACTGATATTTTGCGCCACATTGCCTTTCCTACATGTAATGCTTATATGCAGACTGTAATATGTTCTGTATTATTGCTATTTTTCCTGTTTTCCAAATTCTGTAACCTGATTGATATTTTACTAATGAATAAAGGGTCAGAGAAAAATTAACTTTTGACTAGAAAATAAAACCCTTTAAAATACTCAACACCTCTCTTCATTGGCTTAAGTCAAAAATAACTTTATTTGGTTTGTCACAACCATAAAGTGTACATATAAAAAAAATTAACAGTTAAATTAAAAAAAATGCATTGGCTTAAATAATAATGTAATTTTTGACTGTTCATGATTATTTAAAATCTCCTGAATGTAATACATGGAGTGAAGGGCCCAACACCTTTTCAGCAGTAAAATTGAGGTAGCATGAGAGTTTTCCATTGAGAAATTACCAGATGAAATTACCGCTCTATCATGGTCCAAATTCGAAATGTGTTTACGTATAATATTCAGGGATAGTGATGTGTGATTTCAATAATGTAACTCAGCAGCAGCTCAATAAGGTTACTGCAAATAAACTCTGTGACAACCTCACTGATGTGAGGTTCTAGTGTCATCTAAAAGAAGCTTTTATATGGATGCTGCATGAAACGTAAACACATTTCTCTTCAAACTGTCTGTAAGATACTCTCACAAATCATTCACATTAAAAACACTTTAAAGTACCAATGTCTTTGAAACCATCTGTTTAAGAATTGTTCAAGGTTATCAGGGCAAGCCTCTGCAGAACAGAGCTGGCTCTATCAGGGCGGGGGGACCCTGAAAAGCTGGGGCCATGTGCCAAAGCACACTTTGCCCATGCCTTAATACGTCTCTGGGTCAATGAATATCTGTGCGATATGGGGGACTCAGAGGCCCCTCATCACATCCTGCATTTGGGCCCTATAAATTTGTATTTTGCTACTGAATGACTGGCGGACTGCTGAATTTACAAGCACTGATACTGGGTAGGACAAACCACCACACAGCGCAGGGCAGCTCACCTATTGCAACAAATAGGATCAAGGAAATACAATACCAACACCCACACCAAGTTAGCTCACCTTTTAAAAGCACATGCTACAGGCCAGTGGCCTGAAAGAGTATGAAATGGAGAATAACTGTAGAGGCCACAGTCTGGAACTCCACAGAATGGACGCAGCAGCAGTAACGGAGAATAACCTTGTAGAGTTGCGAAAAAGTAACACTAGAGCGTTGATCCTAACATAGCGGAAGGCCTTCACGGAGATGAGCCTGGCCTTTACCTGCAGGGGTGCGGACAACCATCGACGGGCTCACCACGCTCGGCTAGGCCTCATCGGGCCCATCAGCCAACTTGCGAGAGCGAGCCGTGCAGGAGGAGTTGCGTCGACATGGCCTCTCCATATCCTCGGTACGGACGTCATCGCCTCTAAGTTCAACATTAAAATTAAGGGTGGACGTAGTAGGCATAGTGGGGCTACGCGAATCTACGTGAAGTGGGCATGATGCTACGCCCGCTCACGCGCTTCACGTAGCCCCACTACGTGCCTCCAGCCTCCCCCCTGCCCTCCTTTACATACCTAAATTTAAGTTATAATTGCAGTAAAAGTAAATAAAAGCATTTACCTGGTCTGCGGCGTCTCGGGGCTCCCACTTCTATTTTGCGCCGACTTCTCCCATCCAAATGCGCATACGCGGCCACCCGCGCATGCGCATTCCTCGTGAGAAATGCGCATGCGCGGGCGACCACGCATGCGCATTTTGATGGGAGAAGTCGGCGCAAAATAGAAGAGGGAGCCCCGGAACGCCGCGGACCAGGTAAGTCTATCTCCGTATCACTCAATCTTCAGGTCCGTGGATAGAGGGACAGATAAACTGGGAAAAAAGCTGCTACATGGCATCTGATTACGAGAGGACCTTCGCTGCTGCTGCGATCCTGAGAGGCGTAACAGAGCTTGGTGAGGCCAGAGCACAAGTGACGGCTCCCACACCTTGATCCGCTCAAATGAAGAAATAAGGGTATTTCCAGGCACCCACGGGCACAAATGTGAAGCGCCTGAAGTGCTGATGAGATCGTTCCTGCAATGAAAGCAGTGAGCTGCGGGGTGAAGCGCTCTGTCCCCTGTAGTGCGAGCGATGAATGCAGGCTCTCACTGCACCTACATGGAGGCCCGCGACTGACACTTCCGAATAGCCGCGGCGGAGATGTGGTAAGCGTGTAATTCTTTAGCCTCCCTCTGGCGCTGCTCACCCTTGCTGTGCTTGTTTACTCTGTTCCCTGATATCGGGAGGAATCCCATGGGGCAGCGTTTCAGCACCTCCAGTGAATGCGAGTCCAGCATCCATGAAATGGCAGCCGCCTCGTAAGATCACTAAGAAAGACACCTGCCTCTGACAGCTCAAGACTCATAAAGGGAGCACTCTTTCCTGACACTGAGGTGTCCTGCCCAGGGTGATGACCACAGCTGAAGCAGCCTTACACGGTGAGCGCGCCTGATCCTCTAGATACTGCGCAGGCTGGACTACCCAGCTAGGAGGCTAAGCGGCTAGCACAAACCTAGCATACTACTGTGAGAGCTTTGGAAAACCTACATTTACGCTGCACCGGCTGTTTTCTGGGCTTCATGACCCCTCATGCCTCACTCTAATATGGCGCCCTGAGCTTCGAGTCGAGAGCATCATGATGAGAGGACTGAGGGCACAGGGCCTCTGAGGAATGAGTGAGTGGTAATGGACCCCCCGCCTCACAGAACAAGCTAGAGCAGAGACAGAGCCCTAGTGGCAAAACACCCACCTGCACCACCCTACAGTGGCCCGACCGATAGAAGGAACTGCGAACGCCATGCAAATGCCAGTAAGCTCCTGCTACCCTTTAACAACTGAGGAAGCACGCCCGAGTATTGAGGAAAGTCTGGTGGCTGAAGCGGAGATCAGGGGCATTGAGCCAGAACACGTGGAGGGGTGAAAAACCGGTGCGGTGTGGGCCGCTGCGAGGGAAGGTGACCCGGCCGGCAAGCAGAGTGACAAGGGACATGTAGAAATGAAGTGAGTCCCTGAGGCAGAGGACCCATCCGGACCCGAGAGATGGAGAGAGCATGAGGATTGAGGAGGAGCCCCGGGGGCACTGAATTCGTGGTTGTGAACCTGCGACACAGATTATAGGTGAAGAGAATTTTGCCATCATTACACAGTGAGAAGCAGCTGGGAGAGGGATTTCTGAAAAGCAGTGGCTGGCCAGTAGGCCCAAAAAGGCACCTACTAACACAGACAGCACAGTGGAATGAGGGGAGCATAGCCTTGGGGAAGGAGTAACCCTTGATCAGGCTATAACCTATTGCAAAGTTATACCTCTTTCATTGTTCTCTGTTCACGGTAGTCTATCAATTCTTCCCACCTGATTTGCCTGCCCCCGATGCCAGGACCTAAAATGGCGGCTTACATTACAGTCAGGTGGATGACCAGAACCCTAATATAAAGCAGATGCATGCGGTTGTGTGCATAATCCACATTGTATGCCAGCAACATTTAAACTTTTAAACAATCTCTTTGGATTGTGCACAAATCTGATCTGCCTGGACTGACCTGCTCACTGTTATCTGATATGGTGGCTCCACTGTAGAGAGGCTCTCAGTAATATGCCTGACGTGTGATCCCTATCAAGTGTCTTGCCTTCCAAGAGACCTAAGTAAATGTTACTAGTTGACAATCCAACAGGGTCGCAGCTGAGGCTGTTGGGCACCCGACCTTAACACGGCCGCCAGTTGTGACTTTTCCCCCAGCTGAAATCTTCCTTACATATTCCTACCAGGACTGTACCTGACCTCAAGACGGCAGGAGATCGGCCTTGGTTCATACCCTGACCATCACCTACCCAGCTGGACTTTGGGCACAGTTTTTCTCCCTATCTCGCCTCCCCCATATTATTTCTGTAACTCTGCTTTTTCCTTGTCTCCCATCTATCTATCTGTTCCCATTGAGCACTCTTTCTTTCTTTGTCTTACTTCCTTTGCTCCTATCCCCTCTCACTTGAATCTTTCCCCTTGCCCGCTACACCGCCTAGCCCCCTATCCTTTTGTGCCCTTTGACTAAGCACTCCTTCTCCCCTTGTTGGGGAAAGATCCAATATTTATACTCTGAACTCCCAGCAAACCCACTGAAAGAGTCCACAGCGCCTAGGGAGCCACTCACAGTTGAGGTATGGTATGGCACCTGTTGTAATGTGGTTCTACTTAATATTCCCTTCCTACAGTGTTTCTCTCCCTGCTGCTCAGCCAGTGATGACATCAGATGGAATGTTGATTGTGTTGGTTTGGATGAGTATGTCAGTGGGTGTGGATGGGCTGAGCAGTGGAGAGCCTGCTCCTGGTGGGGCATTCCTATGGATCTAACTACATCTGGTCACCTGTAACTAAGAAGAGATCTAAAGAATAAAGCAGAGATCTTATCACCTACTTCACATGATTCACGCTTCTTTCATCATTGTAACACTGGCGACGTTTCAAAGAACCCATGGAACTACCTTGTACTGGATTTGACTTCTGAGACTGATGGAAATGAAGCTGCTTTGAAGAAGTAAGGAATTTAAGAAAATGTTCCTTCTGTTTGGAAATTTATGAGACTTAAAAGACCCAAGTAAATAAACTTTGACTTATGGATATGATGAAACTAGGCACCCAATTGCCCCACCAGTGACCCTGCCAACGGTCGCCCTTACTAGATTGTGCCAGTTTCTATTTGCCTGCCTACAGCTTAGAAAAAGTGTCAGCCTATATCTAATTTGCCTAAATTAGACTTATAGCGAGTTTTAAATGTGTTGATGGGGAAGACCGTCAAGTGAGACTTGGATTTTGTTACTGCTGCGGTAGGAGAGACACCGCAGTTTATTATTTTAATTTTTTAAGAGTATTCTTCCCGGCGTGTGAAATCTGAAAGCAGAATTATTGTCTCACATCTGTGCTGAGCGGAAGTTAACACCCTGCTCACACGCTGTTAATCTAATGTCAACTGTCAGGTATGCAGCGTAAACTGACACCCTCGTAAGGATTTGGCAATGTGGGAAACGATTGTTTATTTCGAAAGCAGTTTACAGGGAGCAAAGCATGACTGCAGGACTGACACTCTCTTTCATTTTGATCGAGCGCTATGAATGGGACACTCTCCTTGGAATTTAGGATTTGTGTGTTAATGTATGCACCGTTGCATTTGGTCACACTTTACACGGACGAGTCTCGTGTTGCGCATGGGGACATCACCGTCGGTTATTGCACATGGTAACAATGTCCTGCTTTACTGCTTGTGACCCCAGAGACTAGCGCTGC
Organism: Lissotriton vulgaris; assembly: GCF_964263255.1. Taxonomy (NCBI): domain Eukaryota; kingdom Metazoa; phylum Chordata; class Amphibia; order Caudata; family Salamandridae; genus Lissotriton; species Lissotriton vulgaris. The sequence continues at coordinate 742,164,430 of NC_141691.1, read as the reverse complement.
TTGGGCAGCTCACTCCCTGTTGTTTATTTTCGAGCATGTAACACGGAGCTGGGCGAGCCATGCCGGGGACAGTTGAAATAGAAGCCGTTGATGGGTGCCATGTTTGAACTTTTGTGAAAGTTCGGTTTTCACACGCACACACCTTACCTTGCCTGCGTGTCTTCAATGTGACGTCTTATCCTACGCGGAGATGTATTTCTGGGGTTGTCATGGGTTTAAGGATACCCTAGATTGTCTTTGGGTTATGGGATACCTATAATTTGTTTGTTCTGGATTTTTGGTTTCCAAAGGGAATTTTGACTGTATTTTGGGTTTAGGGTTACCCTGGTTTGATTTTTGTTTGGACTGTGCGTCATTGTTACGCACGTTGTGTGTTTTTCGGACTGTGTGTTACGGGTGCACACGTGGCAAGTTTACCTTTTGTGTAGCTTCTCCTATTTGGTTTTGCGGTTACTCTGTATGTGGTTAATGCCTTTAGTAGGTGTTTGGACTGTGCTTTTTGGTTGTGCACATTGAGTTTAGTGATTCATTTGTTTTGGGTTTAAGCTGACCATAATAATGGTTGCTTTGGGTTAATGGATGTCCATATTGGTTCTTTGGTTGTGCAGTTGGGGGTTGTAGATCCCTCTTCTGCCACTGTTTTGTGCCTTAGTTTGGTGCATTTTGGCTACTCATGATTTTGCCCATAGTTTGGGACGTGAGTTTAGTGGATAGTTTCCACTGGTTATGAAGTTTGTTTTAATTAACCTGTTTTTAGGTTTCGACCTGGCCGTAGCTCTGCGAAGCAGGGCTACGCCCAGGTGAAAGCTATTGTTTACATTATGGGGGACTTGAATCCGCCCCTTCTTCCATTGGCTAGCTCCATAAATGGAGGCTAGCCATTAGAAGACAGCGTTGTCAATCAGTCTTTCCCAGTGAGAACGCGATTCGGGGGCGTTTCTGGGTCTTTTTTTAAGCCCCGCCCTCTCCTCTTCCCATTGGCTGGAATGTTACCTTCCAGCCAATGGGAAGGAGAGAGCACGAAAAACACGCCCCCGAATCCCTACACGCACTCCCATCCCACCCCCGTCTATTCATTCCCATGTCCTCGCCCTCCCTCTCTCCCTTGGCCTTGTTTTTTTAGCCGTCTCTCTCCCGCCCGCCCACTGTCCGTGCCTCCTCCCTCCCGCCCACCCACTGTCCGTGTTCGATGCCTTCGGGTAAAGTCCGCTATATAAATATGCATAAATAAAAGAAATAAATAAAATCCCCCTCCCTCCCGTTGTCCTGCCTTCTCCCGCCCGCCCGCCCACCCACTGTCCGTGCCTCCTCTCTCCCTCTGTCTGTGTTCGATGCCTTCGGGTAAAGTCCGCGCTATACAAATATGCATAAATAAAAGAAATAAATAAAATCCCCCTCCCTCCCATTGTCCTGCCTTCTCCCTCCCGCCGCCCGCCCACTGTCCGTGCCTCCTCCCTCCCACCCGCCCACTGTCAGTGTGTTCGATGCCTTTCGGGTAAAGTTCACGCTATATAAATATGCATAAATAAAATAAATAAATAAAATACCCCTCCCTCCCGTTGTCTTGCCTTCTCCCTCCCACCCGCCTACTGTCCATGCCACCTCCCGCCCGCCCACTGTCTGTGATGCTGTGAGGAGAGGGGAAGGTGTGTGGGAGGGGCAGGCGCGAGACGGCGCGTGCCGTGCCTGGAAAGAGGAGCGTGGTGCGCGAGACCGGGGGACATGCACTTCTCCATCCCAGAGACCCGCAGCGGGGAGGGCGGGTCCTCCTACGTGGTGAGTGATTGGGTCCCTGAGGGTGCCCCACGCCTCTCACCCCTCTGCTTTACTCTGTGCCCTTCTCACCCCACCTATCTCTGGCTGTCTGTCTTGCTGTCTGTCTGCGGGTGTTGTCACCCTCTCCTCCTATGTCCAGCTGGCGGTGCTCCTTTTGATTATCCTACATCTCTTGTGCCTGTCACCCCTCCTCTTACCCCGCCCCCCATCATGCCGGTACATGAGCATCCTCCTGTCTGTACCCCCACCCCCACCCCCCTCTGCAGGGCCAGTCTCCCCTTGTGCCTACAATAGACTAGAATATAAACAAACAATGGTCCTGAACCTATAAATTATAATATTTGATCAAATCAAAGATGAATCAATGTTCAAATCAAAAGCAACAATGTTCAGTCTGCTATCTGTAACTCAAAGACTATGTTATCTTTGAAAGGAACCTTACACCACGGTTAAAGAATTACACAGTAGTGATTAAGAGATGGTTTGCATAATTTTACAATCGATACTGGACACAACATTCGCCGTATTGAACACCTGGCCAACGTAGTTCATATGATTGTGATCAACAACATCGTAGTACATAAGTATAAATATCCTCAGTTTTGCACTGTCTACAATGTTGGCAAACAAATGGTCCTAGGTACATATATTGAAAGTGTCGACGTTCCGACTCGACTTATTCCCAACCGGTGATTTGGACCTGGGGATTGCGAGTCTTCGTCAGGACAAAGAGCAAACGAGGCAACCAGGGGATATTGAATAACCCCTTCGTAATAGAGAAAACGATGTAGGGTGATCCGAGTTTACCACATCTCAACAGGAGTCCTTGAATTCATATCCTGGTCCATGTCAGAGTGACGCTATTTCATATGTGACATGGTGGGCGGTACCTTATTGCTGGGAAAATCAATGCACCCAAGTCGGTAATTTGCGAACTTCCACTCCGGAATTCAACGAACACTGAATTAAAATATACTGTTTTTCAGATAAGGAATGGCAGTAGTACTCCGATTCAATTTGGAAGGAGACGCTATATTGGTGATATCAGCGTATACATCCGAGCCTCACAGTGCTTCTGGATGTCCAGGCATACTAATGTAAAGGATGCTCCTACTCGATTTTGGAAAGCCGCTCTTCCGTACGAAAAAATCGTCTACATCCGAGCCTCACGGTGCTGCAGGATGTACTACTACCATTGCTTATCTGAAAAACAGTATATTTTAATTCAGTGTTGGTTGCCTTGTTTGCTCTTTGTCCTGACACAATCACTTTCTATTTCTTTAGTTCCGGATCCAAGTTGGGTCGGTCACTAAAAAAAACAAAAACGCATAAAATCAAGATTTGAGTTTGGGAGGCTGAAGCAGTGAAGGTGACGGCAACACTGGGGACAGGAGGAGAGGCAATAACACAAGGGGCATGAAGAAAACATGAGTGTGCAGGCAGGGGGCAAGCCTCATGGGGCGGTGGGGGTTCAGGGAGGCAAAACGGAGGGCGCAGTGTGAATAAGCAACGTGAAGGGCGCGGGCGGGGAGGACAGCACAAGATACGTTGAGAGCAAAGTGGAGCATCTGAGTGTAAACCGGAGAAAGAACAGCATTGAGCGGGTATGAGAGAAGCACACGGACAAGACCGCAAAGGGGGGGGCTACAGAAGGCTTGTACATCATGGAGTGGGCGGCGTTAAGCACATGGGTGACAGAGAGCAACACCAAGTGCAAGAAGAGAGAAGCACATGAGTGAGACAGCTGGGAAATACACGCATTCTCATGGAGTGTGAAACTCAAATCAAACAAGCATTTGTAATGCAAAAGGTATCGCATTTACGCGAGTTTAAGCTATTGGCATTGTAAATACGAAACCTATTGCATTGCAGATGCTTGTTTTTGTTTGTGATCATTATGATAGGGAGATGGGTGTAGTATTTGTGTTCTCATCCATTTTCGTTTGTCCTCATTTGTATGTTTGGCAACTTTCATGCATTTGTTGTTGTGATCACTTTAGCTTGGGGATGTTGTATAATTTTTCTTTTTATTGCATCCTCTTTTGTCGTAACGTGTGTTTAATCATCTTCACATGTGTTGTTTGTTTTCCATCATTATAAAGCGGGGATGTGTTGTAATGTAGTTCTACTTAATATTCCCTTCCTACAGTGCTTCTCTCCCTGCTGCTCAGCCAGTGATGACATCAGATGGAATGTTGATTGTGTTGGTTTGGATGAGCATGTCAGTTGGTGTGGATGGGCTGAGCAGTGGAGAGCCTGCTCCTGGTGGGGCATTCCTATGGATCTAACTACATCTGGTCACCTGTAACTAAGAAGAGATCTAAAGAATAAAGCAGAGATCTTATCACCTACTTCACATGATTCACGCTTCTTTTATCACTGAAACAGCACCCCTTGCCAAAGCATTCCTGCTCCCCTTTTTGGGGAAGTATCCAGTATGTAGGTTTTGGAGTCACAGAGACCCCTCTGAGAGAGTACACTGCTTATAGGGATCCGCTAGCAACAGAGATGGGGAATTGATACCACTTCCCATGGGATCACAGCTTACTGGACTTTGGACGCAGCTCTGACTTGTCTACCGGTTTGTTTCCCCGTCACCCTCCCCCTCCTCTTTCCATGCTGTGTATCTCACCCTCCCCTCCTCCATTCTCTGTCTACTTCCCCTGCTCTTGCCCCCTCCCCTGAATCTCCCCCTTGCCTGCTTTTTTCCCTTACGTAGATGTCCTTTTTGTTTGTCTCGACCTTACTTGTCAATATGTCACCAGGCTGTGTAACCTTTGTAACGATGTAACCTGCAATTATGGTCTGATACTCATGTAAAGCGCTCTGATAGCTCTGGGTCTAGCCAGCGCTATATAAAACCTTTCAAATAAAATAAATTAAATAAAAATAAATAGGCAATCATACCTGGTAGGTTGCTTCTTTATCTCCTCCCCAGCTATGGTGGACACCTTTTTAAGAAAAAAACAACCGATTGTTTGCTTAAGTTTGCTATTCCAGAGCTATTCCAGAGCAACCAAGAGTAGGTAGGTAAAAAATATTTCATGTAAAATTATTAGAATTCTTTTCGAACGACAATTATCTCTCTGTTTGCTCTAATGATCTTTCCAAAATGATCTAGACAGATCTCAAATACTTTTCAACTGATTTCTTTATGTTTGCTATTTTTGGCTAGTCTTTTAGTAAGGAAACAATAGAGGTTTGCACTCCTTTTTCCAACGTTTTCATTGGCCTGACATAAAAAAATGACCAGGTAGGTAAAAAAATGGCCAGCTGGGAACCAGAGATCCGTGTATGTGAAGCATAAACGAAATAATGTCATGCGGGCAGGAACTAGAGCACGCTGGTTGTTTCGAGTCCCTTGAGCGCCTCCACTGAGAATTTGTTTAGAGCTTGTCTGTGCTCTTTTCAAGGACGCTGCTTTCATTTGGAATTCGAGCAGCTGGGCTTTTATTTACCCAGCAACTGAGCGTGTCATCATTTCTTTGAAAAGAATTGCCAAAATGCTTTAATTAATTACTGAGGTCAGAAGGGCTAAATTTAGACCTTGCTAAATTTGAATTATCTTTCAGTCTGATAAAAAGATACACAAGGAGAATGAGATTGATAGTGGAAATGTAAGTGCATGCAGAAGTCAACAAAAAAATAGAGTACACCCTTCAATTAAGCAGATTGAAGCTTTCGGACAGATTTTAAAGCAGTCTGTGTTTTCGCTGATGAAGAAGATGAGGAGAGTTAAGTAGGTGTAATGTATCACCCCAAACCAGTTGCTTTGTAATCTTCTCTATTCCTATCAACCTACACATCAGGAGCGTCCTTATGAGCCTTCTCATCACGGCTCCCTCTAACTAATTCCAATGCTATCTTAAAACATTCAAGGTTCTGGAATATAGAACAGCTGACATTTTAAAAGCATGAGCAGAACACAACACATCAGGAAGTAAAAGTGGAACTCCTCCCAAGGCAGCTCATGTTGAGGGTGTCTGCTGTAATAGCGGAAATTAAAAAACAATTAATAAAGCGCAATACTTACACAGGAAACAGCTTAAGGGTGCTTGAAACTCCTACCTCAGACAAGCAGCACCAATTAAAGTAGAAACTACAAAATTCACAGATACTGAAAATTTTGAAAGATGCAAAAATAAAAACAGAAAAAGGTTTTTGGATGTTGTGTGAAAGAAAATGCGGGTGAGGGATGGCTCTACAAACAATGGTCACCCTTGCCAAAGTTTAGTACCAATTACCGCCACTATGAAGCTTCCGTATCTCCTGTGATAAAACTTAGGAGGCTGTAGAATAAAGGTAGTGGCTGATCTCAAACATATTGCTGGAACATAAAAGAAAAAATATTTTAGATACTTACAGTGCCATTTTTGAAAAATGCTCTATAAACTTGGGACACGATTTAGAAATTAATGATTTTTTTCTACTGGCAGCCAATGGAGAACTTTACGACTATTCAACAACAGTGTCTGGGAATATTAAGTAATATCATAGCTGCTGCATATTGTATAAGCTGGAGTCTACTCACATACCTTTGGAGACCCCAAGACACAGAGCATTGGAATAGTCTATTCTTGAAGTGATTACTGCATATGTTACCATCATCCTAGCCGTGAATGGTAGGAAAGAAAGAATCTTGCGTGGGGTTATTAGCAATCCAAAGCAAGTAGCCATAACATTTGGGATTTGTTGAATAAAAGAAAGTTGGGAATCAATTCTCACTCCTAAATTGCGTACTGTTTAACCTGGGAGAGGAGCCAAGCTCACCTGTCCACCAATCGCTGCTCCAGACCTGTGAATAAGGGCCCAGAATGAGCAGGTTGGTTTTATCTGAGTTAAGCTTCAGATGGTTTTTATTCATTCACAGGTGTACGGCTATAAGGCACTGTCTGAAATTGGGGCAGGTGAGACAATTATCGTCCCCCAGAGAAACAAGTATATCAGTATCATCCGTGTAGGATAATACCTCAAAGTCGAAACCTCAGATAAGTTTGGCTAATGGGGCAATAACGTACGACCTAGGGCGGAGCCCTAAGGCACTCTACAATTCAAAAGGATTTATTGGGATGTGAAAGGAGAAAGCCAGACCAAGTAATCTGTCCTTGAAAGAGTTAGCCATCTATTTTAGGGCAGGCCCCTCAACATCAATCTCTTTAACCGCTTCTGTGTTGATGACGGAACCGCTCCATCATCAACCGCGGTAGCGCTGTTCTGATGACGGAGCGGTTACGTCATGGCCCGCTCAACACGCCTGCGCGGCGCTGATTTCACGCCTGCGCAGCGCGTTCTATTGAGCGGGCGGGGCCATGACGGAACCGATCCGTCATGACCACAGCTCAACCGAGGCTGGTGACGGAGCGGTTCCGTCACCAGCATGGGCACGCCGCGTGGCCATCCCGCCCCCTTAGCGCTGCGGCGGAATAGCCGCCACAGAGAAGGGGTTAGTTCTCTAAATCAAACTTTTATGAGAGATGATCACGAAGGCAGTCAATAAATCAAGCACAATAAGAGCATTTGTTCCAGTTCTGTCTAGTATATTTTTCAGATTTTCAGGGACAGTAAGAAGAAGGAATTCTGTGCAATGAGCTGCTAGGAAACATAATTGGGAAATGTGCAAAAAATGATTTTGCATGAGGAACTTAGGACCAGATGCACAAACATTAGGAATACTAATTTCCTAATTGCGAATTTCTCTGAGTAGCAATTGGGAAATTGGTAATTCCTAATGTATGAAACTCATTGAGTTTTATTTAGGGATACCTTGTGGGTCACAAATTGACCTACCACATGAATATTAATGAGGTAGGTTGCACATTGCATCCCATTAGGAAACCCAGTTATCACAGAGATGGTGGCCTGCTGAGGTCAACAGATGACTAAGTCTGTGATTGCTTCTTTTCAATAAAGCAATCTTTATTTAAAATGCAGATCGATTTCCCTAACGGAAAACATGATGCATTTAAAAATAAAAAATTAGCCCTTGATGCCTTAAAACGTCAAAAAATAATTGCTCTTGAAAAATATTTTTATTTACATTCTCAAAGGAGACAGGACCCCTCGGGGATCCCTTCCCCTTTACAAATGGGTTACCACCAGTTTTAAACTGAAATAAGGTTGCAAAACAGCAATACATACCATTCCGATTCAGTATTTGGAAGGGATGCCCTAAACCCGCCCCTTCCAGATACCAAATGGCAAATGAAAAATGTGATACAATAACAAGTTACCAAATCACATTTTGCTTTTTTTCACATTTACACAAAGCATTTTTCCAGTTGCAAATGGCCTAATTCTGCGAACCAGGCCATTTGTGGCTAGAAAAATGCTCTGTACATCTGGCCTTAGTTAATTGTGAGTTTATGTGAGACTCTACATTTTTACTGGAGCTAGTAGAAGAGAGAAAGGCCTGAAATTCATGGAAATAGATGGATCTGTGTTGGTCTTTTTAAAAATAGGTGCCACTATTGCCAATTTCCAAGAATCCAGAAACGAGGTGAGGTGAGGTAATAGATGAATTTAGTAAAGTACATAGGATAGGGACTGATGTAGGAATATCTATTTTAAAGTTTGAAGGGGGGCATGGTAGTTGATCCAGGAGAACATTAATTTAACGGGGTCATCATTTCCGAGTTACAAAAGGGAACAAAATCTTTGAGCTTCTGACAGCAGTTCTTTATATCCGGCAGAAGATTTCTGGCCTCTCAGGTATCAAAGTTTGTTTGGATAGATAAGCATTTATCCTTAAAATAGTGTGCAAGTGATGGAGCAGGGTTTTGAGGAAATAAAACTTGCTTAGATTGAACCCTCAGTAACATTTATTGTGCTGTGAAGATTATTATTGAAGAACACTAAAATAAGGGGAAATGATTTTGCGCATGCATGTACTAATGCATGGAAACTAGGCCGCAAATGCTTTGAATAAAAAGACCAATGCTGTTTTTGTGCATGGTTATAATATTTTGCTATGAATAACATAGATTATACATGAGTTAGTGCAAAGGCTGGGATGGTGCGCAATGAAACTACATTTCATGAAAATAATAAATGTTTGTGTTTGTTTTCTGTAGAAAAAGCAAGCATGGGCCTACTTTCCTGCATGTCAGTTTGGGGTTAATATTTGGTAGGGAAATAACAATGACTGAAAAAGCTTTCAAAATGAGAAGAGAGCACGCAGAAGCATGAGATGTGACCTTAGTGATGTGCTGAATGTCTGCCAAGCTACGGAAAGATTGATAAGCAAGTGGAAGCGTGTAGTTTCCTTCACAAGATGGCAGAGGCAAACAATGAAAGTGCTGTAACTTGCAAAATGTAGTGAACTGCAGAAAACTTGAACTATGATTGTGTTCAAAGTTGTTTCCTGCAAAGAATCTGTCATAATGCTGAAAGTTTAGGATAAAGGAACATTGAATAAACTGGTCATGATAAGAGTAGTGTGACAGAACACCCCCATCCTTAGCCAATGGGAGACTAAGTTTGATCTCACATTGAAACATATGTGTTTTGGACATTTAGGTTTTAGGGTATAATTGAAAGTCCACGGTGGGTGTGGTTAGGGTCGGCTGGAGTTTAGATAGCGGGAGATCATTGTTGTTGTCGGTGTGCTGTTTCCAGATAGAGGCCTACCTGTTTCCTGATTTCTGACTAATCTTTGCCACTCGACTCTTTTCGAGGGGCCTTGCTGCCCTTTTTGGCCAGTGGGTAGATTTTCCTGTTTCCCTTGGGTTAGTATACATAATAATCTAAATTTGCATAATCATTGGCAAAAGTATTTGTCTCTGAAACTTTTCTCGCTTCGCCTAGCCACTCCTTCAATTACTGTACCTGATGAGCATTTATATTCACATTAATTATGATAAATAGAAACATAAATTACATACTGAGTCTGTTATTATTTAGTAGTATAGATAGGTACATAATTATTGCTATCAACTTCTCAACTATAGGTTCATCACTACAAAGGAGAAATGCAGGCTCTATTTGTGTATTTGGTAGTTAGGCATAAACTTGCATCACACTGAACCCCAGCGTGAAGAGATTATTTGGGTACTGTAAATGGGGCTTGTTTATTATCGATCCCTGGTCGCTGGATCAGTCTTAGTAGCATAGGATCGGAAGTCATTGATTAGTTTGGCAATAATAATTGATTATTGATTTATTGGCTATTAACATGAAAAATTTGTGTCTTTGTTTTCTGTTGACTGGAAGTACGGGTACGGAGTTACCGAAGATCATGAGACAATGTTATTTTAGCCTAAGTGGCAGAGGAATAGTGTGAAAAAGTATAACACTGCAGAAGTACTTTGTCTGTTGTTATAAATATTGAACAGCGAAAGGCTGTTGATTTTATTTTAGAGACTTATTTGATTGTAAGACGACTGCATGAAATAGCCAAAGGTCCGCTTCCAAAGCTTTGGCCTTACATCCTCAAAGGAGTACCAAGACCTCTTTCTGAAAGGAAAGTCCTCTTCCAAGACTTTGGCTAGTATCCCCAGAGGAGTGCCAAGACCTCCTTCAACTCGATTGAGAGTAGAGTAGCGCTGGTCGTTATTTTACTAGAAGCGAAATAATCTCTTTTGAGTGACAAAACTATCACTCTTTTTCTAGTGGAACAGACAAGGTAGCATTTTTAGTGTTGTTTCTGACAAAAAAGTAGTTGAGAAAACCTAGAAATATGTTGCCATATTATTTTGTAAAGGAAGGGTCAGTAGCAGGAGTAAAACTGTTGTTACAAAAAGTCGCGCTGGCATTGGTTAGGCAGTGGGTGCATAGTGAGCCGCGATTGGTTGTTTGCTGTGAGCCACTCTGGTATTGGGCAGAATAGTGGTTACATAGTGAGTCGTGATTGGTTGTTGTGAGCCACGCTGGTATTGGATGAGCACTAGCAAGTAGATTAAGCAGGATTACGGAAGTATTTTGTTTGGTTTAAGGAGATATTTAGCATAAGAGTTGAAAAATGAAGATGGTAAAATGAATAAAAGATTTCTTTGAAAGAGACACGCCGACAGTTACTAGAGAGGGACTTCCTGTACATCCTCTGAGAACGCCTGCTTCATTTATGTCGTTAGAACGTGGATGTCATACATGTACATGGTTAGAGAATTGGATGGCTTCCACAGAAGATTATGGAGTTTTAGCTTTCCCAGAGCATGGTATATTTAACATAATGTTTTTGGAGGTCTTGAGGGGGCAAATTAATTAATTGAAACCAAATCCTAGACCTATGCAATTTGAAGCGGTTGAGGAATGGGAACATGATGCTTACAAAAGGGAGAGAGACAGGAATGGAATAAAAGACAGGAATATAATTTTGAGGTATTCCGAGGCTTGATGGGATGATCAAATGAAAAGATGGAGGTGAGCGCTAAATGCAGAAGGATTATATCCAGTAATAGTTGCCAAAGATCAGGCTGGAGGTAAATGTGTTAGAGAAAAAGAATAATGTAGAGACTTCAGAACTAGATAGAGATCCAATTTAAAGTGATGATGAGTTATTGGATAAAATACTAATAAAGAGACCTCCACCATATCAGGAAAGTTCAGGGGCAACCATTCCAAATGAATGCACCACTAATTGAAATACAAGTTCCTCAGGTTCCCCAAACTCAAATTCTGCAAGCATCACAAGTTACACATCTTTCATGAGTTCCGGTAGCTTCACAAGTTTCATCAGGTACAGGGGTACTGCAAGAAAATGAGATTGACATGTTGAATAAGTTGAGAGAGGAGTTAACCCAGAGAATTAGTCAGATTAGTTCAAATGCAGAAGCATTATCGGTATCAGTAGCAATTCGTCCTATAGTTCCATTGTATGAAGAGAGTCAAAATATATCTGTGAATAATGCCAGAAACGATAGTGGATCAGAACAAGTTGAGATGAATACTTCATTAATTAATCTTCCAGTTAGTGAAAACGTGACTAAAACACCAAAGAGAAGTGTACAGATGGATCCTAGGAAATTATACAAAAGGATAGATGAATAACTCGAGTGTCAGGGAGTTCAGTGGGTCCTTTGCCAGAGGAGTTAGATTACTGGATAAGAGGAATGTAAAATAATAAGTCTCAATTTAGTATAGATGTAGGTAGACTAAGAGTGGATCTGGAAGAAATGATTCTTGGTTCAATAAGTCCAAAGAGGTTGACTAAGTACTGAGATGAAGAGTTGTTATTTTTGAATAAGAATAAAACATGGAAAGCAAAGGATCTACATGAGAGGTTGGCAGAAGCTGCACAAGAATATGGAGTGGCCATAGAGAAGTCTAAAGTTTTGCAAAAAACGTATAGACTGGATTTTACTGATAAGGATTTGGAGAATTTGAATACGTCCGGCAAATTATTACAAATAAAAGAATTAATGAATACTTTGAAGAAATGGGGTGATTTAGAACGATGGAAAGGTAGATGGGTGAAAAAGAAAGAAGAAATGCTTGCAAGTAAAAATGCGTCTTTATTTCAATTAAGAGAAACAGGACAGGCTGAAATGGTATGTCTGATGAGAGAAGTTCCAGGTGGTGGATATGTTCATGTTCCTTGGTCCTATGATTAAGGCGAAACAACTTCTGGTTAACAAGTATGGTACTTGTTGAGTAGCTATAACAGCTAGCTCCCCCACGTTTCGAAACCGAAGTTTAAACTATGTGATGTTTCAAGGATACTCCTCTATACTACTCAGACAAGAGAGACCAAGGGGTAGAGATGGAACGAAACAAACAAGTTAGAGGTAGACACCTGAAACTCCGACCACATAAAACTTCGCAATATGAGGACAAAAAAAAAAAAATGTTCCTTGGTCAAGACAGGATATATTATAACTTTCCCAGGTTGAGGGAGACACCTGTCAAGTGGTACAAAATAGGTAGAGAAGTTTGTAAAGGTTTCAAAAGTTTTGTTGAAAGATTTAGATGGCTTGTTTGAAATTGCAGTTCCAGCTGACTTGTTGAGTGGCCTAAAGACAGGAGCACCCTCAGAAGAAGTGAGTTTTCTGAAAAGTAAAATTTCTCCAAAAGAAAGAGATTGGGTTTAAATTGACAGGCCACTCCAGGAACCCAAATAATCAATACATGCTTTTTATGAAAGGTTGTTACAGGTGTTTAAGCAGTACAGTGGTTTTGAGAGTATAGTTGGCAAAGATACAGGACATTTTGTATATAGGTTTGTTTTTGGACTACAACCTGAAATGAGTAACATGATTCAGCAACATCTAATATGATATGCTAAATATTGTAGTGACGATATTGAGTCTTAGCATAAAAAATTGAAAGAAAAAATTATGTGGGCACAGGTGAAAGTAGTAAAACAGAAAAATGGAAACAATGGTTCTCAAACAGATTTTCAGACGATAGGACAAAATCAAAATGGGCTGGTACAAAATGGAGCTAGAGGTAGAGGTAAAATGAATAGAGAAGAGTAGAAAAAGAAATATCCTTGTCATGCGTGCAGAAAGTTTGGACATTAAAGGAATGAGTGTAGATCTTGTTTAAAAAAATTGAATGTATCAACATTTCAATCAGCAGATGCAGAATGAGGTGGATTTGAATCAACAACAGCAACAACAGCAGCAGGTAGTTACATCACAGAGACAACAAGTACAAGTGTCTTAAGCTCCTATGCCACATAATGTGAATGCTCAAGTACAGAGATACAATGGAAATACTGGATTTCAATCTGGTGAACAAGTTAGTAAGAATCAAAATGTACAAGTGGCTACACAATATTTGTTTCGGTGTTTAGAGAGTGACTCATACTCATCTCAATGACGGTGCCTGAGGGGAGAGGAAGAGTGCATGCTTGGCGCATCGCTAGAGGTAGGTTAGTCAGTTCCTTTTGTTGATGGAAAAGTGTAAGGTAATGATGTTACATTCCTTGTGGACACTGGTACTACCCGTTCTACTTTGAGCGCAGCAAAAATTTCAAACCTACCCCTCTCGCGAGAAGCTATCCAAGTTGTGGGAATCTCAAATAAATACATTAAGACTCCAATAATAAGACCAATGGAAGTTCATATTGGCAAATTCGGAGGAATGCATCGGTTTGTGGTATGTGATACAGGTCCGGTGAACCTTTTAGTTAGGGACTTGCTTTGCAAAATGAACTGTACCATCTATTGTACTCCAAATGGTATTGCCTTTCAAACGTCAGATGAAGATGTTGCTTTTAAAATGATGTCAGTGAAGCAAGGGAAAGAAGTGAATGACTTGCTTTCATTGCTCACAGAAGAGGATTTACCCGCAGAGTTGGTAGGAATGACCTAAGACCTCATGTGTGGGATTTTATAGGAAAGAACATTGGCTTGATTAAGGGAATGGATCCTGTTAAAGTTACAGTTAAACCAGGTGCAGTATATCCAAACACACCTCAGTACAGGATGAGCCCTGAGATCACAGCAGGAGTGATTCTTGTAATTGATCAAATGATTGAGCAAGGAATTCTAAAAGAAATACTAATTTACCAATTATGGGGATTAAGAAACCAATTGGAAAATACAGAACAGTACAAAAATTGAGAATGACTAATAAGATTGTGGTACATTGTTGTTTAGTAGTTCCAAATCCAGCAGTGATTCTTTTTCAAATTCCTTGTGATGCAGAATGGTACACAGTAATTGATCCGTATCAGACCTTTTTCTCGATACCTGTACATCTGGATAGCCATATTCTATTTGCTTTCCAGTTCTGAGACTGTGTTTTGACATGGTGCTGAGTTTCCCAAGAGTATACAGATTGGCCTTCAATTTTTAATCAGATTTTGAAAATTGTTTGGAAGTCATTGATCATATCAGAAAATTCAGTGTTAGTGCAATACACCTGCTAGTGGCATCAAAAACATCAGAGGCCTATGTGACAGATACAATTGCCTTACTTAATCATTTGGCAGAAGGTGGGCATAAAGTGTCACCAGCAAAATTACAGTTTTGCAAAAAAGAAGTTCAATATTTTGTGACACAAAATTGAGATGGAGTTAGAAAAGTGACGTAAGACTGAATCAATGTGATTTTACAGATGGGTCCTCCTAAGACTCAAAAATAAATTCAAATGTTTTTGGGAATGGTTGGATAGTGTGAACAGTGGATCAGTGGGTTTTCACTGATGTAAAACCTTTATAGAGCTTGACACATATGGATGTTGTGCATCTGATTGAATTGAATGAAGAATGTATGAAAGATTTTATTGAATTACGAGACAGTCTTTGTTGAGAACCTGCATTGGGAATGACAGATTTCATAATTTTTTTTGCATAGTTCTGTTGTGAGAGAGATGGATGTGCACTTTCAGTTTTAACACAAAAACATGGAATGGCACATCCTCCAGTGGCATATTTTTCTGCTACCTTGGATTCAGTGGCCACAGCATTACCAGGGTGTTTAAAAGCAGTGGCTGCTACTTTTGTGAGTCTTGAGCACACCACATCCAGTGAAAGTATATATGCAACATTCTGTTGAAATCCTGGTAACAAGAACTCAGACACAGCATGTGACGTATAGTCGGCTGACTAGATATGAAAGAGGGATTTTGGGTGCTGAAAATGTGACAGTAATAAGATGTACAAAATGGAACCCAGCAACTTTATTGCCAAGTTCAAGTTGTGAAGAAGTGAAAGATGAAGCAGATCATGATTGTTTGGATGTGACAGAATTGTGCACAAAACCAAGTCCTGACATGAAAAATACACCGCTGGAAGAGTCAGATAGTGTAATGTTTGTGGGTGGATCTTGTCTGAGAGATGAGAAAGGAGCATTGAGTGCTGCTTATGCAGTGTGTACAGTGTCTATGGTTCTTGAAGCATCTTGCCAGAAGGGGATACATTCTGCCCAAATTTCTGAGCTGATTGCACTGACTAGACCATGTATATTTGGCAAAAATCTGAGAGTAAAGATATTCACTGATAGTCAATATGGATTCGGGGTGTTGCATGATTTTGGTCAGTGTGGATGCAACAGGGATTTCTGACTTCTTCAGGATCCCCGATCTGGGACAGTAAAAATGTGAAGGACTTATTAAATGCATTACAAATGCTCAAAAAAATTGTTGTGGTAAAATGTTCTGCACACAAGTCAGGAAATGACAATGTGACAAATCGATACAGATATGCAGACCAAGTGGCCCGTTTCTGTGCACAAAATTCAATTTCAATCAACAGGGGTGGAGAAAAAAGATACAAGTAGCCACTTGATGTTTTCTTCTCTGGAAACATAAAAAGAAATTAGACAGTTACAGGAAGAAGCAAATGAGAAAGAGAAAGAAATTTGGATAAAATCAGGTTGTAAAAAGAGAGCAGAAGATGAAGTGTGGGTGTATACTGATGGTAGACTAGTAATGCAGGATAGATTAATCTCTCAGATTGCAAGGACGTAGCATGGAGTTGCACATGTTAGAAGAGATGCTATGATCAGACTCTTCAAGCAGTCATGGTACAACCCAAAGTTTAGGGTCATTAAAGAGAGTCTATGCCAGAGGTGTATAGCCTGCCAGCAGCAAAATCCAGGTAGAAAGACACTTTTTAGTTGGAGTCGAATTGGAAAGGCTGAAGGACCATTTACCAGGTTACAGATAGATTTTATCGAACGTCCCCCTTGCAATGTACTGAAATATGTGTTGGTGGTTGTTTGTTTGTTTTCTCATTGGGTAGATGCTTATCCAACAAGAAAGAATGACAGCCTGACTGTTGCTAAATTGCTCTTTAGAGAGATAATTCCAAGATTTGGATTTCCAATCTCTTTAGTAACAGATATAGGAACTCATTTTAATAATGAAATCATTTGGATGACTTGTGCAGCATTGCAAATTGAACAAAAGCTGCATTCTGCTTATCGACCAGAAGCATCAGGAGTGGTTGAACAAATTAATGGCACTATTAGGTCGAGACTATCAAAAATGTGTGCATCTATAACACTGAAATGGCCAGACGCTTTACCCCTGGTATTGATGAGCCTTAGAAGCATTCCTGATAAAAAAGACTGGGTTAAGTCCTCACGAGATTTTGATGAGGAGCGCAATGAGACAAACAATTGTACCATCAAACAAACTGATGAATATTACTGATGATCTAGTGCTTGATTATTGCAAAGGGAACAGTAAAAATTAAGGTGCAATAATTTGAATGAAAATTGTTTTGAGAGTTTAGATGGGGGTGTCTTGTAACACCTCTCTCATCATGACCAGTTTACTCAATGTTACTTTGTCTTAAATTGTCAGCATATGACAGATTTGTCTCAGGAAACAACTTTGTACACAATCAAAGTACATATTTCCTGCAGTTCACTACATGTAGCAAGTTACAGTACTTTCATTGTTTGCCTTTGCATCTTGTGAAGGAAGTTACACGCTTCCACTTGTTCATCATTCTTTCCAGAGCTTGGTGGAAATTCAGCACACCACAAAAGTCACATCTTATGCTTCTGCATTCTCTCTTCTCATTCTGAAAACCTTTTCAATCATTTGTATTTCCCGACCAAATATTAACCTCAAACTGGCATGCAGGAAAGTAGGCCCATGCTGGCTTTTTCTTCAGAAAACAAACACACTCTTTTCATATTTTCACGAAATAGAATTTTATTGCCCACTATCCCTGCATTTGTACTAACCCATGTACAACCCATGTTATTTCTAGCAAAATATTATTAACATGCACAAAAGTAGCATTAGTCTTTTTTTTCAAAGCATTTGCGGCCTAGTTTCCATTCATTAGTACACACATGCGCAAAACCATTTCCCCTATTTTAGCTTTCTTTAATAATATTCTTCACAGCACACTGTTAATACATGTTACTGAGGGTTCTATCCGAGTAGGTTTTATTTTCTCAAAACCCTGCTCCATCAATCCCCCCTTTGATGGCGTTTTTGAGCCATCATAAAAATACCCAACAAAATACAATTTACCACTTATTTAAAATGCTGTACTTATTTCTCATTTTATTATTCTTCCATCTAAATCCTTCATGATCTCATAATATTTTCCTCTCATATCCTCTAATTCTATTTCTTTTCTCTTTCTCTTCTTAACTCTATGTTTAAGATCTGACGTCTCCTTTCTACATATGCATTTGCAACATTTATAAATCATGATGATCATTAATATCATTACAACTACTGAAGTAATAGGTATTAGTACTTTCCCTAAGAAACTATTCCCAAAGGTATAAAACCAATTCCCCTCTGAGGAAAAACTCTTACCAAATTTCTCCCATTCACCATCAACTTTCAATTCAGTCAAATCTTCAAGAAGGTCGGTAAGATTTTTACTATACCCCTCAACTTTTTTACTCTTGTCAGGGATATAAGTACACCATTGTTGTATTTTCAACATGATACAGACTCCACCCTCTTTTGCCAATAATATTTCAAGTGCAAAAAGAACAATTGATGTACAGAATGCAGAACAATGTCATACATTCACCCCAGTACAGAGATCTGGGCCTAAATCCATAGTTTTTTTGCTCACCATGCCATTTCAGTTTGGACCCAGCCATATGCAAATCAGTCTTGACCCAGCGCCCTATGTGAACAGTCCAGCCCAAACTGCCTGGCCAGGTCCTCCCTGGACTGGAAACAAGCCTCCTAGGACCAGTTTCGGGCGTTCAGCCCTCATCAGCCAGGATAGCTTGACTCCAGGGCCATGAAGAGCACAGGACTCATGTCTGAGCATACCCGTCCCATTCAGGGTGACAGATGCAAAAAGAACAATTGATCGACAGAATGCAAAACAATGTCATACATTCACCCCAGTACAGAGATCTGGGCCTAAATCCATAGTTTTTTTGCTCACCATGCCATTCCAGTTTGGACCCAGCCATATGGAAATCAGTCTTGACCTTGTGCCTCATTGGGAACAGTCCAGACCGAAGTGCCAGGCCTGGTCCTCCCTGGACCAAAAACAAGCATCGAGGGACCGGTTTCAGGGTATGTCACCCTTCTTCAGCCAGGCTAGCTTGAATCCAGTGGCACAGTGAGCAAGGGACCCACGTCTGGGCATACCCATCCCACTTAGGGCGAAAAGTGTTACAGCAAACAAATGATGGACAGAATGCTGACAATGCAAACATTCTCCCCCTGTCAAAACATCTGGATTAAATCCATCGTTCTTTTGACCACTACACCACCCCAGTTTGGACCCAGCTATATGGAAATCAGTCTTGACCCTGTGCCTCATGGGAACAGTCCAGACGAACTGCCAGACAAGGTCCTCCCTGGCCAGGAAACAAGCATCCTGGGACCAGTTTCAGGGTATGTCACCCTTCTTCAGCCAGGCTAGCTTGAATCCAGTGGCACAGTGAGCAAGGGACCCACATCTGGGCATACCCATCCCACTTAGGGCGAAAAGTGTTACAGCAAACAAATGATGGACAGAATGCTGACAATGCAAACATTCTCTCCCAGTTAAAAGATCTGGGTTAAATCCATTGTTCTTTTGCCCAGTACGCCATCCCAGTTTGGACCCAGCCATATGCAAATCAGTCTTGACCCTGTCCCTCATGGGAACAGTCCAGACCGAAGTGCCAGGCCAGGTCCTCCCTGGACCAGAAACAAGCATCCTGGGACCGGTTTCAGGGTATGTCATCCTTTTTCAGCCAGGCTAGCTTGAATCCAGTGGCACAGTGAGCAAGGGACCCATTTCTGGTGTGCTGAATTTCCACCAAGCTCTGGAAAGAATGATGAACAAGTGGAAGCGTGTAACTTCCTTAACAAGATGGCAGAGGCAAAAAATGAAAGTGCTGTAACTTGCAACATGTAGTGAACTGCAGGAAATATGTACTATGATTGTGTTCAAAGTTGTTTCCTGAGAAGAATCTGTCATAATGTTGAAAGTGTAAGACAAAGGAACATTGAACAAACTGCTCATGGTGAGAGTGGTGTGACAGACACCCCCAACCTTGGCCAATATGAGATGGTGTATGTTCTCATATTGAAACATATGTGAGTTGGACATTTGGGTTTTAGGGTATAATTGAAAGTCCCCCGTGGGTGTGGTTAGGGTCGGCTGGGGTTCAGGTAGAGGGAGATCTTTGCTGTCATAGGTTTGCTGTTTCTAGATCAAGGCCTACCTGTTTCCTGATTTCTGACTTAATCTTTGCCACTTGACTCTTCTCAAGGGGCCTATCTGCCCTTTTTGGCAACAAGGTAGATTTTCCTGTTTCCCTTGGGTTGGTATAAATAATAATCTAAATTTACATAATCATTTGCAAAAGTATTTGCCTCTGAAAATGTTCTCTCTTTACCTAGCCACTCCTACGATTCAATGTTTATTTGATATGAGTTTGATACTATACATTACTCATATTAACTTTCTGTGATGGTTTGTGTTTTTGCTTTGTATGACTGTATTTGATGGCCATTTATATTCACAATAATTATGATAAACAAAAACATAAATTACATACTGAGTCTGTTACTATTTAGTAGTATAGATAGGTACAAAATCATTGCTATCAATTTCTCAACTATAGGTTAATCGACACAAAGGAGAAATGCAGGTTTTATTTGTGTATTTAGTAGTTAGGTATAAACCTGCATCACTCTGAATCCCAGCGTGAAAGGATTACTTGGATAGTGTAAAAGGGCCTTTGTTTATGAAAAATTATTGATCGCTGATGGCTGGATCACCAGTGTATCACATCTGGCTTGAGAAGGTTTAACTGATAAATCTGATTGAGCCTTGGTCAAGAGGGAATTGAAATCCAGATCTTTGATACAATGCAGTGGGCGCTTTAAGGAGGCTTCAGATGTTGTATTAAATCCAGTAGTTAGTTCAATAAAAAAAACTGCTAGGTGGTCTGACCGTACTACAGGCATCAGGATATCACTTCAGTATAATTGGTTGCCTGGCCGATGCATAGCGCTGGACATTACTAATGTGATTTCAAATAAGGTAAACTCTTCAAAATGTAGGAGGACCTCCGCATCAGTAATATAATCAATGTAGTAGGTAAATCAGAGCTAAAATTCAAGATATCTAATTAAAGTCAGGGTAGTAAACATACATTCAATAAATACATTTTATAAATCAATTCAGAAGCCTCTGCACAGAGGGAAAGGGATAAGCGAAAGGAGTCTGGGCATTTGTGATCATTGTTTGAGGAGCATTTAAAGCTAATAGAGAATCCCAAAAATGTACTACATAGGAATCTTTAACCGTATCTTTAAGATCAAGAGTTCTTGATGATGATATGTAATAGGAGCCTGGGTTAACCGCAGGGTCGTGCACTGGGTGCAAACCAGGTCTGGATGGGCACAGAAGTGCACTGGCACTATTATTTAAGCCCTCCAACCTAGCAATAGTGATAGGTTTATAAGAGATAAGACTAGAGTGCAGCCTACGCTATTCACATACCAAGTTGTAAGTGAAAGTAGTTTTTTCTAAGTAAAAAAAAGTTTTATTGATTGAAATGAAGGTGTCAATACATATTTCACAACGTTAAATTCATGTAATTTCAATAGAATTTGCAGCAATAAAGATAAATGATTCAGACTGATGAATACAAATTGAAAGATTAGGATGATAAAAGTGGATCATAAAAAGCAATGTAATAACAAATATTCCCGGAACGTATGGGGGATTAAAGGGGTTTTAAAACTGCTTGCTGAGATGGTTGTAGCTGGGAACATCGTCTAGCGCATGCATCAAGGTATAATGTAACAGGCAACCACAAATCTAGACGTTTCGTTGCCAAATGAATGGGATATACAAAGGAGGTGTCCAACCGGTGAATATGGCAAACAGCATACCACCATGCAGTATAAGAGATTTTTGTGAAGTCCTTCCAATTTACAGTAATTTGCTGAAATGCAACCGCTAATAACAAATCAATCATTTTAATATTGAGTGTAACATTCTCCCAGTAAGATGAGAGACTTCCTAAGAAAATATGAGTAAAGGAAAAAGAAAGTTTAGTTAAAAAAATTAGGTTAATTTGAGACCATACCAGAAATTGTGTACAATTGGACAAGAGAATAGCATATGAAATAGATCAGCATTGGGAGAGGAACATGTCTAACAAGCATCTGGTACAGTTGCATATTATGTTAGCTGCTCTGGATGATTTACGTATTTTGGTCCATAAGGTATGTTTCCATAAAGATATTGGCCAGGATAACATAAATCTCATTCCCATGCCTCTTCTATTTTGGATTTCTGCCTCACAATGTCTTTATCTTGTAAATAACTGTATATAGTGGACTCTTTGGGTGTGGTTTTTACCAAAGTGTAAAGTTTTGAGTAAGGGTCCGAGATATTGGAAGCAGTAGGCGTGGCAGATATTTGGGTGTATTTATCCATCACAACTTTCTTAAGTAGATTGTATTTATGATTAAAGGAGGCAGGCAGATTGAATAATTGAACAAGGGAGGAAAATGGCAGAAAATCCAATTATGAGAATAACTGATGGATCCATACTAAACCTTTTTGTCGCCAAGTCTTCCAATAAAATGGTTTATTACGAATAGTCAGGTTTTTGTTGTGCCAATCTGTTGAGTTGAGGAAGGAATCAATAGTACTGTGTGTAGGGAGAAATGCGGGGTCCAGGAGTTTAGAGGTCAGTTTGATTATGGGAGTGGACAAGGGTTGTGGTTTGCGTGAGAAGGAAAGATATTCATGAAAGGGGATAAAAAAGATGCTCAGTTGTAGTCCATAAAGGACAGTTTTCTGTATGATCAAGCAACCAAAGTGAGGCTTAACATAAGAGGAATGCTTTCTGATACGCCTGAAAGTCAGGAAAGTTAACCCCACCTTCTGTTTTAGGGCGAGTTATTTTAAGTAGAGACATTCGGGACTTTTTATTATTCCATAAGAAGGAAGAGAGGGTAAAGTTAATTTTCTTGAAATATTTAGTAGGAATAGGGACCGGGCTGTTAGAAATGGTATATAGAATTATAGGCAACAGCATCATCTTTATAGTGTCCGGACGGCCCCACCAGGATAAGTAAAGAGGATGCCATTTAGTGGCTAAGTCTGAAATCTTTTGTATGCATTTATTCATGCATAATGTTACTGTGTATGATATTGAAGAAGTAACATGTAATCCTAGATATTTAATGTGGTTAGGGCTCCAGGTAAAGTTGGAAGCACTGAAATCGACTTAAAAGTATACTTAGTTAAGGGTAAAATCTAACATTTATCGTTATTTAATTTGTAAACCAGAAATATTAGATTAAGCTTGTACTTCCGCTAAAAAAGCAGTGATTGAGTCACTTTGTTTTGACATAAAAAGCAAAATATCATCAGCATAGGCTGCAAGTTTAATGTGGGAATTTAATGTTTGAAAACTATGTAAATTAGGGTTTTGATGTAATTTAGAGAGAAAGGGTTCCAAAGCTAAATTAAAACGGAAAGGGGAAAGAGGCATGCATGACGTACTCCCCTCCCCAAATCAAAGAATGGGGAAATCAAACAATTGGCGCAGACAGCTGCACAAGGGTTGGAGAAGAGAGGAGAAATTAAAGATGTAAATTTAGGGCCAAAACCAAACCAATTGAGGGTGTAAAACACAAATATGTCCGCTTGACTCTATCAAACGCCTTTTCGGCATCTAATGCTATCGCCGCAAGGGATTGTTTTAGATGAGAAGATTTAGATAAAACGTTAAAAAGGAGTCGTGTATTATCAGTTATGAATCTACCCTTGACGAATTCAAATTGTTCTTTTCCTAGCAGATCAGGTAACTAGGAATCTAATCGTAGAGCTAATGCTTTGGAGAAGATTTTGTAGTCGATGTTAACCACGGATATGGGACCATCATTTTTACAATAATTCGAATCTTTACCTTCTTTGGGGATTGGGCAGATATTTACTTCTGAAAAAGAACCTGAGGAGCCACCTAATGTGTTAAAGGAATTTATTAGGGAATGTAATTTGGGTATTACGAGTTTAGAGAAGTGCTGATGAAATTCTACAGTGAAACCATCCAGTCCTGGTGCTTTGTCTTTTTTAAGGTGTTGAAGAGCTTTTAATAGTTCTTGGTGCGTTAGATCTAACTCCAGGGAAGATAGGTCTGGCAGAGTATGTTGAGGTTTTTGGATATTGGAGAAAAAGTGCAGTAGGGAGTGATCAGAGGGTTGTAGTTGGGAAGTGTATAGTGATTTGTAACAAAAGAGAATTCATTCAAAATGTCAGCATCTTTACATTTTAAATCTGATTGAGCATCATGGATAGATACAATATTTAGCTTGTTGTGTTTAATTGTTAAATAATTGGCCAATATTTTCCCTGCTTTATTTTCACCCCCATAGAATTTTGCGCAGGACTTTAACAAATATAATGAGGCATCCTCCGTTGACTTCTTATTAAAATAGCATTTTGGCATTAATAAGAGCTGTGAGACAATCCTTTGAGTGTGAAGTATAATAAGAATGCTCCAGCCTCTTTATATCCTGAAGAAAGTCATTAGTGAATTTACTGGAATGTTGACGTTTCTTTGCAACAAAGCCTATTATAAAAAAATCTCTCGTCGAGGCGTTGAATGCATCCCATACCATTGAAAAGGGCATGGAATGGGTATGATTTATTTAAACAAACTCATCAAAAAAGTTAGTGAAGGAATCAGTAAACTGTGGATCTAAGAGGAGGGCGTTATTAAAATGCCATCTTCTGGGACCTGTAACTTTAGGTAGAATGTCAATGCCTATTGAGACGGGGCGTGATCGGACAATAACATTGGGCCTATCTCTGTATTTGTAAGAGTTTGCGAAATGGTATGAGAAAAAATAAATAATCAATTCTTGATTGAGTTTGATGGAATGGGGAATAAGAAGTGTACTCTCTGGTGGTCGGTTTACAAAGACGCCAAGCATCCAAGAGTTTATGCTGAGTGATAGCATGACCAAAAGACTTATGTGGTTTGTTGGGAATGAAGGAGACTCTAGAATTTTGGTCAATAAACGGGTCAAAAGTCTGATTACAGTCACCAGCTAAGATGAAATTGTCTTCCATGCAGTGAGAAATTTGCTTAGCCAGTGTGGGCAAAAAAGAGGGTTCACCACATGTAGGGGCATAGACATTTAGAAGAGAGACTAAAACCCCCTTCAAAGATAATTTAACATTCAGCCATCTGCCATCATCATCTGATTCTTGAGATACAAGTGAAAAAGAACATGATTTATGGCAGAGTTTCATTACTCCATTTCGTTTGCCATCACCTGGAGAGAAGAAAACATCCCCACCCAACCTCTTTTTAACTTTAATGAATCAACGCCCGAAAGGTGAGTTTCTTGCAAAAATACAATATCAGCATCTAATTTGGCTAAGTGGGTCAGAATTCTTTGCCTTTTGATGGGAGAGTTTAATCCCTTAACGTTCAATGTGATCAATTTTAATCACATAAATAATTAAAAACAAATTGAGCTAAAAATGTAAAACAGAAGTCCAATTCATTGTAACAACAATGTAGATTGTGAAAGAAGGAAATTAGGAGATATATGATTGATTCAATGGCGAAGTGAAGAGAAACAAACAGATCAAATAGCCAAAGCGAAGAAAGGGAGTCACATACAAGAATAAGAGAAAGAGAAAACCTGGTAGATGGATAATAAGAGGTTGGAGAAATAAAAATATTCATAGTTGTAAATCTGTATAATCCAAGAAGTATAAGATGACTCCTCTTGGTCTTTGTGGGGGAGTAACATGAGATGGAGGACGAGGACGTCCTAGCCTGTGAGCTTGTTGAATGTTGAGTGTAGATCCTTCTGGCATGTGAAGTAGTTTAGGGAGAAATGATTTAAAGATGGAGAGTGAGTCTGATCCTTCAAGTCCTTCTTCCAGGCCATAGATGCGCATGTTGTTCCGTCTGTTGCGATTTTTGAGATTCTCAACCTGTTTTTGAAGTGTAGATACCTGAGAATGTAAATGAGAAACATTTACAAATTTCTCTTTTAAGGAAGAAACAGTATTCTCGACTGCAGGTACCCTCGTGTCTAGTTGAGACCAATTATCCCTTAAGATTTGCAGTTTGATGTTAGTCTCTACCATTTAGTATCGAAGGGCCCTAATTTCTTCGAGCAACAATTCCATAGATACAGGAGAAACTGGCTTAGATGGTGAGGGAGGGTCTTTTTTAAGATGTTTAGTAACAGATTTCCTAGGAGTTCCAGAGGGATGATCCATAGTTGTTTTTGAATGCTGAGGCATGGATAATAAAGAGTCCTCAAACTTAGAAAATTCAGTGAAAAGTTTTGAATTCTTTATAAAGATATGCTTCTTGGATGAAGAGGGATGGATTGCCTTTGTTCTGCCCATATAACGCTGACCGAACACTCCCTCTTCCAATCAGCAAAATGAAAATTAAGAAAAGTATTCTGTATGAGGGCTCACTGAAGATCACAGAATGGCCGCCAAACACATTCTTCATGTATCCTTCAGTAAACTTCTGACAGCAATAGATAACATCGTACCCCAATATTCTGAAGAGAAATCAAACAATTGCCAGATGCTGGAGTTTGCTGGGTGCATCAAAAAACCTTAAGTGTAAGAAATAATTGACCCTTTGTGCTTACTTCCAGTCAGCAGCATAAAAATGAAGAGAAGTGATCTCTGTGAGGGCTTGCTGGAGATCGCAAAATGGCCACCAAGCACATTTTCCACAAATCTATCAGTACTCTTTTAACAGCACTATGTAACATCATACCTCGATGTTTGGAAGAAGAATCATGCAATGTCTAGAAGCTGGGGTATACTGGTTACACCCAAAAATATTTTGACTAAAATTCGGCTCCAATTGTATAATGTCTGCGATCGCGGTAAAAATTAAAATTGGCGGCTGCGAAAAACGCGACTGAGTAGGAGCAACATTTTTAAAATAGAGCTACTTGCTGGTTTTGAATGGGAGCTCCGAGGGTCTCATAGCTTTCATTTAACCTTCATCTGCCCGCAGGTGTCTTCACAGAATCGCAGAACGGTCTAGAAGCATGGTATCTTCGAGACTCACAGGAGAGCTTCACCCGTGCGCCACCATCTCCGTTGGGCACCAAGCCACAAGGGAGAATAGTTTTCGATCAATCAATCAATCAGCAAATTTGTACAGCGCACTACTCACCCGCAACGGTCTCAAGGAGCTGGGAGGAGGGGGGAGCCGCTACTGCTCGAACAGCCAGGTCTTGAGCTATTTCCTGAACGAGAGGTGGTCCTGGGTCAGCCGCAGGTGGGTGAGGAGGGAGTTCCATGTCTTGGCTGCCAGGTAGGAGAAGGATCTTCCTCCGGCGGTGGCTTTGCGGATGCGTGGTACGGTGGCGAAGGCGAGGCTGGCGGAGCGGAGTTGGCGAGTGTGAGGAAATAGAAATTTTACGTGACCAGTGTGTCCCCTACACGCACCCTTTTGTATGTACCTATGCCCCATGTATGTCCATGTCATCATGTAATTCCCTTCTCATGCCTGTAATAATAATGCCTCTGCATTTCCGTCCAATGTTAGCATGTCAGTTATTAGGCCCTCCATGAATGAAACGTTAATTCTGTACTGAGGCCTATGTTGCCAATGCATTTACATGGTACACGTTTAAAAGTCGAGATGAACGTTTTTGTGGCACAGCCGAGCCAGGACCCGAATTCAGGCTCTGAGCCTCCTCTGACTCTGAAAACTGCAGAATAGTTATGTATCCCTGACCTCTCCCTTACTTCCTGCCTCAGCCGAGAGGTGCCCAGCCTGGCCTGCCAAGACGGTATTTTGCCTACAGTTATCTGCTCCGCTCCACAGAAAACACATTCCAGTCTAGTGAAAGGGGTAAACATATTCTGCCTGCAGAAGATAGGGCCTAGCCTTTCTGTCTACATTCAAGTGAGTTACAGAACCCATTTCCATAGAAGGCCCATGGCCCCACGCAATGCACAAAGAAATATATGCACACACTAGCATTTAGTGATGAACAGCCTTTGCTCGAGCGACCTTTACTTCAGACAATACATCCTCCAAACACAAGATATCAGATATGCCAAAGGTGCAGGTCGTTCTGACATCCCAGACTCCTCTACTAGTGCTAAAGTCAGCTCCCCCCAGCTTCCCCCAGTTACACGTCAATTTCACGTCATGACCAGTTTTGCGCGCACAAGTAGGGTAAAGGTTCCTGCGGACCATGCAGACCTCCTCTATGCATCCACCCACCTATGACACACCTATGACTCATCAAGTGAAAACCCACGTGTACGCCCCTTACACGCCTCTTTTACGCCCATGTGCTCTTATCTCTCTCTTTCACTTGCTCCGCCTGGAGCGCTCCGCCTTCTCTATTCAATGCAATGTATGTTTTAACTATATATAATGTGATATTTGAATAAAGATCCAGATGACGATCCTTCCTGAACCTTAGTGGTGATGGAACCCGATTCTCCAGTAGCTCGAGCTATTGCATTAAAGCCCTTTTGAATCGGACACCACGGACTCTGCCTCTCATTTTATGAGCAATCCTTATTAAAGTATAGAAATTATGACAGGGTAATAAATTATTTACCACATTAATTTGGCGCCCGAATAGGGACTAGTCCCCTTCCCCACGCGCCGGCGATGTAGGTCCAGCCCCCTGACCCCTTCTATAGCTGTGACGGACTTCAAGTGTACACGACAGCGGGACTTCCTGCCTACTCCCTCAGGCCCACGGAGGAGACGGAGACTGCGACCAGGCATCAACACGAGGCGGTGAGGATTGCGGACCATCCCCACCAGAGCCCAAGCCGAGAGAGCAAGGTTCGAGGTATCCCGAGGCCCACCTGTTCCGAGGCGCATGCGCAGTAGCAGTAGCAGAAACCGCAGCAGCAGTCCAGTCCAGTATCGAGTTTCTGAGGCCTTCAGTTTTGCTTCCCGGTGAGTACCGTTATTGGGAACGCATAGAGACGGGTTCATTTATTTGAGCCCGGTAAAGACGGGTCTGGGTACACAGACCCGGTAAAGACGTGTCCATTTACGTGGATGCGGTAAAGACGTGTCTCTTTACGAGACCGGTATGGTTGTACTGTTTTGCAGTGCATAAAGTAAACTGTTTTTCAGGATCGTGTTCTTCTCTATGTACTAGTTAGGATGTATCTGTTTTCAATGTTTTAATGTTGTAGTATGAATGGTTGTTTTCATTCTATTTTTGTGTATATTGTGTTTTCGTTCAAGTTAGTTCCAACATGCCACTGTTTTCGAAATTACGTCAGATAGGGACCAGGAAAGGGATACTTGAAGAGGCCGTCCCCGTCCCGCCCAGAGACACGCCTGGCCATTTCATGTACCAAAAACACGGGCTAGATGCCATACTGTTTTTAGACTTATGGGTAGATTACACGAAGGATCTGGAAGAGAAATATAGATGGCCTGCCTCAGGGACATGGGATGCTGATTGCATCATGAGAGTAGAGGAAGCGCTATGGAAAAAAAAAGTTAGACAGTCCCAGAAAGATCGCACCCACTGTGTCGAGAGGAGAACGCGTGAGGTTTTCAATTAAGAGGAGTGTCGAGAGGAGGTGAGAGAGCAGCGTTAATACAGCGGTGTTAGTTACACCGGCCAGGGTTATTTGGTTGCCCGTTTTACAGATATGGTGTTCTTTGCTATTGTTGCAGGTGAAAACTAGAAAACGGAGCACACAGTATTTTGATTAGTGGAACTGAAGACAAGGTAACTAGGTGCTCCAGTCCATTGGGTTGATTCACTGAGAGTTGAGATGTTGTTTTAGTTATTCCAGTAGAAACCTGAGTTTAAAGGATATGGTCTGGTCTTTGTGTTTTCAGAATGATTTAGCGCCAGAGGAGCGTGACAGGAGTAAGTGGTTTTTTCACACGTGCACTTAGGTGATGGTGAAGGTATTTTCTCTGTTGGGAGTGTTTAGCTCCATTCCACTATTTCTCTACATCTTTTGTGCTTCAAAGACTCTTGAGTGATAGTATTGTTTTCTGCATTGTTTATCTACAGGCCCCCGACGAAGAGCTGCCTACAGCTCGAAATGCATTGGGCACACAGAGATGAAAAGAAACCGATTTTGATGCTTTTTGAATATTGCATATTGTGTTTGTTATAAAATGACAACAAGTTGTGTTTATTTGTAATTTTTGGAAACCATTGTGGAAAAAACTAAAAACAATTTTGAAAAAGTAAAAGTGTGTATATTTAATTTGGAGCGCGTTTAGCGCTTGAGCAACAGTGCGCTAAGGTTAAGTGTCATTCACACTTAAGATAAGGTAGTCCCAGAAAGATGCCATTGAGTTATGGCGTAAAGAAGCGCATAGGAGAGCAGAGAAAGAATTCCACAAAGCAGAGAGAAGTAAAGAAGCAGCGGAAAAAGCCAGAGAAAACGAGCTAAAGGAAGAAGGTGAACGGGTTAAGGCAGAACAAGCAGATAGACAAAGAAATGCCCTTATTAAAGGCATGTATCCCATCCTCGCTGAAGGACTACCTAAAGTGACCCCGGAAGTACCCAGTAATTTGCCGCCACCACTGATCCCGACAAAAATACGTAATCATAAACAGACAGCAGCGGACATTTTTCTTTCCTCCTATTTGGAAGAGGCCCCTCCAGATTATGTTAATGCAGGTTTTCCTCCTCCTCCTGGCAACAATCCTAACAATCCTTTTCTCGCTCTGCCCTTAGCACAGGAATAACCCGCACCAGTAGTGACAATGACAGTGAAAGAAGATTCAGGACAAGGGGCAATGGGAGGGGGGCCCGCCACTGTCATACCGCGAACACCACCACCACCATCACGAGCACTGCAAGAATAAGCACTACAAAAAATAGCATTACAACGAACGCCAAAAATGACAGCCACACCCCTTAAACAAACTGTAACGATTCCATATTGTATATACGATCCAGTACCAGGTGTAGGTTCAATGCTCATGTCCTCACTACGATTAAGACGCGTTGTAGACTATCTGATTATATTACCAGGCATGAAGGACAATTTAGACAGAATATACCATTTCATTAGAACGGGGGAGGGACCCGAGAGTATTCATGAGGCCATGGCACATCAAAGAGTGGAGGTTCAACGTGCACTTTTACGTTTTCTGATTAATTGTCTGATCAGGGACCGAGACCAGTCAGATAAAGGAGTAACAAGAGGGATGGTGGAGTGGAGTGACAATATAGCTGCCTGTAAACATGATACCATGGCAAAGATAGAATGCATGTACAGGAAAATACGTAGAGAAATTCTGAACTTACACAGGAAAGAGCAAGACGAGAAAGAGGACGACTTAGTCACAGATGAGGTTGAGTCCGACACAGAGGAAATGAATAAAATGAATTATGTAGGCAGGGCAAGACAGTTTGACAGGCCCAAGGGGCTCGATTACAGTAAACATGGACCTCCTATACCAGAAAGATATTCTCTCGAACATCTTTTCCAAGCTACTGAGAACGCACTAAAAAGACGAGTAGAGTACGATAGACCACACACTATGCATGAACAGGAACTAGCCCGGTCAGCCGTCCATTGGGCTTGTAATTCGAACATATATAATGATGACGTAGTAGCGCAAACCTTTTTGAGCCTTCCTCCGGAAGAACAGCGTTTAGCTGGTATTTACATGGTTCAACATCTGATCACGTTGTACGAGAGTCAACATTCTGATCCAGGTCCCTTGTATAAATTACTGGACGACCTACTCCTAGAGAGGTGGAGATGCCTAGGTACCGAATTATTAATGTCATTCTAGACCAACGACATAAGTACTTGACTTTTCTGACCACGCACTTAATTCCTACCCCACACCACAACAGAAAGATTTTTCACATAGACAGACAGAACCCCCTACGAGAGGTACATCCCGTTAGAAATACAGCGAATGAGCTACAACGAGTATATGTTTACACACCCTTAACGAAAATAGAAATACTGGAAATGAAAAAATTACTGCCTTGTCATGATAAAGACCCAGGGTGATTCCACCGTGAATTAAAAGACATTCTCCGCATAGGGGATTACACATACGCTGACATCATTAAATTGTTAAAAGTACTGTTGCCAGCAGGCATTTACGAAAAGCTTAAAGAAAAGGACTGGGAGGTGGGAGAGAAAAAGATAAGTTGGGCAGAATTGGAAGATGAGGATAAACTCCGAGGCCCTGGTGTTGGTCTTGGGGAAAAAGCTAAAGCACTACCCGAACTATTGATACAGGTCTTGCCGAGATTATTGGTTACTAAAAAGGAAGATTGGGATGCTATTTCAGCCTGTAAACAGAAACCAGATGAAGACACTAGTGATTTTTATTCTAGATTCGAAAAATGTTTTACTATTAATAGTGGCCTTAAGACAAATAGTGAATCGTACCCACATCTTTTTGTGAGCAAATTAGTAGAGAATTCCTTACCCCCGATCAAAAATAGAGTACTGAAGGTTGAGAGTACCTGGCAAGCAAATAGCCCTTCCCAAATGTTGCAAATGTTACAGTACCATCAGAACAGAATTAGAGAGGAACAGGAACATGAAAAGAGACGCATGAAAGATACGAAAATGAAAGTACTAGTTGCCCAAACAGTACCAGCTGATGGACATAAAAAGGGCACGGCACCTGTTAAGGGAAATTGTAACTATTGCAAGCAACCAGGTCACTATGTAAATGAATGTGCTGTCCTGAAACACAATATAGCGACAGGCAAGATGAAAGAAAGACCGCGTCCTCCTAGACAGGATAACACCCCGCATAACACGCAAACGCCACAGAACACGCAACAGACAGTAGCTGTACCCCAACCTATAGCTGCCACACAACATGTCACGCAACAAATGTACCAGTACGCTCAGTCAGACTATCCAGAATATCAACAGTACTCATGAAACAGCCTAGAGAGGGAGGTTGGCTTGCCTCTTATTGAGGTTCCTGTAGATCAAGAGGGTCCCTATGTACATAGTCGTGTATTGGGAAAAGACAGAAAATTTCTGATTGACACAGGGGCGAGCAAAACTACCATCAGTCATGACGAGGTTCCAGGGGCACCCCTCTCAGGCTCACAGAATATTTCCCTGGGATTTTCAGGAAAGCCTATTGTTAACGAAGTGTCAAAGCCAGTTCCCTTAGGAGTTGGTCCATTGTCTCGTACTACAGACTTGTTACTTACTAAGTCATGTCCAGAAAATTTGCTTGGTATAAAGACATTGAAAGAACTAGGAGCAGTGATTTGTTGTTCTCCGAAGGAGTGAGATTGTTTTTACGTGATTTTAAAGGACATTATGTGTTGAGAGATTTTGATCCCAGACTCCAGAATGTACCACAGCATTTATGGGCGCAAGGTCCGACTGATGTAGGTTACATGCACATTACGCCACACCGTGTCACTCTCAAAGAGGGAATAGTACTGCCACGAATCCGACAATACAAGTTACCACCTGATGCTGTAGTAGCATTACTGAAAATTGTTGACGAACTCATTGCACAAGGAGTGGTTGTAGAAACGGACTCAAATGTGTGTAATTCTCCTATCATTCCTATTCTTAAACGAACTGACCCAAATGCACCACCCGTCTACAGACTAGTGATTGACCTCCGAGAACTGAACAAGTGCATAATACCCCAGTACCCAGTGGTCCCAGACATTTCTTCATTATTGACTGCAATTGATTCCGAAGCGACGTTCTTTACTGTAATTGATCTCAAGAACGCCTTCTTTAGTGTCCCAATCCATCCAGAGAGCCAGTATCTCTTCGGATTCTGTTTAAATGGACGCAGCTTCAAATTTACGAGGGCTCCTCAAGGATTCACAGAGAGTCCTAGTATTTACAGTCAAGCATTGAAAAGACAATTAGACAGTATTCACATGCCTCCTGACACCGCACTGCTCCAATATGTGGACGATCTCTTGATTACAGCACGAACAGAACAAGACTGTGAGCGTGCATCACTGACAGTCTTATACTTTCTGGCAGACATGGGGCACAAAGTGTCCCCTTCAAAGTTGCAATTCTGTGCACAGCAAGTGGTGTACCTTGGACACTTGCTGTCCAAGAGGGGTAGACAGCTGACACCAGACCGCATTCAGTTAATTGCAAATCTTCCACAGCCCAAGACACAAAAGGAGGTACAGGCCTTCATTAGCCTCACTTCTTACTGCAGACAATGGATTCCCCAGTATGCATATCTAGCCAAACCACTCATACAGTTAACAACACAGGAGGCAGCGACTTCGACTGTCCTCCCTTGGACTCAAGAACATACACTCGCATTTGATGAATTGAAAAATGCTCTGTGTCAAGCACCAGTTTTGGCAACTCCATGTTACAGCAAACCTTTTACACTTTTTGTCACTGAACGCGAAGGTACAGCATTATCTGTTCTTACACAAGATCAAGCAGGAAAACACAAGCCTTGTGCTTACTTTTCTAGTACATTGGATCCAGTGGCCCAGGCTCTGCCTGCGTGCCTAAAATCAGTTGCAGCAACAGCTCTAGCAATAAGACAGAGCGATTCCATAGTGTTAGGACATCCCCTGACAGTGCAGGTTCCACACTCAGTGGAAGTTCTCTTGAACAGGACACAGACTCAACACCTGACTATAGCGAGACTGACAGGATATGAACTGACATTGTTCAAACCACACATAGAGATCAGACGTTGCAATACCCTGAACCCTGCTACACTTTTACCCTCAAGCACAGCAGACACTCCACCACATGACTGTGTGGAAGTAATTGATACTGTGACAAAGCCAAGACAAGACTTGACAGACATTGCACTACCAGACCCAGACCTGACACTTTATGTGGATGGTTCATGCATGAGAACAAGCACAGGAGAGTTAGTGGCCGCATATGGAGTGACCACTGATACTGAAGTTATAGAGACACATCAAATTGACACATTGTCAGCCCAAGCAGCAGAGCTCATCGCTCTGACACAAGCATGCATACGAGCCAAGAAGTTGAAAGTAACATATACACAGATTCACAGTATGCCTTCGGAGTCGTTCACGACTTCGGAGTCCTGTGGCAGGAGAGAGGTTTCCTGACCTCTCATGGGGCCAAAATTCAGCATGGTCCCCTCATTCAGGCTCTGTTAGATGCAATACACTTGCCTACAGTCATAGCTATCATGAAGTGTAAAGCACATACTAAAGTCACAGACACCATTTCCCAGGGTAACGACCTGGCAGATCGAACAGCTAAACTTACAGCCCAGTCTCAAACAGACATTCCAACTGACACGACAAAGACAGAAGCACCATCACTGACAAATTGCATGACAGTCAGGGATCCCTCACAAGATGTACTTGACATACAGACACATGCCACTCCAGACGAAATAAAGAAATGGACTGAACAAGGAGGGGTCCAGACAGACCAAGGTTGGATGACAAAAGGCAAAGCCACATGGTTTCTCCCTGACTCCATGGTACAAGTCATCATAAATACAGCACATAGTCCAGCACACTTAGGAGAAAAGGCTATGCTAGACAGTTTACAGAATATTTGGTTCAACAAGCACCTGCGTGCAGCAGCAAAGCAGAAAGTGCGTACCTGCATGATCTGTTGCCAGTTCAATCCAGGCAAAGGCATTCCCGTGGAACAAGGTGGATTTCATCCTCCTGACCACCCTTTTGAAGTCCTCCAGATGGATTATATTCAGATGGATAGATGTCGAGGATACAAGTACGTCCTGGTAGTTGTATGTGCACTATCTAGATGGACAGAAGCGTACCCAGTCCCAGATTACACCGAGAATTCTTTCCGCGGTACGGCTTGCCCCGTGTCGTGTACTCAGATAACGGTCAGCAATTCTCCTCTGAACTAATGAAACAAGTATCTTTTCTGTTAGGGTACCAGTGGAGATTCCATTGCGTACGACACCCAGAGGAAGCAGGCCTCGTAGAGAGACACAATCAGACACTTAAAACAAGACTAGCAAAAGTCTGTGCAGAAAAAGGCGTGGATTGGATGGTAGCCTTGCCGGTTGCCCTCTTTTACATGCGAATGGTAGCTCATTCCAGAACAGGACTGTCCCCGTACGAAGTGGTTTTTGGTAGACCACCGAATATGTGGGGTACGCCTATGCCGAAAAGAATAACTGATGTCGACAGTAATATGCTGACAGATTACCTGGCTTCCTTGATGTCTGCACTCCTTTCTTGTCGTTCACAGGTTGCAGCTGCCTTCCCCGACAACACCCAGGTGAAAGAACATTCGATTGTCCCTGGGGATACCGTCTTTATTCGGAACTTTGATCGTTCAAATCCTCTCGAGCCCCGCTGGCGCGCACCGAAGCTGGTACTGTTAACAACGAGGACTGCCGTCAAGGTCGAGGGAAGAAAGGGCTGGATTCATGCCCACCACGTTAAACGTTTCCATGGACTTGGATCAGTAAACGAAACTAAGGACTGCCCAGATATCAGTGACTCGAAACTCCCTTTGCTAGAAAAGACTCCGCAACAAGAGTACAAATTAAAGCTACGGTCTAGTAAGTCAGACAGCGTTTAATTGTTTAAGTCCCCCTTGGGTGAAGCGGTTAGACAGGTTCCTGACATGTATAAGATCGTAGACCCAAATAGACAGAGAGATAGGCAGAGAGAGATGAAAGAGAAATACTGTAAAAACTTACACAGCAGATGCATAGTAACTCTGATCATTATGTTTTTTCTAAGTATATCGATTATATGTATAAGCTTGACGCTACATGTTTTCTTTCCTCCTCTTGGTTCACACATACATTCTTCTTTCAATGACACTGTAGAGCACACATTCAGTGACCTGCCACCCCATGAATTGTCATATCGACTAGCACTGCGCAACAATACTTTTATTCGTATGTTACACCATTCTCACCAGGCCAGCAATGTAAGGAATTGCTGGGTATGTGGCCGACTCCCACCTTATCAGAAAACGAAGGGAGTTCTGCCCCTCTTTCCTTATCCGTTTTTGCACAATGGTTCGTGCGGAGCATGGTTTGCTTGAATGTCATCATTACAAGACAGAAAGTTCACAGATTCCCAGAGCGAATGGATTTGGGAAGACTTGAATATAGTAATGAATAAGGCATGTTTCCCTGACAAAGATGGTTTTCCCCAAAGGAAAGGAACAGATCTAGAAAATGAAGTGTACAAACTAGGAAATGTTTCTCTTAACCTTATGATTCTGAATGTCCAGTCCGAGACTAATACAGGTTCACCGTACATAACAGTTTTACCAGTAAAAGGTGAATTTTGCGTTAGAAAGAATGGTTCGGTACACTTGGGACACAGTGATTGTAATACTGTGGTCGAGTTCAATGATAAAGGAAAGTCTACTTTCAAAGCTTCACGCCATTCCTATTTAATTTGCGGTCAGACAGCCTATGTACGTCTGCCCTTAGACTGAGGTGGGACGTCTTATATAGCGTTTTTATTGCCACCTGTTTTTCTAGCCCCATCCCATTATCATCGAGACTCACGACTAGTACATGTTAGACACAAGAGGGCGACCGATTCCCCAGTTGTCGATCAGACTGAGACAGCGTGGGAACAATATAAAGATTTCATTAAAGGATATTTCTGGTTCGTAGGTCCCGTCCAAAACAGTAAACTAATACGCAGGTTAACAAGAACACTGGAAGCAGTAGTGAATGAGACTACTTCTGCCTTAGGAAACTTGACGGAGGAGCAGTCTGCTATGAGACTTGTTGTTCTTCAGAACCGCCTTGTTCTTGACGTCATCCTGGCCGATAGGGGCGGGGCTTGTAGAGTGATCGGCTCCTATTGTTGCGTGTTTATTCCTAATAACGCGCCATCCGTGTATGCAACAATAACAAGACTCCACAAGATAGCTCATGAAATGCACCAAGACCCATGGTCTTGGTCCGGTTGGCTCTGGAGTGTAATAGCAGGATGGGGTTGGACAGTGTTGTCCTTCCTGGGAATAATACTGCTCGTAGTATTCAGTTGCTGTCTCTGTCTGCAATGTGGCCCAGCGATTTGCGGCTTGTGTGCCACTGCCTGTATTCCCCGTCCACGTCCACGTTCACGTGCACGAATGAAAAAGGAGGAACAAATGATGCTGTATGAACAAATAGATGGTCTCATGAATATAGATGTGTCCTGAAGGGCACAGTAGGGGTCAAGGAGGGAATGAGGAAATAGAAATTTTACGTGACCAGTGTGTCCCCTACACGCACCCTTTTGTATGTACCTATGCCCCATGCATGTCCATGTCATCATGTAATTCCCTTCTCATGCCTGTAATAATAATGCCTCTGCATTTCCGTCCAATGTTAGCATGTCAGTTATTAGGCCCTCCATGAATGAAACGTTAATCCTGTACTGAGGCCTATGTTGCTAATGCATTTACTTGGTACACGTTTAAAAGTCGAGATGAACGTTTTTGTGGCACAGCCGAGCCAGGACCCGAATTCAGGCTCTGAGCCTCCTCTGACTCTGAAAACTGCAGAATAGTTATGTATCCCTGACCTCTCCCTTACTTCCTGCCTCAGCCGAGAGGTGCCCAGCCTGGCCTGCCAAGACGGTATTTTGCCTACAGTTATCTGCTCCGCTCCACAGAAAACACATTCCAGTCTAGTGAAAGGGGTAAACATATTCTGCCAGCAGAAGGTAGGGCCTAGCCTTTCTGTCTACATTCAAGTGATTTACAGAACCCGTTTCCATAGAAGGCCCATGGCCCCACGCAATGCACGAAGAAATATATGCACACACTAGCATTTAGTGATGAACAGCCTTTGCTCGAGCGACCTTTACTTCAGACAATACATCCTCCAAACACAAGATATCAGATATGCCAAAGGTGCAGGTCGTTCTGACATCCCAGACTCCTCTACTAGTGCTAAAGTCAGCTCCCCCAGTTACACATCAATTTCACGTCATGACCAGTTTTGCGCGCACAAGTAGGGTAAAGGTTCCTGCTGACCATGCAGACCTCCTCTATGCATCCACCCACCTATGACACACCTATGACTCATCAAGTGAACACCCACGTGTACACCCCTTACACGCCTCTTTTACGCCCATGTGCTCTTATCTCTCTCTTTCACTTGCTCCGCCTGGAGCGCTCCGCCTTCTCTATTCAATGCAATGTATGTTTTAACTATATATAATGTGATATTTGAATAAAGATCCAGATGACGATCCTTCCTGAACCTTAGTGGTGATGGAACCCGATTCTCCAGTAGCTCGAGCTATTGCATTAAAGCCCTTTTAAATCGGACACCACGGACTCTGCCTCGCATTTTATGAGCAATCCTTATTAATGTATAGAAATTATGACAGGGTAATCAATTATTTACCACAAGTGGGTGTGTAGAATGTGAGGCGGCTGTTGGGGTATTTGGGGCCCATGTCATGGAGAGCTTTGTGAGCGTGGGTGAGAAGTCTGAACGTGATCCTCTTGTTGATGGGGAGCCAGGGCTGGTCTTTCAGATGGGCAGAGATGTGGCTGTGGTGGGGGATGTCCAGGATGAGTCGTGCAGAGGCGTTCTGTATGCGCTGGAGTCTTTTCTGGAGTTTGGCTGTGGTTCCCGCGTAGAGGGTGTTTCCGTAGTCTAGTCGGCTGTTGACGAGGGCCTGGGTGACCGTATTCCTGGTTTCTACGGGGATCCACCAGAAGATCTTTCGGAGCATGCGCAGAGTGTTGAAACAGGATGACGAGACAGCGTTGACTTGCTCGGTCATCGTGAGTGAGGAGTCCAGGATGAAGCCCAGGTTGCGTGCGTGCTCCGTTGGATTGGGGGTGGTGCCCAGGGCAGGGGACCAACAGGAGTGGTGCCAGGCAGAGTGGAATGGTCCCAGGATGAGGACTTCCGTCTTGTCTGAGTTCAGTTTCAGACGGCTGAGCTTCATCCATTCCGCGACGTCTTTCATTCTTTCCTGCAGGCTGGCTCTGGCTGTGGCGGGGTCATTGGTGAGGGAGAGGATCAGCTGGGTGTCGTCGGCTTAGGAGATGATGTTGAGGTTGTGTTGACGAGCGATGGCTGCGAGGGGACTCATGTAGATGTTGAAGAGGGTTGGGCTGAGCAAGGATCCTTGTGGGATGCCGCAGATGACTTCGGTGGCCGCGGAACGGTAGGGGGGAGGTGGACTCTCTGGGTTCTTCCACCGAGGAACGAGATGATCCACTCCAGGGCCGTTCCTTGGATTCCGGTGTTGCTGAGGCGATGTATCAGGGTGCGGTGGCAAATGGTGTCGAAGGCTGCTGAGAGTTCCAGGAGGATGAGGGCAACTGTTTCCCCATTGACGAGCAGGGATCTGATGGCATCGGTAGCTGCGATGAGGGCGGTCTCGGTGCTGTGGTTTGCTCGGAAGCCGGACTGCGAGGGGTCGAGGGATCCGTTGGTCTCAAGGAAGGCGGAGAGTTGTTTGTTGACGGTCTTCTCTATGACTTTGGCAGGAAAAGGGAGGAGCAAGATGGGGCGGAAGTTTCTGAGGTCGGTGGGGTCCGCGTTGGGTTTCTTCAGGAGGGCGCTGAGCTCGGCATGTTTCCAGCTCTCCGGGAAGGTGGCGGATGCGAAGGAGCTGTTGATGATGTCCCAGAGTTGGGGTGCGATGATGGAGTCGGCTTTGTTGAAGATGTGGTGTGGGCAGGGGTTCGTGGGGGAACCTGAGTGGATGATGTTCATCTTGCGGGTGGAGTCTTCAGTGTTGACCGGGGTCCAGGTGCAGAGGGTGGTGGTAGGGGGTGCTGGTTCAGTGGTTGGGTGCGTGGTTTGTGCATCAAAGCTGTTGTTTATGTCAGTGATCTTGCGGTGAAAGAACGAGGCGAGTGAGTCACAGAGGTCTTGCAAGGGTGTGATGTCGTTGCTGCAGGCACTGAGGTCGGCGAGCTCCTTGATAATTCTGAAAAGTTCCTTGTTGTGGTGGGTGCTGTTGTGCAGTCGTTCTTTGAATGCTGTCCTCTTGGTGGTGCAGATCAGCTGGTGGTGTTTTCGGGTGGCGTTTTTGAGGGCTGTCATGTTTTGTGTTGTCTGGTCGTGGCGCCAGGCTTTCTCAAGGGTGAGGCAGGTTTTCTTGGAAATTTTGAGGTCGTCGGAGAACCACAAGGTTTTCTTGCTACTGGGTCTGCTGGAGGGGTTCTTTAGTGGTGCGAGATCATCTGCGCGATTGGTGATCAACTGTGTGAGGTTGCGGGCTGCTTTGTTGGGGTCCGCCGTGTTGGTGGGAGGGTTCTGGCTGAGGGAGGTGGTGAGCTGGTTGGTGGTGATCTTGCTCCAGCTCCTGCGGGGTGCTTGTTGAGGGTGTTGGTGAGTCGTGGTTCTACTGTAGTTGAAGTGGATGCAACTGTGGTCTGTCCAGTGTAGTCCAGTTGAGTTGCTGAAGGAGATGTGCTTGCTGGAGGAGAAGATGGGGTCAAGTGTGTGGCCGGCGTAGTGGGTGGGGGTGTTCACCAGTTGCTTGAGTCAGAGGTCAGCGAAGTTGTCCAACAGGGCGGTGGTGTTGCTGTCATTGTTATTCTCCAGGTGAAAGTTGAGGTCTCCAAGGAGGATGTAGTCGGGGGAGGTTAGGGTGTGCGGACTGACGAAGTCTGCAATGGCTTTGCTGAATTGAGTACATGGTCCCGGGGGTCTGTAGATGAGAGTGCCTATGAGGGTGGTTTTGGGGTCGGTGTGTATCTGGAAGTGGAGGTGTTCTGCGGCGGTGAGGGTGTTGTCGGAGTTGGTCGTGATCCGGATGGTGTCTCTGTAAATGATGGTGATGCCTCCTCCTGTTTGGTTGATGCGGTCCCTCCGAGTGATCTTGTATCCATCCGGGATGGCTATGGCGATGTTGGGGGTTGAGGAGGCGTTCATCCAGGTTTCTGTGAGGAAGGCGACGTCTGGAGATGTTGTGTCGAGGAGGTCCCAGAGCTCGATGGCGTGTCTGTGGATGGAACGGGTGTTGAGCAGGATGCACTTGAGGTGATTGTTGCTGGTGTCTGGCCTGGCAGGTGCGGCGCAGGTTCGGGGCTGGTGAGTTTGCAGGCTAGGCAGGTGAAAGGTCTGTGTGTGCGTTTCAGGGTGGCTGGTAGCAGGTGGGGTTCCGATCGGAGTGGAGTGCGTGGAGGGTGGCGGCAGTGTAAGACTGTCGTATGGGCTGGCATCGTCGAGGGCCAGGGGTCCTGGCATTGGGCGTGGTCCAGGCACAGATGGGCGCAGCGGTCTCCATAAGAGGGAAGTAGGGGAGGAGGGGTCAGCTGGGAGGCGGGAGGGAAGAAGCCAATGGGTGTAGGGGGGGCGGGGCGGGGCCGCACGAGAGGCAGCGGCGGGAAAGATGGGGCTGAGGAGCCCGACGGAAGAACCAAGTAAAAACACTCACTCACTCGGGGGTACAAAAAAGAGAAGGGGGCGGCCAGGCACACGGGGCACACAACCAAGGCACAGGCAGTCCAGGCAGCGCTCGTGCAGGGCTGGAGAGCGCCGATCTGGAGGGAGGAGCAGGCGGCAAAAGTTGTCAGGAAGGCGGAGCTGCAGCGGAGGGAAAGTGACCTACCCGAGGTCACTTCCCGGACACTAACCGTATCCGAGCAGATCCAGCGTCTGAGGCCAAGCTCCCTTGCTTCAGGCACTGCCAATAAAATGAAAATTAACTAAAATAAGCATGAGAAAATATAAAAACATAACCAGAAAAGAAGGACTCTACTGAGTCACTGAAGTCCAGTGGGTGCCTGCCAACTCCCTAACTACGAGGAAAATAAAATGATCCGAGTGGAACTTAACAACATCATAAACATATTCAGAGAAATTTGGAGACAGCGTTGACACATTAATGATTAAAAGAAAGTGACTGAATGAAGAGTTACTCCATCTGAAGAATGTCAGTCGAGCTTTAAAAAAAGTGGTAATAATAAGGTTTATGACATTAATCTGTTCATCAACATTAGGCCAGCAATGAGTTGAGCAAATAATGGGGTGGTGTTGGCTGAACAGAATAGTTTTCTTCCTCACAATCGTGAGAGGATGGCTACAAAAAAGTTATGCATACTGCTCAAGGCCACTGAAAGTTTTCATGTTTCCAGGTCCGCAATTATTGGTTCCTTGAAATCCAGACCTGATAATGCTGGGCCTAAAGTCTAGTGAGGAGCTGCTCCAGCTGTTGTTCCCACATCTCACCACGCCCTTATTCTTCTGCATTCTGAGCATATCCCCCAAGCTGAAGTAAAAGAAACTCTGCTCTCCCACCACCCCAGTGCCTCTCCATTCCTGAAGAGCCTAGAAAAAAGCCTTTGCTACATTTACCACATGCTTTAAGTAGGAGACAATTGTCTACTAATTTGGGTTTGTTACTTCCCCAGAAAGAGGGAAAATCATGCCAATTTGGACCTGGTGTTCCCAGATATGCATGTTACTTCCCATTCCTAGGGCAATAACTTATAAAGAGGGATTGTCAGTGAGCATGAAATTAATAAGGAAATAAGGTGCTTTGTTTTTTCAATTGAGAAACAATTGTACTTAATTGAAGAGGAAGCTACAAGAGATGAAATAGTTCTGGCAAGCTATGCTAGTTTCACATCTCTTAAATTATCTCACGTGTATTCACATGTTACTTGGACATCAAGACACAAAAATTAGAAAAATAAGATTCTAGGCTATAGGTCAATCTGATGCCTATCTAGATGAACAAGAGACTAGACCACCTCCTAAAGATTTAAATAATGTATATACATTTTCAAAAGTCAATCTTCTAATACAATACATACTCAGATTGAGTCAAAAAATTTGCTGGTAACCCATCTGAGGGATGTAAAGCAGTTCCTACAAGAAGGGTTGTAGTACAATGCTGAATTTAAGTTAGGTCAACAAAAGAAATGTGAGCTGTATCTGAAAACATCTGCATTTACAATTTATGCTTAAGTGATCTGTGAAAAAGAGCCATCTAGAAATTATTTAATATTCAACTCTATGGAAGTGATAAGGCAAGCACACATGAGCATTGGTGTAATTGCTTGGTAAAAGTAAGATGAAGATTTTAGATCCCGAAAAGTTTAAGGAACATGTAAATTGTGGAGTGTTTTAAAAAAATAGCTATGGTTATATGGAATGTCGCCATTCCATTATCAATCTCGGAGAATTGGGGCTACCAAACTGGTTTCAAAGGGAAGGATATGATAAGTCCAGTGGAGCCTCCTGTAATTCCAAAGGAACTTCGGGGAAAATGAGCTGGAAACCTGGCTACGATAATCATACCAGTACAAATAAAATATCCAAATGCACTTTGGCTGCATCTTCAAAAGTCCCTCACCTATTCTTACATTCAAGCAGGGCATATTGCAAAGCTCCATTCCCCTGTAGTCACGTTCTAGCCCATTCAAGCCAAGCACTGACTCCTGAATGATCCCCTATCCTTGGCAGTCATCCTTTAGACTTTTCAGGCTATGAGATTATGTTTGTAGTCTTAGTTTTCCTTGGTTTGGCGCTCTGCACAATTTGCTGGACTTTATTGTGGTTTTTAATGCACAAGATGTTTGCAGATATGGAGTGGGGATGCTGCCTTCAATATTATGTTACTGAATTTAAAGGGATTATGAAAAACTCAAGGGTTGCATAAAATTGTAGCAACTCAGCAAGAAAGTGGATTTTGGAGCACGCTGTTGTAAATATATTGGTATGCTGATGATACTCAGATTGCCTTTTTGCTTTCCTCTACTAAAGACGCTACGACATCCGCCCTTTAGTGCTGCCTACGGCAAGTGACAGAGTGGATGAGCCTTAACTTTTTGAAGTTAAATGGGGATAAGACCGAGGTCCTTATCCTGGGCAAGCATAAGGACCTGTGGGGCCCTCACCATTGGCCTCAGAAAATGGGTTCCTTTCCCCTACCTGTCACCCATGTCATGGCATCATTATTGATGATAGTCTCTCTATGAGACAGCAGGTGGCGAGTGTTGCTGCCATCTGTTTTACGATCTTGAGGTGGCTTCGTAAGATCATTTGAATGCTCCCTGCCTCAACCC
Source organism: Lissotriton vulgaris (assembly GCF_964263255.1). Lineage (NCBI taxonomy): Eukaryota > Metazoa > Chordata > Amphibia > Caudata > Salamandridae > Lissotriton > Lissotriton vulgaris. The sequence goes on along the minus strand of NC_141691.1, from coordinate 742,119,869 downwards.
AGCGCATGGTCGTCCAGGCAATCATCACCTCCCACCTCGATTACGGCAATGTTCTCTATCTCGGTAGCTGCCAAACGGTATTGAGAAAGCTACAGGTAGGTCAGAACTCCGCAGTATGCCTTCTTTGTCAAGTTCTTAGACAGGCTTGTATCTCGCCGTATTTACGTGTCCTTCGAATTGATCAAATAATTAAATTTAAAACCCCGTGTTACATCTTTAAAATCAAACAAGGTGTGGCACCGGTGTACCTGCAAGAGCTTATCCATCCTTACATTCCTTCTCATCCCCTGCACTCTACAGCCCACGGAGACTTCGTGATTCCCAGATTTAAACTTGTAAGAATGGGAAGCCCTTCTTTTTCTTGTCTTGGCCCCAAAATCTGGAATTCTGTTCCGGTGTCCTTGAAGAATGACCCGTCTTATCTGAGCTTTCGAAGAAATCTTAAAACTTGGCTCTTTTAGTGGCAAATGGTTCTTGACTGCTCTTTTTCTAGCAATTTGTGTGCTAGGCGCCGGGAAACCCTTTATGAGTAGCTGCGTGCATTACAAAACTAATTTAATAATAATAATTATATTACTAAATAATGGACACTGAAAGGTTACTACATTTGGATATGTGCAGTTTTACTGATAAAACTACACAACACACACACAATATTATGTTTGAATCTGGACCCAGCGAAAATGTGTCATTTGCACATCACCTAGAAAAGAGTCTTGATTTTTTTGATCCTATTGAAATCTTTGGTTGCATCATAGTTCACAACTTCAAAAAAGTGGCTCATGTGTGCTTTCGTAGCCATTGATATATTTTGAAATATTTGTACAGTTCATTTATAAACAGTGGCGGCCCCTCCGCTAAGGCGGAGGAGCGGCGCCTCACTACTTTTTAGCAGTGAAAGAAGGGGAAAATAAAATGCGTTATTGTAATTTTATTTTCTTCAGCGTCCGCAGCTTTGGGTGAGGGGCGGGGACAGGGGAGGAAGTGTGCAACGACTGCTTGTCCGTGTCTCTTGTGCCGTCCAGTCTTCTACACTGTGATGTTCTCCATGTAGGCTGGATTACAGCCTGCATGGAGAACATGCCCATGCTCCAAGTCAGCATCTGAGCTTCCAAACATGGCACTCAGACTAATCACAACACTGTATTGTGATTCGCTGACTGGAATCCTGGGTGTGCTTCCTGTGCAAGCCAGTGAGGGAGGACTACGGAGGAGAGACGCGGCGAGGAAGAGGCGCGAAGGTAGGTGTTTTATTTTATTTTATAATACCCGCTTCCCCTGCACCCTCCCACCCCTGCCCCTGCCCCGCACCCCTACCTCTGATCCCTGGTGGCTGCTGCTGTTTATAGATAGATAGTCAGAGAAGGGAAACACCAACCTCCATGTTAAAAGAATAAGCAGGGATTTTCAGAAAGCATGGTCTGACATTGGATCCTTGACTATGACCGTACAGCAAATGTGACAAGATAAAAACAAAGTGATAAAAACAAACTGTAGATGCATCTTTATTGCTTCTTTACCTTTGGAACTCCAGCACGGATATTTAGCACCTTAACTCCCAACGTCTATGTCTAGGCTTTGTGCTACCCTCTGTTGGTTGTGCAGGCCTTGCAGGGAAGGCCTGGTTAATATGCAATCAACTTAGTTTATGGCATAATGCTGTCATAAAACAATGCTTGCGCTATGGAAGTCTGGTGCATTTGCATGTCAATGAGTTTGCCTCAGCAACATAGTAGCCCCATGTCTGCCTTGTCAAAGAAATGAAATGCTGATTATTGTTTTTCTTTCTTGTGTTATTCCTAAATGTATGTCAAATTTACCCGCTATCTAATATCAAGGACATCAGTGCAGCTATTTAACAGCAGCAAGCATCTGTCCGGTTCTTGGGCAGGAAAATCAATAGAGCATTAATCAAGAATCCACTGGCTAAATTACATTCTCACAAAAGTAGCAAATATACTAAATAGTGTGGTCGTGCATTCATGCAAATAGCATCAACGCAAATGCACACTGCTCAAACAAAAATCAAACAAAGCATGAGATAAATAACTGCCCCACCACCCAACTCACTTAATTATTTAAAAAGTAGTAATGGAATCCAAACGATTGCTCTACAACCACAGCCAGGAAAATGAAGACACTGCACCACACACTTCTTTCAAATTTGCAACATACTTAGCCAGCACACCAAACACGTGTCATGCAACAATGCCCAGCTTCGAAAACACTCCACAACATTTGCATCAAGTTATTATGGACACAATTCATACTATTGAAGAACACATGAACAACAACACATGGCCCACAGCCCTGTAGTATACATGTTACAGTTACAATTGCATTATTAGAGAGGTATTAGATATCTCAAAAGAAGCAGGTTCCTCTGCCTCACCACTTCTCCTGTTCCATCATTATTCTGCTCAGATTTGACCAATTCTCTTGCCTCAGACAGCTCCGTTCATTATGATGAGATATTTCCAAGTGGTTGATCTCCATTCTTGCCTCAAACTGTCAAGGAGCGGAAGCAGAGAAGGGATCTTAAATTTCTATCTTGATTGCCTAAGATAAGGGTGACTGATCCCGCTAGCAATGAGACTGTCCTTCACTCATATATACATTTAAAGGTGTCAGGCGTCTCCTTAACAGGTTACCAGTTAGGCAGAAAAAACACAAACGTAAGAAACATCTTTTGCAATGCAATAGTCCTTGATAGACTCCAAGCTTTTCCTAACTTCTGAGGGTAGGGAGGAAGTATCTGAGCAAGAAATCTAGAAGAAAACTCAAAGGAAGCCTGCTGCAAAAGAAGCAAAAATCGGGGATGAAAATAGCAAGTGGCCGATGAATATGACGCAAATACATTTGTGTTATATCCTAAGGTTTACATTCATTTGTGAATCAGCCTAGGTCCACCTAGCTGCTTAGCCAGAGTGAGAGATGGTGACGGAAGGCTGGTGTGACTGTGATGAATGGAATGCCTGGGCGCCTGGGTGGATGAGTGGTGACAGTTGGAGATGGGCTGAGCAGCTAGGCAGGCTGCTCCTGGTGGGGCTGGCGTAGGAGATATTGGAGCTGGCTTAGGAGCTGTTACATGGCTTATCCTTGTTTGACACTACTTGACATGGATTAATAAAGAAGACTTTAAGAACTTGCAACCTGGCTAGCAGCCTCTTCATGTACAAAGTACAACAATTTGCTCAATCATGCCTCCTTTATAGATGATTCATACAGGAACGTACACCATAGGAAAAGATCCAAGCTCACCTTGGACTGAGAACTTCAGATATAATCCTTTGATAACACTTTTCTTGGAAAGGGTAACTAATAAAGCTTGAACATGCCCCTTCCGCTTACTCATTGCATCAGCTTGGTGCATGAAGAAGAGTCCAAGTTTGAAAACTTTTGACAAAAGCAAAACTCCTCTGTCCACCTGCTACCCTACCTGTCCGGCACTGTTGCAGAGCACCCTCTGTGGGATTGTAGCCGTAAAGCTTGAGTGCAGTCTAGGCTGTGCAATCACCTGGGCATATGCTGCACGCTGCCTGACTTCTCGGTAGGCACAATGTCACTGTCTGGCCCATCACTAGCTCTGGTATGCTCTTGGCATGAACGAAACATAAACATGTGACTGCTACTCCTCGGCTGAAAAGAAAACTTGCTTGACAAAGAAATCCCTGGCAATTATGAGCCATAATCGAACCTCCCACTGATTAGCAAATTATAAGAGAGCCTGATAACAAAACAACTGTAATTCATAATCATAAACTACTGACTCTGGGATAATTACAAAATGCATTGTGCTATGATGTAGTTACATTCTTATATTTGCATATGTTCTGTTGCATGGTTCTGCCTTAGCTTGTAAGGCAGCGGGAATTCCATAGAGGGCAGTTGCTGCTAATACCATGGTGAGGACTGAAGCCATGTTGTGCCTGCAATAAAGCTTACTTGGAAACATTTTCTGTTGGTACATTGTGAGTTCTATTAACCACAATATTTTGGTGACAAGGATGGGATTTGGAGTGGGAGGCGAGCACAATTGGGCACAACCTATGTGGTCCTGCTTTCACCCTTAGAAAGTGCATTCTGCGAAACTCACATCCGTGGGAGGGACAAACTTTGGCCAACATATGCTGATGTCTGGATTGGATCGTCAACCCTTGGGTTCAACGTACTGTGTTTGTATGAACTGTAACTTACCTCACCTTTCAAGTTGTGGCTTGTACGTGAGGTGTTGGATTCATACACAAATGGCTACAGTGTGCATGTTGCATCACAAGCAGTGTGTGCATCGAGCAGTCACATCGCTTGGAACTCCCACACATTGATGCAACATTGATGCAACTGCCTCATAGAAGAAGGAAGTATACAATGCATTGTGCACAGCATGATGGGGATATCAGGAAAGTGAATGCAACATTGTGTTGAAGACTCAAGTACCGGCACCATCACGCCTTAGCGGATGCTATCACATTTCCTTTCCGGCGGATGCAACAAAGTTCACATTGCAGGAATTTCCAGGCGGGTGAAAAACTTTCATCTGGTGAGTGAGCAGCAGCAGTAAGAGTTGGAGCTGTGAGCAGCAGACTTGGCAATCCCACGGTAGTGAGCCCGGACTTCCTATTGTGCAGATGAAGATACAAATTCTTAGTAGGAAGAAGCCCTTCAACTGTTGTTCCTATTATTTGTCATGTACTAAAGAAGGATCATTGTTTCATGGCCTTCAGTCTACAATTTTCAGTTGAATATGGCTAACAACATTATTAACCCACCATTTTTTTAATCAGCCAGGCGCTGCAACAATACGTTGGTAGGATTGGGTAGAGATGATGGAATACTACATCATAGCTTTGGATGGCCATGACTTTTAAGCTGCAGGGAAATATGAATTGCTTTTGAGGGCACTAAGTAATAAGAGACAGAGGATCTTTAAATATGTGCCTGTGGCAGTGGGATCTAATGGTCAACCCATTACCAATGTCAATAAAGAAGCTATTAAGCATTTGGAGAACAGATTTGCAAAATAACTCAATACAGTGATGGTGCAGTACTATTTCTATACAAATCCCCAGGCAGAGAATGGATCTATTGATGAATTTGTATCAAGATTAAGGGATATCTTGATTAAATGTTGTTTTGGTACATTGACTGTTGAGGAAATTCAGGACCAGCTTATCTTCCAGTGCAAGGACAAGAAACTGCAGGAGAGGCTGTGGGCAGCAAAGGATCCATCTCTCAAGGAGGCAATAGATATGGAAAAGGTCATTGAGGAGTCTCAAAGTTGCATGAATGACTTCAACAGAAAAAGGGGAAGGGGTGATGTGTCTGAGGTTAATGAAGGGAGGCAGGATGTTGGGGAAGATGTGATATGTGTGGTAAAATGAAAAGATGGGAAAGGAACATCAGTGCCTATGGTTAAGGGTAGAGGCAATGAATGTTCAAGATGTGGTAGTGGCTCTCATGCAGTGGTTTCCAAGAGGTATTTTGCAGTCAATAGAGAGTGCCGAAAATGTGGGCGCAGAAAACCCTATGTGCAAATGTGTGAGGATAACAATACATGGAGTAAGGAAGGCAAGTCTAGTGTGATGGTTGTGGGGGAGGCAAAAAACAATGTGTATGGAGATAGAATGTTGGTTGTGTGTGAAGCGTATGGAGGTGGTAAAGTGCACATGTATTTGGATGATAGGAGGTTGATGAGACATGTGGCTAAGTTTACAGTATGTGGGAAGGAAGTGGAACTTATGGGGGATGCAGGATCCATGTACACCATAATTACCAAGAAGTTGTTAAATTTGGTGTGGAATGGTGTTGTATTATTGGCAAGGGATATAAATCCCACTGAGTACCAAGGCGAGGAATATCCAATTTGGAACGTGATGCATGACTGGCAAGGTGTATATGTCGGAGGATAGCCCATCAATTTTGGGATGGATACATCAATTTGACCTCAATATATTGATTAATACCTGAGCGTAAAATCAAATATTGGTGGTGCAGGAATTGCAGTTGGATGATGTATTGAATAGGGCAGAAAAAGTGCTTGGAAAATCCTTAGGTTGTTTGAAAGGATATGTGCACAAAATTACGTTGAATGAAGATGCTGTACGTTTGCAACATAAACTTCGGAGAGTACCTCTATTCGTGAGAGAAGGGGTCAAGTAATTGCTCAGTGACATGCTCAAAGAGGGTTGGATTGAACCTGTGGAGTGTTCATTGTGGGTCTCTACGGAGGTCATCACCAAAAACTCTAATGGTCATCTGAGGTTCTGTGTTGACTTGAGATCTCTCATTCAAGAGATTGTTGTAGACACATTTTCTCTTCCAAATATCAGTGAATTGTTGGTATTGGTGAAAGGTGGCAACTTCTTCTCAAAACTGGATTTGAGGAGTGCTTACCATGAAAACAAATTGCATGATTAGTCTAAAAAACTCACAACGTTTCTTACTACCGAAGGGACGTAGCAATCCACTTGCATGTCATTCGGCCTTGCATTGGCTGTGACTGCCTTCCAACGTATGTTGACAAAAGTGTTGGAGGAAGTAAGCGATGTTATTTACTTTCAAGATGAAGTCTAGGATGACGTTACAAATCCACAAAAGGAGAAAATAGGATTCTCCGTCCTCCAACAACAAGAAAAGCAAACGAGCAGGTCGCTTCTCTTAAAGTACGTCCAGGAAAACAACTAGCAGTCTGAGAAAGACGGGTGCCTCGTAGGAACGTCTATTCCTCAACTCTGGGTCTCATAGAATAGAACAGGTAAAAGCTGCATGGTCTTGATGAGAACTCTACAATGAGCACGAGTTTGAAACGCGTAGGACAGTTTTTCAGCCATTAGAACCTAAAATTAAGTGCAATTGTTTTGAATTTGTAAATACATGTGTTGTAATATCGTTTACTATGGCTGAGATTTCAAACAAGGGCTAAAATGTTTTGTCAGAAAAAATAAATTGAAAGCTGAAAGGGGTATGTGTGTTGAGTGGTGAATGTAATAAAATAGAGTTTGAAGAGAGTAGGGGAATGGGAGAATGTTGAAGGTAATGATAAGTTTTTATGTAATAAGATTTTGTTATGAGGTACAATGGTAAAAATGTAATGGATTTGTAAAAATTTCCAATTTTGATATGTGAAAACAAATAAAAAGAAAAAGATTGATGTCACACAGAAAAAGAAGTCTAAGGTACATGTTGTTGGACTTTCAATATGTTCCCTCATAAATGAGAGTATAAGTAATGTAGCAGTATTGGCAGTTGCATAGTTATGTTCTGTAACCATAGAACAGCATAATGTCACTTTGATGAGGGTTCTAAAGAAACTGGAGGAATTTAAATTAACTTTGTATAAGGAATGGAGAGCACACTGAGGATCCAGGTAGGCCTTGGTATATCATTTGCTTAGACTTTATTGGTTCCATGATGTAGTTTTCTGTGGGTCTAAAGTTTGATTACATTGTGGTTGATGTACATTCTGAGTGGATTATTGTGAAGTTCATGAAAGATGTGACAACAAAACCACCATCACGGCGATGGAAGAAATTTTCAGGGAGGAAAGCCTCCCTGTGGAGTTGATAACCGGGAAAGGTATCCAGCTAAATTCGCATAAGATCTTGGATTTCTCATAGAAGAATGTCATAAGACATGCACAGGTTCACTGACAGAATATTGACGTCAGAAATATAGATGAAAAAAATATTGAGGTAAAAATGTACAATGCAAAAATATCGACTCCCTATCCTTAAACAGGTAAGTACTAAAATATGTAAAAAAATAATATCAGTCAAAAATATAGTTGCACTAAATATCGATTTATATATATTATATATATATATATATATACAATGAAAAAACCATTGGTTTTAGGCCATATATAGTTAGGGATTTGCATTTACAAAACCTTATTTTACTCGCATAAAACCATTGAAATTCCATATATAGTTAGATGCGCTAACTATATATCGCGCACCCGCAATCCACTGCTGATGATGTCACATATTACATCATTCATGACATGGTCAGTGACATCACTGATGACATCACTGATGACAACATCCAGTGACTATGTTTCTGTAAAGTTTAAATATGTTTTACATATTGAAGAATGAGTGGATGTATAAGTGTCTGGATGAAGAATTTAGTAGGTGCATGACTGACTGTATGAAAGAGTGATTAAATGTGTCTCACTGAGTGCATGGGTTAGTGACTAAACTGTCTTAATTTGTGCATCAGTATGTCTGTTGTTGTGTAAGCTACAGCATGTGTTGATCAGTAGCTATATGAATAACTATATGGGTTATTGATTGGTTGCTCAAGTATTTGTTTGGGAGACTGAGTATGTGTGTGGGTGGCTGGGAGGTGTGTCAGTCTGTGCATAGATGTGTAAGCAGTTGATTCACTAGGTGTATGAGTTCAAGAGTGCATGTGGAAACAGCTATATGGGTGGTTGACTGTGCATGGGTGTCTTGGTGAGTGAATGGATATCTCAGTGCTACATGTGCAAGTAAATACGTATGTAAAACACAATACATCTGAGAGTTGACATATATAAATAACTGTGGATAAGAGCCAGTGAATGTGTGAGTGGCTGTATGGATCACTGTGAGCTTGTATCAGGGATTGTATAAGAGAGTAAATATGTGTTAGAATATGTTTGAATAAGTAAGGTGTGTATAACTGTATAGTTGAGGAAATGGAGGTGTGATTGATTCTTTCCATGACTGACTAGGTGTGTGAGTAACTCCATGGATGAGTGACAGTCTGTGAGTGTCTGTTTATACTGAGTGTATGTAAGATTATATTAGAGTCTGAAGAGGTTCATTGTATTATCACATGACTGATGTCATCAGTGATGTGATCAGTGATGTCAAATGAGATGTCATCAGTGATGTCATTTGAGTTGTCATCAGTGATGTCATCAGTGATGTCACTGACCATGTCATGAATGATGTAATATGTGACATCATCAGCAGTGGATTGCGGGTGCTCGATATATAGTTAGCGCATCTAACTATATATGGAATTTCAATGGTTTTATGCGAGTAAAATAAGGTTTTGTAAATGCAAATCCCTAACTATATATGGCCTAAAACCAATGGTTTTTTCATTGAATTTTCAAGGTTTTGTAAATGCAAATTCCTAACTATATATCCACTATAACCTATGGTTTTTTCAGTGAATTTCAATGGTTTTTTAATAGCAAATATGAAAAGCTTTAAAATGTCAAGTACGTGATAGATAAAAACTTTTTCGTGTTTATGCACGCTGATGTGCTTTGAACGCTGCCCCCCTCCCCTCTTTTCTCTTAGTAGTACTCTCTCTTTGCAGATACTGAAGAGTAGTTAACGCAGGCCTTTACCCCCGTTGTAATCCGTCCTGCCTGCTTGTCTCTCTATTTGATTGATTATTATCCAAGCATTTACTGTTTTACAATTGATTCTCTTTGGTTCATTCTCTATTTACAAACAAGCACAAAGTCGCAATACTCTGTTTAGTCTTTGCAGATCGGGAAAAATCGTGTAAAAAAATAAAAGTAATCAAGCAAAATCAGTACGCCACTAATTGGATCTTTTTTTGACCTCGCTAAAATAGAAATATTATAAACAACCCTTCATGAGAAATACGAAAATAGTGAGATGAACTGAGCTCCACACCATGAGGGCTGCAAGACAGCTCGGCTCCATCCCCCATCCCGCCCAAAATAACGACAAACCCTATGCAAATATTAAAAATATAGACAACACACCAGCAAAGAAACAGGGTAAAACATTTTATTAAATAACTATTTACATAACGTTGGTTTATAAGATGATGTCAGTAGTGGACCGATGTGTGAATAGGTCGAAAGCAGCACAAGGCGCCAAGATCCGGATGGCAAGTCCTGGATGTTGGGTGCCATAGTTCAGAGTTCTGAGTTTGAGCCTTTTTCAATGCCTGTGCTTTGTTGTTTCCCCTCCATCAAAAACAAAAAAAAATATATAAAACTGTGCAAAAATACCAAAAAAACAAAAAATGTTTACAAAAGCAGTGCTTGTAAGACTGTCTGAAGCTTATTTCCACCTACTGCAGCTTCACTATTCTCAAAGTAAGTGAGGGTCGTTTGTGGACATGACTGCATTTGAAAACAATGTTATATGGTACCTCCCTAAACCGCTTCACGGAGGCCCCCGAGGGACGGTGTGATGGCACGGACTCGGAGAAGACGCTTGGCTCCGACCCCCTCCCCAAGTCTTATAGCACTGGTGTAGCCTGAGATCGCCCCCGACATAGGCGGCCGGCTCCCGGGGTCCGGCGGAACTTTTTGCCTTTTGATGACTCTTCTATTCTGGACTTTGTCCCACAATCCGTTTCACCTGAAGACACGCTGTAGTGGGGCGCCCCTTTACCGTTTTAGTTGCCATTCCGCCCGCTTTTGCTACACTGTGCATCTTCCGCCATTCAGCTGTTTACCGCCCGCTCTTGCTACTACAGCGTCTCGCTCACCATGTAGTTAAGTTGCTCCCGCTCTTGCGGTGCAGCGATAGGCGGCTGCCACAGTACTCTCAAAATGGCGGCTGGCTCTTCGGTTTTGGGCCTGGACCACTAAAATGGCCCTGGGACACCTTGGAACTCGGACGCTTCCCTGATAGGGCTTGGGTCCCATTCTCGAAAGCGTCCCCTCAGCCGTGAAGATTCTACAAAAGTCTTGGTGGCCCCCGACTCCCGCAGGCTTCTGGTGGGGAGCGGTTGCCATGTCTGCTCGTGGAATGGCCACGACGGAGCTACGAGATGGTAGTGCTCTCATGCTGACGCCAGCTTTAGTCTGAAACATCCAGAACCACTGTAGACTACCAATTCGATCAGTTCCGGTAGCGCCCCAACATGACCCGGAAGAGAAGAACTTGCCCTCCCCTCTTTGACTGATGGTTCTTGTTGCCTGTCCCCTCTGTTGTCATTTAACAGAACTTTTTGGACTGCTGAAAGGGGTTGTGTTCCGAACGCTGGTTGGTGGAGACATTTTGACTATATTCTTGACGTACGTTGTCGCGTAATGCGTTATATGACACGCCGCGTTAGCGCACACGGAAGTGATCCGGGGCGCGGCGCGCAGCGCGCAACGTAAGCATAACAGGTCATGTGACTTGTTAATAAAACTTTTCATTGGTTCATTTTACTTTTGTTATTTTAATGATGAAAAGCTTGGTCATATGACCTAAAAATTACGCTTTTTATTGTTTTCGAACATTATTTTTTTTAAACATATAGGTTATAATATTCCAGGCTAATGTACTTTCCCGGAAAATTTACAACTGTCCTGCAAGTAAAATATATTCCTTTTTCGAGAAAAAGGGCGTTTCTTCGTCCCATGACGGAGCCGTTGAGCAAAAGAGGCTCGGCCTGCTGTCTTAGTCGCTGAAACGCCTGAATATCAGATTCTTATCGATCACTTTATGTTGCAGGAGTGAAAAACACAACTGCCCTTGACCATTTATCTTTACTGCGTTCCTACATATTATACCTTTTATCCGTCATGTAATTGGACTACTTTATTTCACTTGCCTTTTACTGATTCGAAAACAGTGACTAAAAGTAAAAACTTTACCAATGTAAATACTACTACCATGTTTTGTTTTAAAAACCTTTATTGTGAAAATGTCAGTATACAAATACGGGCCTATAACCACGTGGGCCGGCCAGGGAGCAAACTGGAATCGTATACGATGAGGAGACATTTACATTGTAGAGGAACGTAACAAGCGGGCCATTAGGTTGCAAGAACTAAGGTGTCTAACAGTTGCGGAATCGGTGGACGTACATTTTGTAATTAAAATACGACAGGGCCACTTACAAAAAAGTTATCTAGATATACATTTGCGTGCAAGTACCATGGGGGACGTTAATTCGAACTTTCAATAGTACAGTAATCAATAACACATCAGAACTTAATATCAATAGGGATGTCGAAATATTCAATCAATTCTCGTCCCCGCCCGCCATGAGCATCAAAACTGCATTCATATCTCATGATATCAAGGTTGTTCAACTAGTACACAACAATAAGTTACGAGTCCCATTTATACCGGCGCCATTTTGGGCGAGTCCGGGCAGGTCCAAGATATAGTCAAAATGTCTCCACCAACCATCGGCCAGACCAGAACCCCTTTCGGCCCTTTATGCTACAAGATGGTGTCTTCCATTCAGAAAATATTGTTGGCAGCATTTTGAAAGGAAACAGAAACAGCCGTTCTCCTAGTGAGTTTCACATTGTTACATTTAGGAAGGATGTTGAAGAGTAGTATGTGGAAAATCTGAAGCCATTTTTCTACAAACTCTCAATCAGACTTGGATGGAAAAAAAATCCTGAAGAATGTACAAACTGAAAACCAATTTTTGTCTGTATAGCATCAACAGCAACGCTTGAGTCAGCTTTGTGTCAAGCCGCCATTTTCATTCAATCAATAGCGTCCCCCTGCACACATTCAGGGACCTGGTTGTGTCTTCAGATGAAACGGATTGTAGGAAAAGAAGCAGAAAGGAAAAGGAAAAAAGTCCAGCCGGACCTCGGGAGCCGGCCGCCTATGTTATGTGCGACCTTTGGCCACACCAGGGCAATAGTGAAGCTGCAGCAGGTGCAAATAAGCTTCAGACAGTCTTACAAGCACTGCTCAGAACTCTCAACTATGGCACTCAACATCCAGGACTTGCCATTCGGATCTTGGCGCCTTGTGCTGGTTCCGACCTATTCACACATCGGTCCACTACTGACATCACCTCATAAGCCAACTGGGCACCCCACGCCGACTTTCGGCGCAGCATTGTAGGATGGCCACACCAGTGCGGCAACTTGCTGGACACAACCTCGGTGCCATCCGGATCTCAGCGCGTTCGACTCACTGTACCGCAAGAGTGACCAGAACTCAGCTGGACACGCCGTCTTTCGGCGTAGCATTGTAGGATGGCCACACCAGTGCGGCAACTTGCTGGACACCACCTCGGTGCCATCCGGATCTCGGCGCGTTCGAGTCACTGTACCGCAAGAGTGACCGCAACTCAGCTGGACACGCCGTCTTTCGGCGCAGCATTGCAGGATGGCCACACCAGTGCGGCAATTTGCTGGACACCACCTCGGTGCCATCCGGATCTCGACGCGTTGTGCTGCCTTCGGCCTATTCGCACATCGGTCCGCTACTGACGCCGCCTCACGTGCCAACGGATTTTCTACGCTTTTTGTAGCCCTATGCCGCATAACAGGTCATGTGACTTGTTTATAAAACTTTTCATTGGTTCATTTTACTTTTGGTTTCCTAAAGATGGAAGGCTTGGTCATATGACCTAAAAATAACACTTTTCATTGGTTTAGAACATTTTTTTTTCCCACACGATGAAAGCCCCACCTTGTTTCTGGATCATTCAGACTGAAGCTGGCGTCAGCATGAGAGCACCACCATCTCGTGGCTCCGTCGTGGTCATTCCGCGAGCAATCATGGCAGCCGCTCCCCACCGGAAGCCTGCGGGAGTCGGGGGCCCCCAAGACTTTTGTAGAATCTTCACGGCTGAGGGGACGCTTTTCGAGAATGGAGCCCAAGCCCTAGCAGGCAAGCGTCCGAGTTCCAAGGTGTCCCAGGGCCATTTCAGTGGACCAGGCCCAAAACCGAAGAGCCGTCCGCCATTTTAAGAGTCATGTGGCAGCCGCCTATCGCTGCACTGCAAGAGTGGGAGCAACTCAACAACATGGTGAGCGAGACGCTGTAGCCGCAAGAGCGGGCGCAACTCAGCTGGATGGCCGCCACCTGGGGAGGCCCGTTCACGCCGCCTCCCCCACGCCCCCCCCCCCGGGCCGCCCCAGACCAATTTTCGGAGCAGCATTGTAGGATACCAAAACCAGTGCGGCAGTTTACTGGACATCACCTGGGTGCCATCAACATCTCAGCGCGTTCTGCTGCCTTGGGACTATTCGCACAACAGACCGCTACTGACGAGGCCTCCCCCCGCACCACCCGGGACGCCCCACGCCAATTTTCGGAGCAGCATTGTAGGATCCCAAAACCAGTGCGGCACCCAGGCGACATCACCTGGGTGCCGTCCAGAACTCAGCACGTTGTGCTGCCTTGGGACTATTCGCACAAAAAACAGCTTCTGACCATTGTTGCTTTTTTGGGTGAAAAATGTTTAAATGTTTTTACAGTTTTTGTTCCGTTCATTATATTTAAAAGTTAATAAAGTTTTATAATCTTACTTTGTTGGAGTGTTATATATTTTTTTTAAAAACGGGTGAATGGGGCCTTGAATCGGGTTATTGTCATGTGTGGGCTTTGGAAGTGTGCTGCTGCAGGATCGGACATTTCAAACTCAAATGCACGTTCTTTTTCTTACCTTTCCGAAGCATGGAGCGCAATAGCAGGCAGAGAAAGGGTGATGCACGTGTTGAACACTACCTGACCTGGCAAGTTGCTGGCAGTGCCCCCCCGCCCGCTCCTGAAAGAGAGCACACACACACCGCCGCCCCGAGTACTTCACAAATCTTTAAAAGACCATGCGCTTGTTCATGAGGCTTAAATGGTTTATCACCTCTTCAAGAACCCCTGCATCGAACCTCTGACGTTTCCTGGAAAAATTACCACGTAACACAATACCAAGCCCTGTCAGCTGAAACCCCCGAGGAATCGTGGGGCATATTATCAAGGGGGTTTATCGCCGCTTTTTTGGCTTTAAAAGCCATGAAAGCGGAGATAAAATTATCTCCCTATTACCAAGCTGTCGCTAACACCAGTTAGTGACAGCTAAAAGGAGATAGCGACCATCTTGGGCCCCGCTTTGCATGTCAGTGATACTTATCACTAATGACATGCAAAGTGGGCGTGCCAAGATGTTAGCGACTGGAAACAGTCCCTAACATCGCTATCTCCTATTACCAACTTTTGGAGATATTCGCGCTAAGCGCGAATATCTCCAAAAGCTAACACCTGCCCTGAGCAGTTCTTAGCCATGTTATCCAATGGGAGGTGGATAACATGGCTAAGAGCATTTGCTCGATAATACATGAATATCGCTGACTTTTCTGCGATAATAGCAAGGTTTATCTGCGATAAAAATCGCCGATGTGCGGCGATAATTTTTGTCTCTAAACAAGTTAGAGACAAAAATTATCGCTAGTTGTTCGTAATATGCCCCCGGGTTTTTGCTTGCAGAAATCGGGAGGCGGGAGACTAGCACTAAAATCAGTAGTCTCACGCCTGAATCAGGAGGGTTGGCATGTCTGGATTCTCTACAGCTGGGGCCATAAACTACATCCGCAGGGGTAGGTGATAGCCTGGGACCAGCCTGGCATCTAAAATGGCTGCCGTGCACGACAAAATTGTGGCATTGGAAAAAAGGCAAGATGGCGCAGCCACTGGAAGAGATGTATCAACATATATGAGCCTCCTCAGCCACCCTCAGGAAACATAGGGGATTAGGATACGTCTCCCGCACCCCCTTATACCTAGTAATTTAATTAACAAAGCACAAAATGGCGAATTCCCGTTTCGCTACCAGTTTGCGGCCCAGTTTGCGGCCCGTGAAGCGCTTCTACCGTGAAAAATCATTTTTTTTTAATTTTCCCCACGGGACCCTTTAATAACCCCAACAACATTCCTAGGGGGTCAAGAGGGGTATACCTTGCCCCCTTTCATTAAATTCCCCCTTCGTTTTTCACCTCTTCTTCTCTCTTGATCCTACCGAGAGATAAGATGGCGGCCGCTCCGGACTGTCACGCAGCAAAAAAGAAAAAAGCTCACGCACAGCCGCTGGAAGAGATGTATCAACATATATGAGCCTCCTCAGCCACCCTCAGGAAACATAGGGGATTAGGATACGTCTCCTGCACCCCCTTATACCTAGTAATTTAATTAACGAAGCACAAAATGGCGAATTCCCGTTTCGCTACCAGTTTGCGGCCCAGTTCGCGGCCCGTGAAGCGCTTCTACCGTGAAAGATCATTTTTTTTTTATTTTCCCCACGGGACCCTTTAATAACCCCAACAACATTCCTAGGGGGTCAAGAGGGGTATACCTTGCCCCCTTTCATTAAATTCCCCCTTCGTTTTTCACCTCTTCTTCTCTCTCGATCCTACCGAGAGATAAGATGGCGGCCGCTCCGGACTGTTTAGAATGTTGACAGACACCGGAGGGCCAATCAGCTTTCTGCACGCAAAGTTCCGTTTCGCGAAAAGTAAGCGAACCGGTGCGCAGCCTGGAGCGCTGTTACAGATATATATCTTGTTTTAAACGTTAATTTCTCAAAAACTACTGGAGCACATATATTGAGACCTAGCAAAGGCACATCGGGCTAACAGTCCCTACAATTTTGCCAAGTTTCGTGCAAATCCATTCAGCCGTTCGAGCTAAAAGTGAGTCCAACCGCCCTATGGAAATTAACATGGGAAAAACGCGTTTTGGGACCCCCCTTTTTTCTCGGCCCCCCCTTGATGAAACCCCCCCAAATTTTCAAGGGCTGCTCAGAAACAAAATGTGCCATTTTCCTGAAAATTTCAGCCGGTTCCGTCCACAAACGCCAAAGTTATTAGACATAGAATTTTCAAAAATCCCATAGGGAATAAATCCTAACTATATATACCTACTGGCGATAGCCAGTAGGTAATATATATATATATATATATATATATATATATATATATATATATATATATATTCTCACTAAACGCCCTTGCGCTCAAGAGGGGCACTCGACGCTGTCCACAGTGTTCGCCTCTTGCAGTCTGCTTGCTGTCAGCCCAGAATTCCATCCATGCTCGACGCGTTTCGAGGCATCACGCCTCTTAGTCATGAGCTTGTACACAGAGGGGCGGATAACATCACCTGTTTCATACTTAATTTATTTTCAGGAACCGCCTTTAGTGGGTGTGGTCGACAATAGTTGTCCCTTGGCATGCTGGTAATGGTAGTTAAGCAGGTGAGTACTTCAGTGATTCACTATAGTAGGCTCCGCTCCTCAGTCACAATTAAAAGCATTGAAAGCCTTTAGGAGGAAGGGGCTTTCTTCATGCAGGCTTGTTGGGCATTTGAACAGCGTGCTTCATGCGGAGGGAGTGTTTCCTTCCACAGCCTTTCCAAGCATAGGAAATGGTGCTCCTCTTGTTAGGCGTGGCTCGGGCAGCCACGCATTATATTTTCTCACTAAACGCCCTTGCGCTCAAGAGGGGCACTCGACGCTGTCCACAGTGTTCGCCTCTTGCAGTCTGCTTGCTGTCAGCCCAGAATTCCATCCATGCTCGACACGTTTCGAGGCATCACGCCTCTTAGTCATGAGCTTGTACACAGAGGGGCGGATAACATGCAGGCTTGTTGTGCATTTGAACAGCGTGCTTCACGCGGAGGGAGTGTTTCCTTCCACAGCCTTCCCAAACCAAGGGATACACCCTACGAAACCGAGTCACGAACAAATAGTGGCCAACGGAGAGCCATGTCTTAACAAGAGCTGAGGAAAATCTACTAAACAAAGGCCTCACATTTTGCCCGGAAAAGCATTTTGATCCGGTAGAAACAAAAATCGATTTGTACAAATACACATGAAAACTCAAACTGGCTAAATTCTTTAAAAAGCAAAATATCCAAATAAATAATAAATCAAGCATGAATGACAAGGTTGAGAATGAAAAACATATAACCATTGCTGAAATTCCTGCCATGCGAACAGCCTTTGAACTAGCAAATGAAATGGATGATTTGACAATAACGGACAGTCAAATGTTATCTAACATGGGACAGGTCACGAATCAACATCTAAAAACTACATTCAAGAAACAAACGAGATTTTGTCCTATGCTACACCCAGGAAACAAAATTGATATTTTCTTTGATTTAATGAATGCTGACCTTGAAAAAATGCAAAAGATTAAACACAAAGGAAAAAATGAAATTATGTCAATTCTGGAAAGAAAAGCACTGCGATCTTTGATGGAAAATGAATCACTTGAAATCAAACCAGCCGATAAGGGTGGAAATATAGTCCTAATGGATAAATGTGACTATATACAAGAAGCTATGCGTCAACTTAATGAAACTAAAAACTATGAGAGATTAAAAAAGAATCAGATCAATGATTTGATCGCTGAACTAAACATCAAGTTGACCAAATGGGAAAAATTAGGACTATTGACCAACCAGAAAGTACAATTTCTGACTAATGAGGATCCTGTTATGCCCACCATGTACTTTCTGCTGAAAGTGCATAAAACATTAAGGAAACCACCAGGCAGGCCCATTATAGCAAGTTGTTGTTCACTGTATGACAATCTTTCTATCTACGTGGATTCTTTTTTGGCACCTATAGTCCCCACATTAACATCGTATCTTAAAGATACAGGAGACTTCCTTCGTAACTTGATGAACATTGCTTGGGTCGATGGATAAAATTGGCTACCATCGTAGTCTCCTTGTACACTTCCATAACTCATAAAACGGGACTTACTGCCATGGAATTTTTCCTCAAACAGAAACCATTGGAAGAACTCCAACATTGGCAAATGATTAAAGAAATGACGGAGCTATGTCTTAAAAATAATGTCTTTCTCTTTAATAAAACACATTATGCCCAAAGATCTGGAACCGCTATGGGCGTAACTTTTTCACCGAGCTACGCTAACCTTGCAATGGGCTACTGGGAAAGAACAATAGCCTGGGATGAAGAGAATGACCTCCACACATTAAAGATTGTAATTTGGCTCTGTTTCATCGACGATTTATTCCTGATCTGGAATGGTACTGAAATTGAATTTTCTGAATATCTAAACCAATTGAACAACAACGATCTGGGACTGAAATTTACATCAGCTATCAGCGAAAAGGAGATTGGGTTTTTAGATACAAAGGTCTACATAGAAAATGGACAATTGGAAACCACTGTTCATAGAAAAAGTACTGCAACTAACAGTGTTCTACATGGAGACAGTTTCCATCCTACAACTTTAAAAAAGAGTATACCTTACGGTGAATTCATTCGTATGAAAAGAAACTGCTCGAATCCAGAGGAAATTAATCAAAAATACAAGGAGACAACTAAAAGATTCCTCAAACGAGGATATAACTATAAAGATATCAAAAAAGGAGAACTGAAAGCTAGAAAACTCAGTAGAACACAAACTCTGATCGATAAAAAGCAAGTGGAATCACCATCTAAACCAGAACCGATCAGAATGATCATGACCTATAGCAAAGAGAGTCAAAACGTAAGAAGGATCCTTAACAAATATTGGAACATCATTAAAAAAGATCCAGATATCGGTGATCAAGTAAGCGAACATCCTCTTGTAACGTTTAGAAAACCACCTACATTGCAAGACAAACTAGTGAACAGTCACTTTAAGATGAAAAAGAAAAATGACTGGTTGACCTCCAGACAGAAAGGCTTTACCAAATGTCTTCATTGTAAGACTTGCACAGTAGGATCGTTCCTGAAATCCTTAAAAGATCCACAAAGAAAGACCTTCAACATAGAGGATACAATAACTTGCAAAACTACACATGTAGTTTATATTTTGACTTGTGCGTGTGGTAAGAATTACATTGGAATGACGACGTGTCCGTTACATAAAAGAATTCTGGAGCACATCCGAGCAATTCAAAATGGGGACATGTCCTACGCCATCGCTAAGCATATGTCATTGCACATTGGCAAAACATGGAAAGACATACGCTTCAGTGGGATAGCAACGATACTTCCCAATGAAAGAGGAGGCCATCGAAAACTGCAACTGAGGAGATTAGAGTCACGTCTAATCATACACTTTCAAACTAGGACGCCGAGAGGATTGAATATGGACGATGAAATGTAAGTACATCTCTAATGATCTTCTGATTGTTGGGGACTAAAACAAACAAAAAAACAAAAAATATATGGGAGCTCTTGACTCCATGCATTATGCAGACTTTATGAAAATCACTTTCTTAATACAACTTTTTGGGCACTGAGCCCTATATAATGTCTAATTGAGGATGGGACTATCAATGAGGAACTATGGCACTAAGCCAGCAAATGAACTACTACAACATAGACATTACATCTGAAAATTTGGTAAATAATGTACTGTGTGTCGGAATAACCAATACTTAGGTTAGATGGAATTTTTCCACGCATAAAACCGACTTTCATAAAAAATCCTTGGAAGACTCTCCTGTCCCCTCTTAAACTCTTGTAAATAATTTAACAATGATGAACATAATGTTTAATTTGGTAAAATGTATTCATATGCAATGCTTTAAAAACGTTTTTGATTTCCAATTGTTTTGGTAAACTACATCTCCCAGGATGCTTCATTATAAGCTGATGGGTAGTAAATATATATAAGGTGAAAATAGAAAATGGACTAGTGGCAACACTGTGATCAAGACCTGCGGTCGAAACGCGTAGGTGAATGGGGCTCCTTGAGTCTCTTGAATAAAACCCTATTTTGAGCAATTTGGACGAGTGCAGACATTATTTTCTATTTGGTGAAGGATTTATTGTGGGGACACGTTCATCCCTGCTGTCTGGCACCGACCGTTAAAAGTGTGCACCTTCTTAGGAACGAATTGGTGGCAAAATACATATATATATACATATATATATATATATATTCAATGAAAAAACCATTGGTTTTAGGCCATATATAGTTAGGGATTTGCATTTACAAAACCTTATTTTACTCGCATAAAACCATTGAAATTCCATATATAGTTATAAGCGCTAACTATATATCGCGCACCCGCAATCCACTGCTGATGATGTCACATATTACATCATTCATGACATGGTTAGTGACATCACTGATGACATCACTGATGACATCTCAAATGACATCACTGATGACATCACTGATGACATCATCCAGTGACTGTATGTTTCTGTAAAGTTAAAATATCTCTTACATATTGAAGAATGAGTGGATATATAAGTGTCTGGATGAAGGATTTAGTAGGTGCATGACTGACTGTATGAGTGAGTGATTAAATGTGTCTCACTGAGTGCATGGGTTAGTGACTAAACTGTCTTAATTTGTGCATCATTATGTCTGTTGTTCTGTAAACTGTTGCATGTGTTGATAAGTAGCTATATGAGTAACTATATGGGTTTTTGATTGGTTGCCCAAGTATTTGTATGGGATACTGAGTGTGTGTGTGGGTGGCTGGGAGGTGTGTGACTCTGTGCATAGATGTGTGAGCAGTTGATTCACTAGATGTATGGTTTCAAAAGTGCATGTGGAAACAGCTTTATGGGCGGTTGACTGTGTGCATGAGTGTATTGGTGAGTGAATGGATATCTCAGTGCTACATGTCAAAGTAAGTACATATGTAAAACACAGTACATGTGAGAGTTGACATATATAAATAACTGTGCATAAGAGCCAGTGAATGTGTGAGTGGCTGTATGGATCATTGTGAACTTGTATCAGGGATTGTATAATAGAGTAAATATGTGTTAGTATATGTTTGAATAAGTAAAGTTTGTATAACTGTATAGTTGAGGAAATGGAGGTGTGATTGATTCTTTGCATGACTGACTAGGTGTGTGAGTAACTCCATGGATGAGTGACAGTCTGTGAGTGTCTGTTTACACTGATTGTATCTAAGGTTATATTAGAGTCTGAAGAGGTTCATCGTATTATCACATGAATGATATCATCAGTGATGTTATCAGTCATGTCAAATGAGATGTTTTCAGTGATGTCATCAGTGATGTCATTTGAGATGTCATCAGTGATGTCATCAGTGATGTCACTAACCATGTCATGAATGATGTAATATGTGACATCATCAGCAGTGGATTGCGGGTGCGCGATATATAGTTAGCGCTTATAACTATATATGGAATTTCAATGGTTTTATGCGAGTAAAATAAGGTTTTGTAAATGCAAATCCCTAACTATATATGGCCTAAAACCAATGGTTTTTTCATAGAATTTTCAAGGTTTTGTAAATGCAAATTCCTAACTATATATCCACTATAACCTATGGTTTTTTCTGTGAATTTCATTGGTTTTTTAATAGCAAATATGAAAAGCTTTAAAATGTCAAGTACGTGATAGATAAAAACATTTTCGTATTTATGCACGCTGATGTGCTTTGAACGCTGCACCCCCCCCCTCCCCTCTTTTGTCTTAGTAGTACTCTCTCTTTGCAGATACTGAAGGGTAGTTAACGCAGGCCTTTACCCCCGTTGTAATCCGTCGTGCCTGCTTGTCTCTCCATTTGATTGATTGTTGTCCAAGCATTTACTGTTTTAGAATTGGTTCTCTTTGGATCATTCTCTATTTACAAACAAGCACAAAGTCGCAATACTCTGTTTAGTCTTTGCAGATAGTGAAAAATCGTGTAAAAAAATAAAAGTAATCGAGCAAAATCAGTAGGCCACTAATTGGATCTCTTTTTGACCTCGCTAAAATAGAAATATTAGGAACAACCCTTCATGAGAAATACGAAAATAGTGAGATGAACAGAGCTCCACACCATGAGGGCTGCAAGACAGCTCGGCTCCATCACCCATCCCGCACAAAATAACGACAAACCCTATGCAAATATTAAAAATATAGACAACACACCAGCAAAGAAACAGGGTAAAACATTTTATTAAAAAACTATTTACATAACGTTGGTTTATAAGATGATGTCAGTAGTGGACCGATGTGTGAATAGGTCGAAAGCAGCACAAGGCTCCAAGATCCGGATGGCAAGCTCCTGGATGTTGGGTGCCATAGTTCAGAGTTCTGAGTTTGAGCCTTTTTCAATGCCTGTGCTTTGTTGAATCAAAATGGCGGCTTGACACAAAGCTGACTCAAGCGTTGCTACTGATGCTATGCAGACCAAAACTGGTTTTCAGTTTGTACATTTTTCTAGATTTTTCAATCCAAGTTTGGTTGACTTTGTAGAACGATGGCTTCAAATTTTCAACATACGGTGTGGTGGCGCTGACTGGGAGGGGGCGCTTCGCTCCTGCCCCCTCCCCAAGTAAGATTTTCATACGTGAAAGTACGTTAATGGTTTTGGTCCCTGAGTTGCTTCGATGCCACTGCCATTCTCAAATGGCATAAGTTCTGGATGTTGGGTGCCATAGTTAAGAGTTCTGAGCAGTGCTTGTAACACTGTCTGAAGCTTATTTCCACCTACTGCAGCTTCACTATTCTCAAAGTAAGTGAGTGTCGTTTGTGGACCTGACTGCATTAGAAAACAATGTGATATGTTACCTTCCTAAACAGCTTGACGGAGGCCCCTGAGGGGCAGTGTAATGGCCATGGACTCGGAGAAGACGCTTGGCTCCGACACCCTCCCCAAGTCTTATAGCACTGGTGTAGCCTGAGATCGCCCCCGACATAGGCGGCCGGCTCCCGGGGTCCGGCAGAACTTTTTGCCTTTTGATGACTCTTCGATTCTGAACCTTGTCCCACAATCCGTTTGACCTGAAGACACGCTGTAGTGGGGCGCCCCTTTACCGTTTCAGTTGCCATTCCGCCCGCTTTTGCTACACTGTGCCTCTTCCGCCATTCAGCTGTTTACCGCCCGCTCTTGCGACTACAGCGTCTCGCTCATCATGTAGTTGAGTTGCTCCCGCTCTTGCGGTGCAGCGATAGGCGGCTGCCACAGGACTCTCAAAATGGCGGCCGGCTCTTCGGTTTTGGGCCTGGTCCACTAAAATGGTCCTGGGACACCTTTGAACTCGGACGCTTCCCTGATAGGGCTTGGGTCCCATTCTCGAAAAGCGTCCCCTCAGCCGTGAAGATTCTACAAAAGTCTTGGGGGCCTCCGACTCCCGCAGGCTTCTGGTGGGGAGCGGCTGCCATGATTGCTCGTGGAATGGCCACGACGGAGCTACGAGATGGTAGTGGTCTCATGCTGACGCCAGCTCTAGTCTGAAACATCCAGAAACACTGTAGACTACCAATTCGATCAGTTCCGGTAGCGCCCCAACATGACCCGGAAGAGAAGAACTTGCCCTCCCCTCTTTGACTGATGGTTCTTGTTGCCTGTCCCCTCTGTTGTCATTTAACAGAACTTTTTGGACTGCTGAAAGGGGTTGTGTTCCGAACGCTGGTTGGTGGAGACATTTTGACTATATTCTTGACCTACGTTGTTGCGTAATGCTTTATATGACACGCCGCGTTAGCGCACCCGGAAGTGATCCGAGGCGCGGCGCGCAGCGCGTAACGTAAGCATAACAGGTCATGTGACTTGTTAATAAAACTTTTCATTGGTTCATTTTACTTTTGTTAATTTAATGATGAAAAGCTTGGTCATATGACCTAAAAATTACGCTTTTTATTGTTTTCGAACAATATTTTTTTTTCAAACATATGTTATAATATTCCAGGCTAATGTACTTTCCCGGAAAGTTTACAACTGTCTTGCAAGTAAAATATATTCCTTTTTCGAGAAAAAGGGCGTTTCTTCCTTCCATGACGGAGCCGTTGAGTAAAAGAGATTCGGCCTGCTGTCTTAGTCGCCGATACGCCCGATTATCAGATTCTTATCGATCACTTTATATTGCAGACATGAAAAACACAACTGCCCTTGACCATTTATCTTTACTGCGTTCCTACATATTATACCTTTTATCCGTCATGTAATTGGACTGCTTTATTTCACTTGCCTTTTACTGATTCGAAAACAGTGACTAAAAGTAAAAACTTTACCAATGTAAATACTACTACCGTGTTTTGTTTTAAAAACCTTTATTGTGAAAATGTCAGTATACAAATACGGGCCTATAACCACGTGGGCCGGCCACGGAGCAAACTGAAATCGTATATGATGAGGAGACATTTACACTGTAGAAGAACGTAACGAGCGGGCCATTAGGTTGCAAGAACAAAGGTGTCTAACAGTTGCGGAATCGGTGGACGTACATTTTGTAATTAAAATACGACAGGGCCACTTACAATAACATTTTCTAGATATACATTTGCGGGCTAGGAGTTACGAGTCCCATTTATACCGGCGCCATTTTGGGCGAGGCCGGGCAGGTCCAAGATATAGTCAAAATGTCTCCACCAACAATCGGCCAGACCAGAACCCCTTTCGGCCCTTTATGCTACAAGATGGTGTCTTCCATTCAGAAAATATTGTTGGCAGCATTTTGAAAAGAAACAGAAACAGCCGTTCTCCTAGTGAGTTTCACATTGTTACATTTAGGAAGAATGTTGAAGAGTAGTATGTGGAAAATCTGAAGCCATTTTTCTACAAACTCTCAATCAGACTTGGATGGAAAAAAAAAACCTGAAGAATGTACAAACTGAAAACCAATTTTTGTCTGTATAGCATCAACAGTAACGCTTGAGTCAGCTTTGTGTCAAGCCGCCATTTTCATTCAATCAATAGCGTCCCCCTGCACACATTCAGGGACCTGGTCGTGTCTTCAGATGAAACGGATTGTAGGAAAAGAAGCAGAAAGGAAAAGGCAAAAAGTTCCGCCGGACCTCGGGAGCCGGCCGCCTATGTCATGTGCGACCTTTGGCCAAACCAGGGCAATAGTGAAGCTGCAGCAGGTGCAAATAAGCTTCAGACAGTCTTACAAGCACTGCTCAGAACTCTCAACTGAGGCACTCAACATCCAGGACTTGCCATTCGGATCTTGGCGCCTTGTGCTGGTTCCGACCTATTCACACATCGGTCCACTACTGACATCACCTCATAAGCCAACGGGGCACCCCACGCCGACTTTCGGCGCAGCATTGTAGGATGGCCACACCAGTGCGGCAACTTGCTGGACACAACATCGGGGCCATCCAGATCTCGGCGCGTTCGACTCACTGTACCGCAAGAGTGACCGCAACTCAGCTGGACACGCCGTCTTTCGGCGCAGCATTGTAGGATGGCCACACCAGTGCGGCAATTTGCTGGACACCACCTCGGTGCCATCCGGATCTCGGCGCGTTCGAGTCACTGTACCGCAACAGTGACCGCAACTCAGCTGGACATGCCGTCTTTCGGCGCAGCATTGTAGGATGGCCACACCAGTGCGGCAATTTGCTGGACACCACCTCGGTGCCATCCGGATCTCGGCGCGTTCGAGTCACTGTACCGCAACAGTGACCGCAACTCAGCTGGACACGCCGTCTTTCGGCGCAGCATTGTAGGATGGCCACACCAGTGCGGCAATTTGCTGGACACCACCTCGGTGCCATCCGGATGTCGGCGCGTTGTGCTGCCTTCGGCCTATTCGCACATCGGTCCGCTACTGACGCCGCCTCACGTGCCAACGGATTTTCTACGCTTTTTGTAGCCCTATGCCGCATAACAGGTCATGTGACTTGTTTATAAAACTTTTCATTGGTTCATTTTACTTTTGGTTTCCTAAAGATGGAAGTCTTGGTCATATGACCTAAAAATAACACTTTTCATTGGTTTAGAACATTTTTTTTTCCCAAACGATGAAAGCCCCACCTTGTTTCTGGATCATTCAGACTGAAGCTGGCGTCAGCATGAGAGCACCACCATCTCGTGCCTCCGTCGTGGTCATTCCGCGAGCAATCATGGCAGCCGCTCCCCACCGGAAGCCTGCGGGAGTCGGGGGCCCCCAAGACTTTTGTAGAATCTTCACGGCTGAGGGGACGCTTTTCGAGAATGGAGCCCAAGCCCTAGCAGGCAAGCGTCCGAGTTCCAAGGTGTCCCAGGGCCATTTCAGTGGACCAGGCCCAAAACCGAGGAGCCGTCCGCCATTTTAAGAGCCATGTGGCAGCCGCCTATCGCTGCACTGCAAGAGTGGGAGCAACTCAACAACATGGTGAGCGAGACGCTGTAGCCGCAAGAGCGGGCGCAACTCAGCTAGATTGCCGCCACCTGGGGAGGCCCGTTCACGCCGCCTCCCCCACGCACCCTCCCCCTCCCGGGCCGCCGCACGCCAATTTTCGGAGCAGCATTGTAGGATACCAAAACCAGTGCAGCAGTGTACTGGACATCACCTGGGTGCCTGTCGTACATGTTGTGTCAGCCATGGGAAACTGGACACAGTCCCATCAACATCTCAACGCGTTCTGCTGCCTTGGGACTATTCGCACAACAGACCGCTACTGACGAGGCCTCCCCCCGCACCACCCGGGACGCCCCACGCTGTTTTTCTGTGCTGCATTGTAGGATCCCAAAACCAGTGCGGCACCCAGGCGACATCACCTGGGTGCCGTCCAGAACTCTGCACGTTGTGCTGCCTTGGGACTATTCGCACAAAAGACAGCTTCTAACCATTGTTGCTTTTTGAGTTCAAAAATG
Source organism: Lissotriton vulgaris (assembly GCF_964263255.1). Taxonomy (NCBI): domain Eukaryota; kingdom Metazoa; phylum Chordata; class Amphibia; order Caudata; family Salamandridae; genus Lissotriton; species Lissotriton vulgaris. The sequence goes on along the minus strand of NC_141691.1, from coordinate 742,092,672 downwards.
TTTAAATGTTTTTAGTTTTTGTTCCGTTCATTATAGTTAAAAGTTAATAAAGTTTTATAATCTTACTTTGTTGGAGTGTTATCTATTTTTTTAAAAACGGGTGAATAGGGCCTTGAATCGGGTTATTGTCATGTGTGGGCTTTGGAAGTGTGCTGCTGCAGGATCGGACATTTCAAACTCAAATGCACGTTCTTTTTCTTACCTTTCCGAAGCATGGAGCGCAATAGCAGGCAGAGAAAGGGTGATGCACGTGTTGAACACTACCTGACCTGGCAAGTTGCTGGCAGTGCCCCCCCGCCCACTCCTGAAAGAGGGCACACACACACCGCCGCCCCGAGTACTTCACAAATCTTTAAAAGACCATGCGCTTGTTCATGAGGCTTAAATGGTTTATCACCTCTTCTAGAACCCCTGCATCGACCCTCTGACGTTTCCTGGAAAAATTACCATGTAACACAATACCAAGCCCTGTCAGCTGAAACCCCCAAGGAATCGTGGGGCATATTATCAAGGGGGTTTATCTCCGCTTTTTTGGCTTTAAAAGCCATGAAAGCGGAGATAAAATTATCTCCCTATTACCAAGCTGTCGCTAACACCAGTTAGTGACAGCTAAAAGGAGATAGCGACCATCTTGGGCCCCGCTTTGCATGTCAGTGATACTTATCACTAATGACATGCAAAGTGGCGTGCCAAGATGTTAGCGACTGGAAACAGTCCCTAACATCGCTATCTCCTATTACCAACTTTTGGAGATATTCGCGCTAAGCGCGAATATCTCCAAAATCTAACACCTGCCCTGAGCAGTTCTTAGCCATGTTATCCAATGGGAGGTGGATAACATGGCTAAGAGCATTTGCTCGATAATACATGAATATCGCTGACTTTTCTGCGATAATAGCAAGGTTTATCTGCGATAAAAATCGCCGATGTGCGGCGATAATTTTTGTCTCTAAACAAGTTAGAGACAAAAATTATCGCTAGTTGTTCGTAATATGCCCCCGGGTTTTTGCTTGCAGAAATCGCGAGGCGGGAGACTAGCACTGAAATCAGTAGTCACACGCCTGAATCTGGAGGGTTGGCATGTCTGAATTCTCTACAGCTGGGGCCATAAACTACATCCGCAGGGGTAGGTGATAGCCTGGGACCAGCCTGGCATCTAAAATGGCTGCCGTGCACGACAAAATTGTGGCATTGAAAAAAAGGCAAGATGGCGCAGCCGCTGGAAGAGATGTATCAACATATATCAGCCTCCTCAGCCACCCTCAGGAAACATAGGGGATTAGGATACGTCTCCCGCACCCCCTTATACCTAGTAATTTAATTAACGAAGCACAAAATGGCGAATTCCCGTTTCGCTACCAGTTTGCGGCCCAGTTCGCGGCCCGTGAAGCGCTTCTACCGTGAAAAATCATTTTTTTTTTATTTTCCCCACGGGACCCTTTAATAACCCCAACAACATTCCTAGGGGGTCAAGAGGGGGATACCTTGCCCCCTTTCATTAAATTCCCCCTTCGTTTTTCACCTCTTCTTCTCTCTCGATCCTACCGAGAGACAAGATGGCGGCCGCTCCGGACTGTCACGCAGCAAAAAAAAAAAAAGCTCACGCACAGCCGCTGGAAGAGATGTATCAACATATATCAGCCTCCTCAGCCACCCTCAGGAAACATAGGGGATTAGGATACGTCTCCCGCACCCCATTATACCTAGTAATTTAATTAACGAAGCACAAAATGGCGAATTCCCGTTTCGCTACCAGTTTGCAGCCCAGTTCGCGGCCCGTGAAGCGCTTCTACCGTGAAAAATCTTTTTTTTTTTCATTTTCCCCACGGGACCCTTTAATAACCCCAACAACATTCCTAGGGGGTCAAGAGGGGGATACCTTGCCCCCTTTCATTAAATTCCCCCTTCGTTTTTCACCTCTTCTTCTCTCTCGATCCTACCGAGAGACAAGATGGCGGTCGCTCCGGACTGTTTAGAATGTTGACAGACACCGGAGAGCCAATCAGCTTTCTGCACGCAAAGTTCCGAAACGCGAAAAGTAAGCGGACCGGATCGCTGCCCGGAGCGCTGTTACAGATATATATCTTGATTTAAACGTTAATTTCTCAAAATCCACTGAAGCACATATATTGAGACCTAGCAAAGGCACATCGGGCTAACAGTCCCTACAATTTTGCCAAGTTTCGTGCAAATCCATTCAGCCGTTCGAGCTAAAAGTGAGTCCAACCGCCCTATGGAAAACTCAATGTAAAAAACGCGTTTTGGGACCCCCCTTTTTTCTCAGCCCCCCCTTGACGAAACCCCACCAAATTTTCAGGGGCTGCTCAGAAACAAAATGTGCCATTTTCTTGAAAATTTCAGCCGATTCCGTCCACAAACGCCAAAGTTATTAGACATAGAATTTTCAAAAATCCCATAGGGAATTAATCCTAACTATATATACCTACTGGCGATAGCCAGTAGGAAATATATATATATATATATATATATATATATATATATATATATATATATATATATATATATATATATATGAGTTTTCCAAGTCCGCTCTGCGCGCGCTGTCTGCGGCCCCGAGGGAGGTGGCACCAATGCCGGCCTAGCACGCCAGTATGCAAAGTTCCAAAAGTTCCGAAGTAACGGTGCTCTCAGATCCCAAATCACACGCAACTCCGCTGCTACTCCAAGGGTGTTTATTTTCCTGGAATATATCTATATATATATATATACATGTATATATATATATATATATATATATATATATATATATATATATATATATATATATATATATATATATATATATATATATATATATATATATATATATATATGTGTGTGTGTGTGTGTGTGTATATATATATATAAATATATATGTGTATATATATATATAAATATATATATGACATAAAATAATAAATATTAATTACATGAAATATTAAAATCTATTTTTTAAAATGAAGTACATTTAATATCCATTTTAACACATATACCAAACCTAATGAAAAAAGTTAAACACACACACATAATAAATAACAATAATGTTATATATATATATATCTAACAGCACATCTCCTTTCACAATAAAAAGAAGCAGAAACCTCAGCGGGGATAAAAGGCAGCTCCATTTAATTAACATTTCAAAGGCGATATATATATCTATATAAATATATATATATTTAGTTTAAAACAATTAATACACTATTAATTTAAATGTATTTTTAAATTATATTAACATTTACAAATATATACATGTACCAATAACATATATTCTAACAATAAAAAAGCATTCTATTATAAATGAAAACATTTAACTATTTAAAAATCTTTCAACCTAAATTTCCCACTCCAGTCAGTGCAACAGTAGGGAAAGTGTTGGAGAGTGGAGGGGTAAAAATTACTATTCCCACTCCAGTGAGTGCGACAAATGGGAAATTGTTGGATAGCGGAAGGGTAAAATGGGGTAAAAATTACAATGCTCACTCCAATCAGTGGAACAGTAGGGAAAGTGTTGGATAGCAGAGGGGGAAAAATTACTATTCCCTCTCCAAAAAGTGTAACTGTAGGTAAAGTGTTGGACAGCAGAGGTGTAAAAATTACTATTCCCACTCCAATGAGAGCAGTAGTAGGGAAAGTGTTGGATAATGGAAAGGTAAATATTACTATTCTTATGCCAGTGAGTGCAACAGTAGGGAAAGTGTTAGATAGTGCTGTGATACAAATTATTATTCCCACTCCAAACAGTGCAACTGTAGGGAAAGTGTTGGATTGCGGAGGGGTAACAATATTCTCAGTCCTTTCAAAATTAACAACAAACAAAAAATTAACTCCTTAACCGCGCACAAATTCCGCCGCACTGAGGGAGTTCTAATGAGTGGGTGGGGCCGCATCGGCCAACGGACGTGCACAGCACTAGCCAGGTAGTGCTCATGAATGGTGTTGGCCGATGCGCTCACAGAAAGGGTTAACAATGACTAAAATGATAAATAAAAAAATATAAATATGTTAAAAATTAAGATACAAATATATTTAATAATATTTTATTATGTAAAAACTGATTATAATGTTAATTACATATGACAAATACCTACAAGTATTATATTAAATAAAAAAAAAAATCAAACAAATAAATATTTTTAATTACAAAATATTTAGAAACAAAAACATTAATTATTACATAAATGTAGTTTTGTTCATTTCCTACCATATAACACCACACAATTCACAACCCACATCTAAAATGTGCAACAAAATGTACTTCCATAATTAACATAAGTACCAATTAAAGAAATATTAATTAAAAAACAAATTAAAATTCAGAAAAATTAATTAACCTCCCACACTTTACCCCTCAAACCCCACAACACACACCTAAAATTAATTAAAAAATTTTCATGATTAATTTTCAATCAATTAATTAACATAAATTAACAATTAATTATTAATTCAAAAATAATTTATTCCCACCTTTTACCCCACCTAAAACCCATAACCCACACCTAGAATTAATGACACAATTTCCATATTTGATATTCAATTAATTAATTACAATTATCCACTTTACCTATTAAATCCTACAACACACACCTAAAGCAAATTTATATAATTATTTATCAATTAGTTAATTAATATTAATTAACAACCAATGAATAATTAATTACAAATATATTTACTTCTCACAATTAACACTATAAATTACTTCCCAAGCTATTCCTCTATAAACCCACAACCCGCTACGTGCTACATTTAATTAAAATAAAATTGATAACTACTAAAATTGTAACTCATATATTGAAAAACATAAGCAATACATACACAAAAAAATATTTCAACAAAAATACCTAACTAATTAAAAAAATCAATATTTTAAATATTTCTCAAACCTTATTTATGACTTCTATATCTTTAAAACAATATTTCTTACCTTATATTTGATATTTTTGACCACGATATTCTTGCTGCCGAAATTTCTGTGTCATGATATTTCCAACTCGATATTTATGTAAGTCTACATTTCCAACTCGGTATGCTGTCTGAATACCATGCTCACACCTCATTATATCATCCCACGGGTAATGTTTAGCAGAAAGGGTCAACTGATTGATGAAAGTCACCATTCAACTCGCTATTGCAAATCATTGTGATGCAGAAGGAAAGATAGCTAGTATGGTGTGGGCATATCACACCACCATGCACAGTACCACAAGGAAAGTTCCCGTCCAAGTTCAGAGTGACTGCTTGCCAGGTATCAAGGAGTCGATTAGGATGGCAGTCGGAAAACCATTCCGACTGCCGTGGTAGAGAAAATTAACCGTTCACATGTACTGCTGGAAAACCGTTTATCAGATTAGGATGAACAGCCCGAGAAATCTGACCGCAGCGGAAAGATTTCACAAACGTCCACCGGGAGGGTCCAGAGCAGGTGAAAATAAATCAGCAGCAGTCGGATTTGATGCGGAAAGAACCAAAACCACCGCACAACCAGCGGATTGACCGCACGTGAAATTAGGATACATTTGAGATGACAGTGGAAAGATCAGTTGTTTCTGATCGCCGCAATCGCAGCAAATGATGAATGGGAGAGCCGGCGGAAGGGCTATTGTATTCCGACCACTGGCGTTGCTCCGGAAGAGTAATGGCGGTCGAAAGCAACCACACAACAAGGCTATCAAGTTTGGCCATCAATTAGGCTCAGCCTCAAAAAAGCCTAACACACCCCAATGACACATCCCCATGGCAAATAAAAAATACACACCTTTCATGAATACTCTTTTTTGACTCACCCACATAGCTGAATATAAAACCAGCCCCTTCCCTGACCAGAATCCTTTGCACAACTCCACAACTGAAAGGCCCAACCCCACAACACAAAGGAGAGGAAAATCTGCTCACATCACACCCTCACAAACACACACACACATTACACATCACCACCACCACCCTCACAACTGCACTTTTCACACATTTGCACATCACACACCATGTCACAGAAGTAAATGCCCAAATTCACTGACAATGAGTTGTCAGTGATTGGAGATGAGGTAATCAGAGTATACTTTTACTTGGACCAAAGACGGCCCTATTCTTCAATTCTTCATCACTCAATGAAAAAATCCATAAAAAACCTTTTTCTGAAGCATCTTTCAATGAAATATCTTTTATTTTAATGATCTTTTCTCATTAAAACTCATTTTTCAAATATTTGCAGATTTCATTATTTAACGCATTTCACATCAACCCAATGCATTTCGGGTACAGATGGACCCTTCATCGGGGGTCACTATGGAAAGAACAAAAAAAAAATTTTGAGCGCAAAGCTATGTTCACAAATCTATAGAAACCAATTACATAGTCCAATTTACTACATAAATAATTGCAAAAGATTACATAAAACAAACGTGATAACCCGTCATTAATTCAAAAATCTTGGTTGTGAATAACGCTGGCTGGCGCTGGGCGCCTGTACCGCGCCCAGCGCCAGCCCCCCTGCCCCTCGCGCTGCCCAGCCCTCCCGCATTACCTACGATGCCTCCACCCTCCTAGCCCTTAACCCCGGTCGCGCCCCCGACTGCGTCCAAGCCGCTCCTGGACACACCCATGGACCTTTCTCCTGCTACTCCTGCAAATTCATCGGCACCGTCTACAACTCCGCTACGATCACACCTCAGATTCCCGACCCCAACCACCTACAATGCATCCTGCTCAACACCTGTTCAGTCCACAGGCACGCCATTGACCTATGGAACCTACTAGACACCATCTCTCCAGACGTCGCCTTCCGCACAGAAACATGGATGAACGCCTCCTCCGCCCCAGACATCACCATCGCCATCCCTGAAGACTATAAGATCACACGCAAGGACCGTACCGGCCACACAGGAGGAGGAATCGCTATCGTCCATAAAAAATCAATCCGAATCTCAACCAGCTCTGACGCCAACCTCGCCAACTCCGAACACCTTCACTTCCAGATCCACATCGACCCCAAGACCACACTCAGAGGCACCCTCCTCTACAGACCACCAGGACCCCGCGCAAAATTCAGTGAAGACATCACGGACTTCATCACTCCACACGCGCTCCCCTCCAAAGACTACATCCTTCTGGGAGACCTCAACTTTCACCTTGAAAAGATCAACGACCGCAACACCACCACCCTCTTGGACGACCTCGCCAACCTCGGACTTAAACAACTGGTCACTTCCCCCACCCACATCGCAGGTCACACACTCGACCCCATCTTCACCTCCAGCAATCATGTCTCCTTCAGCCACACTACGGATCTCCTATGGACTGACCACAGCTGCGTTCACTTCACCTACAACAAGCCAAAACCCATCAACCACCTCCAACCAACTCTGCAAAGAAACTGGAACAAAATCACCATCGACCAGATCTCCTCATCGCTCCTTCTAAACACCCCAGCCCACTCTTCTAACCCAGACCAAGCCGCCGCCAACTTCACCCTATGGCTATCCAATACCGCCGACACCTTAGCACCACTGAAAAAACGTCAAAGCAAACCTTGCAGCAAGAAGGCCTCATGGTTCAACGATGATCTTAAGAAGTCCAAGAAACTCTGCCGCTCCCTTGAAAAGGCCTGGAAAAAAGACCCAACCACTAGCACCAAGGACGCCTTCAAAAACGCCACTCGCACACATCACCAACTAATCCGAAAGGCCAAGAAAACAGCATTCAAGGATCGACTTGACAACAACGCCCACAACAGCAAGGAACTTTTCAACATCGTCAAGGAATTTACCAATCCCTCGGCCAACTCCAACGACATCACCCCCTCTCAAGCCCTCTGCGACTCCCTAGCCTCATTCTTCCACAACAAAATTGCAGACATCCACAACAGCTTCGACAACCAACCCGGAGACCAACCCACCCAACCATATGCTGAACACTCTCCCCCCCTGAACACCCTCAACGACTGGAACCCAATCTCCACTGAGGACACCATCCGCCTGATGAACTCCATCCACTCAGGATCCCCCACAGACCCATGTCCTCACCACATCTTCAACAAAGCAGACTCCGTCATAGCACCGCACCTCCGAGATGTCATCAACTGCTCCTTCAACTCCGCCACCTTCCCGGAAAGCTGGAAACACCCTGAACTCACCGCCCTTCTGAAAAAACCCACAGCGGACCCCACCGAACTCAAAAATTACCGCCCCATCTCGCTCCTTCCATTCCCGGCCAAAGTCATCGAGAAAGCTGTCAACAACCAGCTCGCCGCTTTCCTCGAAGCCAACAAATCCCTCGACTCCTCACAATCTGGCTTCCGAGCAAAACACAGCACTGAGACCGCCCACATCGCAGCAACAGACGACATTCGAACTCTACTGGACAATGGAGACACAGTCGCCCTCATCCTCCTCGACCTCTCTGCAACCTTCGACACAGTCTGCCACAGCACCCTTTTACAACGCCTCAGAACCATCGGAATACAAGGAAAAGTACTTGAATGGATCACCTCGTTCCTCACCGGAAGAACCCAGAGAGTCCGCCTCCCACCATTCAAGTCCGAGGCCACTGAAGTCATCTGTGGCGTACCACAAGGATCCTCACTCAGTCCCACCCTCTTCAACGTATACATGAGCCCCCTCGCGGCCATCGCCCGCCAACACAACCTCAACATCATCTCCTACGCGGATGACACTCAACTGATCCTTTCTCTCACCAATGACCCCAGCACCGCCAAAACTAACCTACACGAAGGAATGAAAGAAGTTGCCGAATGGATGAAACACAGCCGTCTGAAACTGAACTCAGATAAAACAGAAGTCCTCATCTTAGGTACATCCCCCTCTGCATGGGACGACTCTTGGTGGCCGGAAGCCCTTGGAAAAGCACCCATCCCGACAGACCACGCACGGAACCTAGGTGTTATCCTGGATTCTTCACTCTCAATGAACAGACAAGTCAACGCCGTATCCTCATCCTGCTTCAACATTCTCCGCATGCTCAAAAAAACATTTCGCTGGATCCCCACCGAAACCAGAAAAACAGTCACCCACGCTCTTGTCACGAGCCGACTGGACTACGGAAACACCCTCTACGCAGGTACTACCGCTAAACTCCAGAAGAAACTCCAACGAATCCAAAACGCCTCAGCCAGGATCATATTAGACATCCCGCGCAAGGAACACATCTCTGGCCACCTGAAAGACCTCCACTGGCTACCCGTCAATAAGAGGATCACTTTCCGACTGCTAACCCACGCACACAAATCACTCTACGACATCGGACCAGAATGCCTCAACTCACGACTGTCCTTCTACACCCCCTCCCGCCAAAAACGTTCTTCCAGCCAAGCCTTCGCCACTGTACCTCGCACCAACAAGACCACCATGGGAGGCAGATCCTTCTCATACCTGGCTGCTAAAACATGGAACTCACTCCCCACTCACCTTCGCCTTACCCAGAACCACCTAGCATTCAGAAAGCAACTTAAAACGTGGATATTTGACAAGTAATTCTCCTCCCCTCCCTAAGCGCCTTGAAACCCTCTGGGTATGTAGTGCGCTATATAAATTCTTTGACTTGACTTGACTTGACTACATATTCCATGTGTTCAATGCATGATGTAACAATAGCACTCCAAAGTCACACTCCCAGCCTGACTCGAGAATTCTTACTAGCAAAAACCCTTTCAAAAATCTAAAAAAAAACCTGTCTTGCATTTACAAGATTATTGAACATTTTCAAGTCAGAACGACTCGCGTTCCGTGTCAGTTACTTACGGAAATGCTCACTCGCGTACTGCTTCTCTTTTCCATCAATGTCTGTCTAGCTACGATAACGTACAAGATTCTAGCTTTTATTTACATGCTCATTGGTTGGCTCTGCGGTCACTTGACTGCCGAAGTTTCAAAAATAAGAAACTATTGCGAGCGGATTATTAACATTATCGTATCATGTAAACAAACAAATAATGAGCCAATATTAACGATGGCTTAACTGTCTTTAAAGAAAATTGTAGTGTATCAACATAATATGACAAATAACTCAAATCACAGCGATAATGTGTCAGCCAAGTTGGAATGGGATGTAACCAGGGTACACAATGCATATTCTTAAGGTCAATGACATATTGATCATAACGTAATATGGATATAACCTCGGGTCAACACTGTTAACCGAGGCTACTACAGGACTAACAAAATGACTTTCTGATGGTTTATAAAAAACATGCTAATTCCAGTCTGTCATTGAGCCCGTACGGCGGAAGGCTCCCCATCTTTTTTATCCAAAAATATTCTGCTCTGAGTCTCATTTTATGAGTGTCCATATCTGGGCGTGTTTCCACCACTTCTAATATGGTGAAGCCTAACTGAGAAATGTTATGTCCAGTTTCTGCCCAGTGTGCTGCCACTGTGGATTTCAAATTTTTTGGCCGAATGTTACTCTTATGTTCTGTTATTCTTACCTTGATCTTTCGTTCTGTTTGCCCAACGTATAGTTTGCCGCAAGGGCATTTAATGCCATAAATCACACCTTTAGTGTCGTAAGTGCTCGAATGTTTTAATGAAATTGTTTTCCCAGTTCTAGGATGTGTGAAGGATGACCCTGTTATTACATTATTGCAATGCATACAGTTCTCACATTTACACATTCCTTTGTGAATTGTCTTGCTTTGATTCTTTTCTTTTTTCTTTAACAGTTCTTTTAAATTCTTAGATCTGTTGTAGGCAAATGTTATCCGTTCTGCGAACAAAGGTTGAAGATCAGGTTCTTGAGTAATGATAGGCCATGATACGATAATGTTAATAATCCGCTCGCAATAGTTTCTTATTTTTGAAACTTCGGCAGTCACGTGACTGCAGAGCCAACCAATGAGCATGTAAATAAAAGCTAGAATCTTGTACGTTATCGTAGCTAGACAGACATTGGTGGAAAAGAGAAGCGGTACGCGAGTGTGCATTTCCGTAAGTATTTGACACGGAACGCGAGTCGTTCTGACTTGAAAATGTTCGATAATCTTGTAAATGCAAGACAGTTTGTTTTTTAGATTTTTGAAAGGGTTTTTGCTAGTAAGATTTTTCGAGTCAGGCTGGGAGTGTGACTTTGGAGTGCTATTGTTACATCATGCATTGAACACATGGAATATGTAGTTATTCACAACCAAGATTTTTGAATTAATGACGGGTTATCACGTTTGTTTTATGTAATCTTTTGCAATTATTTATGTAGTAAATTGGACTATGTAATTGGTTTCTATACATTTGTGAACATAGCTTTGGGCTCAAAATTGTTTTTTTGTTCTTTCCATAGTGACCCCCGACAAAGGGTCCATCTGTACCCGAAATGCATTGGGTTGATGTGAAATGCGTTAAATAATGAAATCTGCAAATATTTGAAAAATGAGTTTTAATGAGAAAAGATCATTAAAATAAAAGATATTTCATTGAAAGATGCTTCAGAAAAAGGTTGTTTATGGATTTTTTCATTGAGTGATGAAGAATTGAAGAATAGGGCCGTCTTTGGTCCAAGTAAAAGTGTGCACACCTCGAAACCGAGAGTAGCACTCCTGCCCTCATCTATGTTGAATTATTGGACAGTGTTCAGAGACAAAACACTTACAGAGGGAGTCGCACAACGTTAAGGAATTTTTCAAACATATGAAAAAAGTGGAATAAAAAGAGTGTAACTGATGGACATACAAAGATTTATTCAGTGCGTGTCTACTCCCCACAGTTAGCACCAACCCCTAAATCAAAAATGAATTTGGAAGATATCGCACAGATCACAACAAACAAGGCGGAGACCTTAGCATATACGTCTGAAGAGGCAGAACAAATCTATGGACTGATAAAAGAAACCAGAGCCTTCAGCCCACAATTAAACACGGCAAATCAATTACAAAACAACTAGAATATATGAGCAAACGTGAAATCAGTAAACGGTTACATGCTACAAGATTAATACATTATCATCGCAATAGACGGATACCAAGAGGTTTAAGGATTGCACTTAAACCGATTTTATGCAGGAACAACAAATCCTTTCTCAACAAATGGTATCAAATACTCAATAAATGCAGTTTGGATCTGATCTTGCTGATAGTGGAGGAACCATCAAAGGAACTTAAAGAAGTACTGAAATAACTATCCAGAAAGCAGATAAAGGGGGAGCCCTGGTGGTAATGAATTCGACTTTTTATAAGGAAAGTGTCAATCAGCATTTACAGGATACGAACATCTATCACAAACTTGAACAAGACCCAACAGAAATTTTTGCAGCCACACTTAAGGAGATACTAGACAAAGCTCTAGAGATGAAATGGATTACCAATAAAACTTATCAATTTTTTAACATAAAATACCCAAGGAGGCCACAGTTCTACATGTTGCCGAAGGTGCACAAGCATCCAGCACGACCACCATTTAGGCCCATTGTATCAGCCTGCGGATCTCTCTCTGAACCAATCGGACAATATCTGGATTGGTTTTTACAACCACTAGTCCAGAATTGGTGCACCCACATAAAATATACTACTGCATTCTTAAACATTTTACAGAATGTGGAGATTCCAAAAAATGAAGAAATATGGCTCAGTTCAATTGATGTAACTGCATTGTACACCTCGATCCCTCATAATGAAGGACTTGAAGCATGGAGTGGTGTTTACTACAGAATGAAATTGAGGGACCAGAAAAGATTTTTTTGATGGAAATCTTACATTTTGTGCTCTTTCACAGCTATCTAGAATGGGAACAAAAGTATTATGCACAATGTAGTGGGACCAGCATGGGCTTTGCTGGAGCACCATCATACGCGAACATTTTTATGTCCAAATTTGAGAGCGATCATATACTGGACAACCCAGACTGGAAGACAGGATTGTTGGTCTATAAGCGCTACATAGATGATATTTTCATCATGTGGAGAGGCAAGAAGGAAGAACTGGAACTAAACATTGAGAGATTGAACTTGAAACATGAAAGAATCAAGTTTACACATGAGATTGATCAACATCAATTATCCTTTTTGTATGTAAAAGTGTCAATAAAACAAGGTCTAATATGCACGAATGTACATATAAAAGAAACGGACCGCAACAGCGGATTACACTATTCGAGCTTTCATCATCATGCTCTGAAGCGACATCTACCAATATCCCAATTTATCCGCTACAAAAGGATCACATCGGACTCCAATGATGTTTCAGACATTATCAACAGACAGATCAAAAAATTTGAAAAACGAGGATATCCAAATAAACTATTACAAGAGTCAAAAACCAAAGTCATGGCCATGACGAGAGAGTCTCTACTAACAAAAAAAGACAAATCGAACCAAAAACTTACAGTGTGTGTCCTAAAACATTCTGTACAGTCATCTCAAATTACCAATATCATGAGAAAACATTGGCCTATCATTACTCAAGAACCTGATCTTCAACCTTTGTTCGCAGAACGGATAACATTTGCCTACAACAGATCTAAGAATTTAAAAGAACTGTTAAAGAAAAAAGAAAAGAATCAAAGCAAGACAATTCACAAAGGAATGCGTAAATGTGAGAACTGTACGCATTGCAATAATGTAATAACAGGGTCATCCTTCACACATCCTAGAACTGGGAAAACAATTTCATTAAAACATTCGAGCACTTGCGACACTAAAGGTGTGATTTATGGCATTAAATTCCCTTGCGGCAAACTATACGTTGGGCAAACAGAACGAAAGATCAAGGTAAGAATAACAGAACATAAGAGTAACATTCGGCCAAAAAATTTGAAATCCACAGTGGCAGCACACTGGGCAGAAACTGGACATAACATTTCTCAGTTAGGCTTCACCATATTAGAAGTGGTGGAAACACGCCCAGATATGGACACTCATAAAATGAGACTCAGAGCAGAATATTTTTGGATAAAAAAGATGGGGAGCCTTCCGCCGTACGGGCTCAATGACAGACTGGAATTAGCATGTTTTTTATAAACCATCAGAAAGTCATTTTGTTAGTCCTGTAGTAGCCTCGGTTAACAGTGTTGACCTGAGGTTACATCCATATTACGTTATGATCAATATGTCATTGACCTTAAGAATATGCATTGTGTACCCTGGTTACATCCCATTCCAACATGGCTGACACATTATCTCTGTGATTTGTGTTATTTGTCATATTATGTTGATACACTACAATTTTCTTTAAAGACAGTTAAGCCATCGTTAATATTGACTCATTATTTGTTTGTTTACATGATACGATAATGTTAATAATCCGCTCGCAATAGTTTCTTATTTTTGAAACTTCGGCAGTCACGTGACCGCAGAGCCAACCAATGAGCATGTAAATAAAAGCTAGAATCTTGTACGTTATCGTAGCTAGACAGACATTGGTGGAAAAGAGAAGCGGTACGCGAGTGTGCATTTCCGTAAGTAACTGAAACGGAACGCGAGTCGTTCTGACTTGAAAATATTCGATCATCTTGTAAATGCAAGACAGGTTGTTTTTTAGATTTTTTAAAGGGTTTTTGCCAGTAAGATTTTTCGAGTCAGGCTGGGAGTGTGACTTTGGAGTGCTATTGTTACATCATGCATTGAACACATGGAATATGTAGTTATTCACAACCAAGATTTTTTGAATTAATGACGGGTTATCACGTTTGTTTTATGTAATCTTTTGCAAATATTTATGTAGTAAATTGGACTATGTAATTGGTTTCTATACATTTGTGAACATTGCTTTGGGCTAAAAATTGTTTTTTTGTTCTTTCCATAGTGACCCCCGACGAAGGGTCCATCTGTACCCGAAATGCATTGGGTTGATGTGAAATGAGAATGAGAAAAGATCATTAAAATAAAAGATATTTCATTGAAAGATGCTTCAGAAAAAGGTTTTTTATGGATTTTTTCATTGGGTGATGAAGAATTATAGAATAGGGCCGTCTTTGGTCCAAGTAAAAGTGTACACACCTCGAAACCGAGAGTAGCACTCCTGCCCTCATCTATGTTGAATTATTGGACAGTGTTCCGAGACAAAACACTTACAGAGGGAGTCGCACAACGTTAAGGAATTTTTCAAACATATGAAAAAAGTGGAATAAAAAGAGTGCAACTGATGGACATACAAAGATGTAATCAGAGTATAACCATATTTGTTTGGAAGCCTGGTCCAACAAACACCACCTGCCACTAAAAATCAAATGTGGGCAAGGATAGTCAACAGCGTCAATGCAGTACGACCACCCCGCACACCCAGAAGGAGATCAGAAGGAGGTGGCATGACATCAAGACCAGGTTGAAAGAGGGTGCCCTCCCATTCCGCCACTAACATTCACAGAATGGAAATAGAAGGTGCTTGCCATACTGCATCAAGAGATTTTCACAGGAATAGCCAGGTGAGTGGAGGCTGGTAAGTATCAACAAATGTTTACCATTACACTGCTATGTACTGTCTTGCACAACTGCAAAGTTACACTTCCTAGGCCCAAATGCACTCATGTTCACCACACATCTTCCCAATACATGTCTCACAGATCTTACATTTACTCCCTCTGATTCACCCCATAGGTAGCTAGCAATATTTCAATGGGGCATATGTACAGGCTGCCAGAACTACAACTCCCACCAGGCACCCTTGTCGGACAGCTGAGCATGATGGAGCCCTCCCCCCACCCGAACCATGCGGCGGCCATTCCATTGTTCACCTTCACCTAACAGGTAGGTAGCCATCCTAAAAGGGAGGGGTGGTTGTGGGTGGGAAGGCAAAACTACTACTCCCACAAGGCCCCTTTGTCCCACAGCTCAGCAGGATGGAACACTCCTCACACCAACAACCATGTGGCAGCTATTGCATTGTGCTCTTCAAACTTACAGGTAGGTAGTCCTCTCAACGGGGAGGGGTTTTTATGGGCGGGAAGGCAGCACTCAAACTCCCACCAGGCCCCCCTGTCCCACAGCTCAGCAGGATGGAACACTATCCACACCCAGATCTGTTTGACTGGCATTGCATTGATCTCTTCAAACGTACAGGTAGGTAGCCATCTTATGCTCTTTTGTCCCACCCTGAGCAGGATGGAACTAAGCATGGGCGAATTTTGCGAATCTCGCGTTCGCGAATTTTGCGGATTTGCGAACTCGCAATCCGCAAAATCCGCGAATTCTCGCGAATTTGCGGATTTTTTTTTGTGTTCTCGCGGGTTTCTGCCAGTTCGCGAGGGTGTTGTACAATTTTGCAAACGCGAACTTACCTGTCGGGTCGCAAGTTTTGCGAACTTGTTGTTTCTACGTGTCCAGCATGTTTGGGACACTCTTCTTCATCACTGCCACTCTCTGTCACCACTGCCACTCTCTGACTACTCATGCCACCCTCTGGCCCACCCATACCACCCTCTGTTTCATCACAGCACCCTCTGGTTGTCCAGTGTACATTATTGTGGCAAAGCAAAGCACACCTTCCCTGCCTCAAGTGACCTGAATTAATTTGGGGCTGATTAATGTGTCACAGAATATTTTTTTAGCTGGCACCTGCTTCCTTAGTGCTTCCTGATTAGTGATCTTTTGCACTTGCTAAGTGCTTTCATTGTTGCAAAATTAGTTACAACACCTGCCCTGCCCCAACTGACAATAGTGAATTAGGGGCTGATTAATGTGTCACTGGATTTGAACTTCCAGCCTGGCTCCTGCTTGTCTGCCTTAGCTGTAATTCAAAACCTTTGTGTAACTATTCTGAGGGTCAGAGCAGGGTCACATAATAGTTGCAAGTAGGCAACTGAACTCTGGAGGGGCCCCTCAGGAAGCACTACAGGAAATGGCTACTAATGATGAGCTTGAACTTTTGAACCTGGTAAGTAGTTTCAGTTTTGCTAAGAGAGTATTTCTGCAATTTAGCGCTTATTCGCGGGGCGGGAAGTTGAACTGGGAAGCCGCGAACTCACGCGAACAGTGCGAGCAAGCCATAAAATCCGCTGCTCGCGGATTTGCGGATTTTGTGGGAAATTCGCGAATTTACGCAAAATCCGCGAGCGTAACGGATTTTCCGCCCATGCTTAGATGGAACACTCCCCCATCCAAGAGCCATGTATAGCCTATGCCCTTCCTCTGCTCCACTTCCCAAGGAGGCAGCCATCCTAACAGGGAGGGGCATTTGTGGGTGGGAAGGCAGCCCTCTAACTCTCACCAGGCCCCCTTGTCCCACAGCTCAGATGGATGGAACACTCCCCACACCCACAACAATGTGAAAGACATTGCATTGCTCTCCTTAAACTTACAGGTTGGTAGTCATCTTAATAGGGAGGGGTATTTGTGGGTTGGAAGGCAGCACTCCAACTCCCACCAGGTCCCCTTGTCCCACAGCTCAGCAGGATGTAACACTCCCCACAACCTCAACCACATGACAGACATTGCATTGCTCTTGTCAACCTTACAGGTAGGAAGCCATCCTAACAGGGAGGGGAGTTTGTGGGTGGGAAGATAGCACTCCAATTCCCACCAGGTTTCCTTGTCCCACAGCTCAGCAGGATGCTACACCCCCCACACTCAGAACCATGTGGCAGCGATTCCCCTCAACTGTGTCACTGAACAGGTAGGTAGACAGTGCCTGCACCCTCCCATTCCTCTCAAACAACATGGAGCCATATGACCATACCAACCCTCACATGTCACCCAGCTTAGCATAGATCCAATAGTCACTTCCAGTGTGCATACAGCTAAGCGTACGTAACAGTCACTGAAAACAAAGTTTGACTCACCAAGTCACATGTTGAAGAAATTCAGGGCACAATTATGCACAGCAAGGAATGCTATGTGTAAGTGCCATGGTGTCAGAGCATGAAGGCCCATGTGAACACAAAACATGCATGGCCAGTTGGTAAACGAAAGTAAAGTACATGATATGACACAGGTATGCATTAAATTACAGTGGCTAGTTCTTGTTCAGATGAAACGTCTACCATGCAGAGCAAACCATAAAGATGTATCACAAACAGTTGATGTGCTAAAAGTCATTAGATGACGACATGTCCTTGTAATCACACAATCTGTACTTCGAAAATGGTATATATTTACATGTCACACCATGGACAAGTAATATAGGCACCTTCACATCATGTCATGATGCTGAGGACCAAGCAGCTATACAAAATGATATCAACATAAACTGTGTGATGTATCACATGTAACATCCAAACGTCTAACACCAAGCTATTGGAGTGCACTTCAGTGACCATTTCACCTCTTTTCAACAGGAGATCCACATTTAACTGCTGCAGAAGACAACACAGACCTGCGGAGCCAGTCTCCCCCCCCGGAACATTGAATCTTAGATGCAGACTCCCTATGTTTCTCAGATGAGGAGCAAGAACCTGGCCCATACGGACTGCCAGGGTGCATCAAGTCCCAGGCCCTCACTGTCCCCCACTATCCCCACCACAACCACTCCAGCAACAACAAAAGTGCTGATCCCTGCTGAAATGACCTGTGCGGCCTCAATCACCATCACCACCACCACCACCACCAGTGCTGCCTGCAACACTCTCCCTGCCTCAGTGGCTATCAACACCACCACACAATCAGAGAAGGGCAGGGAGAGTCTGCGGGTGCGTTGAGTGGCAACGCCACAGGACCAGGATAGCAGGGCAGGTGGAAAGGCAACTGCGGGACCAATTCGAGAGGACACTGGCCGAAGCCCTTTCCAACATCGCCAGAGTCCTTGGGGCATACGAGCAAACCCAGGGACAAATGGGCCAGGTTTTGGAAGAAGTGCGTGATCTCCGACTGCTGCTGAGGTCTATGGACAAACGTATGGGTCAAATTGTGTACCTCATGGGCAAGCTAGTGGGTGTGCTGAGGGACAGTCATGTGGCCCAAAGAACAGCTCAACCACCCCCTCCCCCTAAAGGCCCGCACGATGATACTCCCACCACCTCAGCTGCAGCCATTGAAAGGGGTGAACTGCAACAGGATGACTCCTCAGTAACCCTGGGCGGAGTTGGCGGAGTGGGGCTTCGCGGAGCTACGCAAAGTGGGCGAGAAACTACGCCCACCTCCGCACTCCGCGTAGCCCCACTCCGCAAACACCACCCGGCCGCCAGCCCCGCCACCCGCCTCCCGCCTCCCTCCCGCCCTCCCTAAATACTTTAAATGAAAGGAATAAATTAATTTAAAACGCACTTACCTTGCCGGCCGCTTCCCGCCGCGTCCCCGGGGCCCGCTATCTTCCGTCTTCTTTCGTAATGCGCATGCGCGGGCGGCCGCGCATGCGCATTTCTCACGAGAAAATGCGCATGCGCTGCCGCCCGCGCATGCGCATTACGAAAGAAGACGAAGACGGAAGATAGCGAGCCCCGGGGACGCGGCGGGCAGCGGCCGGCAAGGTAAGTGCGTTTTAAATTAATTTATTCCTTTACTTTAAAGTATTTAGGGAGGGCGGGAGGGAGGCGGGTGGCGGCCAGCTACGCTCCGTTTGCGGAGTGTGCGTAGTGCCGCCTGGCTCCGCCGGCTCCGCAAAATGCGGAGTAGGCGGCACTACGCACACTCCGCAAACGGAGCGTAGCTGGCCGCCCACACTTACTCCTCAGACACCGCTAATCCCGCAGCATTGCCCCCCCCCCTGGAAAATGCAAAAGGGGCCATCCGAGAAACACAAGGGAGGATCACGTGGCAAAGCACCATCCGAACTCCATTTGCAGAGCTAGCCATGATGGCACCCCTGTTCCCCTTGACATTGACTTAGTTGACTATCCTCGGCCACACTGCCTTGTTGATGGCAGGTGTCTGTTGGACTGTGCAACTTCTATTGCCTCATTTACCATCACTGACAACTCATTAATTCACTTAGCACCATTTTTTAAACCATCACTTGTCTGTCACAAATACTCATTGTAAATAAACGCTCTTTACACACCTATGTCTTTGTGTCAGTTCCATGTTTATCACAGTATGTACAATGTTGACTCAGATTCCAATGTACCACAAGCTCTGATTGTGACGAGGCATTGAGAGGCTGAAGGGACCTAGAAAGACACAAGAGAACGGCATTTACTTGTCAGGTGATGGCATCACAGCCAGTACACAACACTAGTTATCAAGGTACACAAACCAGCACACATTACAATGAGAAACAATATCAACATAGACAGCATGTAGCTGGTCATAACTACCCTGTGCACCAAACATCAGCTGTCATCACCGAGCCAACAACAGGCAGCAGTCAAAAAGCTCCTATAGGCCTTTCCACTACCATCAAAGCTAGCAGACAATGTCACTGTTGTACCATGTCACTCACACTCAAGGGAAGTAGTTGTTGATGAGCTGTTGACTCAGGTCAACACCTTCCTCTTCTCCACTATCGTCGTCCCGGGACATGTGTGGGTTGGCAGGGGGCATCTGCTGGTCATCATTGTCCAGGAGTAGGGAGATCTCTTTGCGCAAGACCCTGTTGTGGAGCATGCAACTATGACCTGACACACCTTGTGGGGAGAGTAGAGTAGTGCATCTCCCCTCTTGTCCAGACACCAGAATCTAGACCAAAGGTACGCTCTACCACACAATGTGTCTCCCATGTGCCTCATTGTAGTGGACTTTACCCGGGGCCCTGAGATTCCTCAGTGAGCTCAGTAATCAAGGTCAGTTGGGATATGAAGAGTCATCTAGTTCTGAGATACACAGACACATTTTGTAAAATAACAGTAGCTGAGGACACCATGTCACACATGCAGCACACTACCTGACTCTGCATACTCATCAACAATCCACACACACTCCAGATGCAGATTTGCCATTAGCTGTGGTAAGATGTTGTTACACAGTATGTAGGAGCCATGTGCTGATCCTGGAAATCTGGTACAAAAGGGGGTGGTGACGGACGGAGCATCTGAATCAATCAAACACTCACACCCAGTCAAAAGATCTGGGTTTAATCCATCACCGTTCTTTAGCCCACTCTGCCACCCCAGTTCAGACATGGCTATATGCAAATCAGTCTCACCCTGTGCCTCATGGGAACAGTCCAGCCCGAACTGCCAAGCCATGTCTTCCCTGGACCGGAAACAAGCTTCCGAGGACCGGTTTCTGGCATTCCAGCCGTCCTCAGCCCGGCTTGCTTGAATCCAGTGGCAAAGTGAGCAAGGGACTCATGTCTGAGCATACCCTGCCACACTTATGGCGGCCAAAAGCCGTACAAAAGGGGGTGGTGATGGACGGAGCATCTGAATCAATCAAAAACTCACACCCAGTCAAAAGATCTGGGTTTAATCCATCACCGTTCTTTAGCCCACTCTGCCACCCCAGTTCAGACATGGCTATATGCAAATCAGTCTGCCGCTCGCTTTGAGGTTTCTAGTGAGAGAACTCTGCCCGTCGCTACAGGAGTAGCTTATCTTTGTTCCTGCCCTTCTTGTTGCCAGCGTGAGGAGTTGACGACCAGCGAGGCCGTAGAGGAGGTGAGAGGCGCGGTTCCGGGACTGCGAGGAGCAGCATTCAACATCATCAGCTGTCTCCTCTTCCCGTGTGAGCCGCCCCCCCTCCCAGTGCCACGCCCACATCAAAGCGCTCTTAACCTCTCGCGGCCCCCGCTTGGTGGGGGCCTCTCGCTTTGAGGTTTCTAGTGAGAGAACTCTGCCCGTCGCTACAGGAGTAGCTTATCTTTGTTCCTGCCCTTCTTGTTGCTAGCGTGAGGAGATGACGACCAGCGAGGCCGCAGAGGAGGTGAGAGGCGCGGTTCCGGGACTGCGAGGAGCAGCATTCAACATCATCAGCTGTCTCCTCTTCCCGTGTGAGCCGCGCCCCC
Organism: Lissotriton vulgaris; assembly: GCF_964263255.1. Taxonomy (NCBI): domain Eukaryota; kingdom Metazoa; phylum Chordata; class Amphibia; order Caudata; family Salamandridae; genus Lissotriton; species Lissotriton vulgaris. The sequence continues at coordinate 742,070,927 of NC_141691.1, read as the reverse complement.
TCCCAGTGCCACACCCACATCAAAGCGCTCTTAACCTCTCGCGGCCCCCGCTTCGCGGGAGCCGCTCGCTTTGAGGTTTCTAGTGAGAGAACTCTGCCCGTCGCTACAGGAGTAGCTTATCTTTGTTCCTGCCCTTCTTGTTGCCAGCGTGAGGAGTTGACGACCAGCGAGGCCGCAGAGGAGGTGAGAGGCGCGGTTCCGGGACTGCGAGGAGCAGCATTCAACATCATCAGCTGTCTCCTCTTCCCGTGTGAGCCGCGCCCCCTCCCAGTGCCACACCCTCTCTCACCCAATAGGAACTTAAACAAGTTCAGTTACGCGCATCGCGGGACGCGCGCGGGTCGCAGCCCGGGGCTAAGCCCGGGCCAAGGGTGGGCCCGTTGTTGCACGTTAGTGACCGGTAGAGACCGGGCCCGGGCCACCCCCTTTGGTTTTCAACAGCTATCAAATCTTCTCATCCCAGAGCCTATATACCTGTAGCATACTTCTACCATGCCTACCAGAACCAGAAGTAACGCTAAAACCAAATCCAAGAACGCCCAAGCTGTAGCTCAAATAACCGGACCAATCGATCTATTTATTTCACGGACCAATGAGGTAATCAATCAGAGTATTTTTCTTCTCGAAAAAAGAGTGTCACTGGACCTTATGAATGCGAAACGCTCGTCCTTGGGCAACTTAGCAACTGCAACTTCCCCCATTCACCAAACCCTTCCAAACTCTTCTCTTGTGACTGTGACTGCTCCTGACATCAATACAGTCCCGTGCACAGTTGATCTATCTGTAACTCAATTCGAGTCTGACCTATCATCATCATCAGATAACTTAGAGGCAACTCCCGACCTAATAGCCTGTCAAACACTTGAAGGATCTGACACCAACATAGATACCTACCTTCGAGGGATAAGAGAAGGAGCCATTCCTAAACAAGGAAGTACAAACCCCATTGACAATGCAGTAGCTATGGCTTCTTTCTCTGGTCATGAGACGGAGCCTGGGAAGGATCCACTAAATCGAACAACACAATCTGTGCAACTAATCACAACAACCCCACTAGAAACCAACCTCCTGCTTCCTACTACCCTCAATGAGGCTACAGATAACCCCTGCAAAACATGTAAAACCTCCCCTTACATACTAACCACAATTAAAGACCTCCTGTTACAGCACTTGAAACCCATACAACTAAGTATCAGGAACCTTGAAGCTCAATTGGCTATCCTTTCCACCACACTCCTTGCCACGAATGCATATCCTGCAAAAAAAGGGCCGCGAAATGTGACCCAGCCTTCAAAAACATCTTATCAACCACAACCACCCAAAGAAATAAAACAACCAACTCCGATCATCCCACCCCCACAAAACCCAAAACATAACGTTTCAAAGCAAAATCTGAAAAATGTAACGCCCCGAGCACAACAGGTCAAAACAACCGAGGTGTCGAATCAGCATACACCTAACACAGGCCCGGTAATCCCAGATACAACAGGGGCTACATTAGGAAATGTGAATGCAACTCTCACCACAAAAAAATCAACACCCTTACCATCTAAACCAACGGTCCCACCCCAGTTGTCACTTAAAAAGACCCCAAAAAAGATACCAGGAGCCAGGCGTCCAGTCCATCTGCCCCCAGAGGCTACGCCATATACAATCATACTCACTGGTGTACCCGAATTAACGGAAGATACACCAGAAACTGCCTGGTCACTCAAAAATAAGGTCATGCAGTGGCTAAGCATCAACAGGCCATTAGAACCCCATCATTCTGGAGGGATCTTCACAGTCCGCAGGGTAGTTTGGGTAGGTAAAGCATCAAAGTCGACCCGCGGAGACTGTATCATAGTAACGTGCAGAGATCCTTCCACCGTGGAACACATCTGTTCTTGGCCCTCGTTGGAGAAAAAAGGCGGAATTGACGCTCGCCATCTTTCCTTCTTTTATACTCCAACGAAACCACACCATTATTCCCCAACTTGGAACTGGCACCACCCCCAAAGCGACCAGTGGAAGCAGGTGGGGTATACTTATGACCATGGAACTAGAAACATACCTAGAGATTGGCCAAGGCAGTACTGGCAGGACAGACCCTACCAATCATATGAAGGTTGGCAGGGCTTTCCAACACAAAATCGCTTTGACTGCCTAGAGATGGTGGACTGACCGTTCTGGTCCGAATCAAAGAGTAAAAACATCAACACTATTTACCCACCAGTAAATCTCAGCCAGGACCGAGCTTCACCTAAACCTGTCAGCAAAGTACAACAAATTCCCCATACCCATGCAAACCAAAAGCCAGTGACAACTATAGATATCTCCCATACTTCTACAAATGCCATGCTCACCATACCCACTGATCCCTTCAGGACTGGGCCCGACCCATAATCTCATCAACCAAAAGCTTTAAGAGTTCCTATCAATCCTTCTCAGACTCAGACAGAGTACCCGATAGATACCCCGATAGTGAGTTCCTTGAGGGATTTACCTCCTTCTCACGTATCCCTGAACTTACCAATCTGAGTCTTTCCATTATATATTGGAACGTTGCAGGTCTGTCTTCAAAAATAACATCTGAGTTATGGCTTGACACAGCCAGGGAACACCAGATACTCTGCCTGCAAGAAACATGGTGTACAACCCCGATACATCTAACGGGATATAAAACCTTCTTCACTCCAGCAGTGCAGGGAACCATGGGCAGGCCTAAGGGGGGTCTTATGACCTATGTCGCCAACACTCTTCCCTCTACATCTACAAAACTGCTAAAAGAATCTCCAACATACCAAATCTTGCAGCTAAACACTACTAATGGTAGCACCTATATTTTACCAATTACTATAATAACTCCGGCACATCGGACTGTTGGTCAAATTTAGTAGAGATTGCCACATTCCTAACAACACTGCAAAACAACAACGACAAAAATACAACACACCTAATGTGGGGTGGTGATTTCAATCTCCCTCTGTGCCCAAACCATAAAAGAGAAATCTGTGGGCTGCAAAACAAACTTGGCAGCCCCATACCACACTTTGTGCACTCGACATGTGGAAGCAAACTGAACGATATTATATTCTCCTTAGACCTGGATTTTGTGAATGAACTAGTAGACCCGCAGCAGGATTTTCTACCAACTTTCCATGGAAGAGGCTTCCTAACAACCATAGACTACATAATAGCCTCCCATTCACTTAAAGGGCAATTAGCACACTTTGAAATAGGGACTAATGTAACGAGCGACCACTATCCACTCAGTGTAAGAATTACCGTCAAACTGGTAAATGGTCATCTTGCAAAGCCGAGCCTTTTAAATCAGCATTCACTTACCTTGAACAAACTGAATGGCTACACGGTCAAATGGGCCAAGATCGACCCAGAAGAGACGACGCAGAGGGTCCTTGAAGAATCCAAGCACTGGATATCTGAATGCACGTCCCCGGAGGCATCACCTCAAACAATCGTCAGCAGTTTCCAAAATATCCAAGAAATAATAAGGAATGAACTATTTGTCAAGCTAAAAAAGAACAACAAGCCCCCATCACGAGATGGTTTGACACCGCTTGTCGGAAGGCACTTTCAACCCTTAAAGAAGCCTTACATAGACCCACGAGAGATCCCCTGGAAATTTCTAACTTAAGAAAAGCACATAATCTTGCCTGAAGGGAACGTAAAAAACAAATCAAACACGAACTTTGGTCACAACTGCATGACAGCACCCAAAGAAAGGACAGCGCCTTATTCTGGCAAGTTATAAGATCTCCTTTCTTGGCCAATAGCACAGAAACCCAGCATTTAGATGTGGCAGTAACTGAAGAAGATTGGGTCACCCATTTCTCAAAAATTTTTGGTCCACCTTCCGACCCTGCAGCAGAAAATGGTTCAGGAACAAATGAGGTCCATCTAACGGAAAATAACATCTATCCGATAAATATCCATTTTCAACTCAGTGAAGTTATCAAAGCAATCGGGGCATCAAAAACAGGCAAGGCACCTGACCCCGATGGAGTTCCAATGGACATCTTCCTCCATAATGTAGACTTTTGGTCACAGATAATCACCCGGGTTATGTCAGCTGTAACCTCGGTCGGGCTTTTCCAGTCATGGTCGACATCAACCCTTTTACCCATCTTTAAAAAAGGCGACCGCAACGACCCAGCCTGCTACAGACCAATATCCCTTCTGGATTCCATGGGCAAAATCGCGGGTCGATTGCTCCTGGACCGCTTACAATCTTGGGTCCAGGAGAATAACATCATAACCGACCTACAATACGGTTTCCAGAAGGGGCTTGGAACAGTGGAACAGGCTCTTAACCTTGTCCTTTTGGCAGGGAAATATGTTGGCGCCAAAGGAGGTAACATCTTCCTCGTCTATGTCGACTTAAGTGCGGCATTTGACTGCGTCCAACATGCAAAACTCTGGCAAATACTTAGTGACCTTGGAGTGGACCTCCCATTAATAGCCTTCCTACGTGAACTCTATTCTAACGCTTCAGGGCGAGTAAGATTTGGTACCAACGGTGAGCTGTCCCGCTCATTCCAAATAACAAAGGGAGTAAGACAGGGATGTGTACTGGCTCCCTTCCTGTTCAACCTTTACACAAATGGGCTTGAGCAGGCTATGCTGGAAGGGAGCCAGGACTTACCCCAGATAAATCACCGTTCGATACCTACACTGCTATACGCTGATGATTCAGTTATTTTAGCACAGTCTTTGAATCAACTTCAGACACAAATTAACAAATATGCCACATTTATGGACTCACTCGGCCTCAAAATAAACATAAAGAAAACCTTTACAATGCACATTGGTCCTAGGGTCAAAAACCCTAAACCGATAATGGTGGATAAAACGAAGCTGGAAAAAACTTCAGTTTACCCCTACCTGGGAATCCTAGTAGACGATGCGGTAAACTGGCGCCAGGCAATCAACGCCAGAAACCTCCACTTTCGACGGGCAACAACGGCCTTGATTTCTTTTTCGAGGAAATTGGGGAAACCAGCGCCACCCGAACTTCTGACCATATATTACGCCAAGTGCCACAGTGTGGCTACCTATGGAGCTGGCGTATGGGGATATGGGCGCATAGATCAACTACAAGTAACGGAGAATGGCTTCATTAAATATGTTCTAGCCCTCCCTCAAAGCTCCCCGATACTTGCTTCGCATTGTGAGCTCGGTATGGAACATATTGTAGACACTATTCGCTCCCAACCAATTTTATTGTGGCACCGAATATGGACCAACCCTGAATGCCATCTAACTCGTTCCCTTATCACAGACTGCCTAGCCCTGACAAACTGGCGTAAAATTCCATGGTTGACTTACATTTGGAACTTTTTCAAAGACCTGGGCCGCAACTCCTACTTCGAAGATCCCCCTACGATTGAGGACATCTCCAGGAAACAACTAAAATCAATGTGCTTGGGTCACCTGAGAGAGCTACGAACCAAGCTGAGATCATAAAACCCTCCAACGAAAATATTTGTGCTCAACAATCCTGCAAAGGCATACAACCATATTTGACGTACTTTTAATCAAACTACGAGAAATTTTTACTAACAAGACTTCGCTTTAACATTTTCTTCCGTTTAGTTTCATTTCCGGAAACTCAAAACTGGTCCCGCAACTTGATGAACTGCCCATGCGATGGAATCTCTCCACAGTCAACGATTCACGTTATTTTATTTTGTAAATATTACAGTCTTCCACGTAAAACATGGATTATTCCACTTCTTCGATCCAGTGGTCACAGACAATGCTATTCTGCGTTTCTCTTTTTGCAGTCTCTGAACACACCCCATGAAGCTAAACTTATAGTGACTTTTCTTAAAGCAGTCATCAAATCTAAATTAACCAGAAACATTAAAAATTGTAAATTTACCTTTAGTACGTTTCTTTTTATCTTGACTCATTTTAAACCCATTCATGTGTTGAAAAGTTTTTTCTCTATGTACTTTTTATGATTATACAATTGATAATCGAATAAAAGTTTATGAACTGAACTGAACTGGACCTGACACACCTTGTGGGGAGAGTAGAGTAGTGCACCTCCCCTCTTGTCCAGACACCAGAATCTAGACCAAAGGAACGCTCTACCACACAATGTGTCTCCCATGTGCCTCGTTGTAGTGGACTTTACCCGGGGCCCTGAGATTCCTCAGTGAGCTCAGTAATCAAGGTCAGTTGGGATATGAAGAGTCATCTAGTTCTGAGATACACAGACACATTTTGTAAAATAACAGTAGCTGAGGACACCATGTCACACATGCAGCACACTACTTGACTCTGCATACTCATCAACAATCCACACACACTCCAGATGCAGATTTGCCATTAGCTGTGGTAAGATTTTGTTACACAGTATGTAGGAGCCATGTGCTGATCCTGGAAATCTGGTACAAAAGGGGGTGGTGATGGACGGAGCATCTGAATCAATCAAACACTCACACCCAGTCAAAAGATCTGGGTTTAATCCATCACCGTTCTTTAGCCCACTCTGCCACCCCAGTTCAGACATGGCTATATGCAAATCAGTCTGACCCTGTGCCTCATGGGAACAGTCCAGCCCGAACTGCCAAGCCATGTCTTCCCTGGACCGGAAACAAGCTTCCGAGGACCGGTTTCTGGCATTCCAGCCGTCCTCAGCCCGGCTTGCTTGAATCCAGTGGCAAAGTGAGCAAGGGACTCATGTCTGAGCATACCCTGCCACACTTATGGCAGCCAAAAGCAGTACAAAAGGGGGTGGTGATGGACGGAGCATCTGAATCAATCAAAAACTCACACCCAGTCAAAAGATCTGGGTTTAATCCATCACCGTTCTTTAGCCCACTCTGCCACCCCAGTTCAGACATGGCTATATGCAAATCAGTCTCACCCTGTGCCTCATGTGAACAGTCCACCCCGAACTGCCAAGCCATGTCTTCCCTTGACCGGAAACAAGCTTCCGAGGATCCTGGAAATCTGGCACAGACATGGGAGATAATCATATCCGCTTTGCATACCACTTGCACATTGATGGAATGGAAATGCTTCCTGTTCCTGTATATGTGCTCGCGTGCCTGTGGTGGAACCAGGCCAACATGTGTGAATTCTATGGTGCCAACAACATTAGGGATGTTGGCAAGGTCATAAAAATCACCCTTCACAGCTACCAATTCATGTGTCCTGGGAAAATGGATGTAGCGGTCCTTGTATGTCATCATTGCAGACAGGGCGTCACGTAGCACCATGCTGAACCTTGGTAGAGACATACCACCTGAGCTGGACACCGTGTACTGGAACGAACCAGTTGTAAAGAAATGCAAGGCCGCCATCACCTTACATGTTGGTAACAAAGCAGTTGGATAGGTTCTGCGAGGCCTCAGATGGGAATCCAACTGGCCAGATAGGTCTTGAAGGATAGGTCGATCTAAACGGAATTTAAGTATGATGTCCTCATCCTCCATGTCTGCCAGCAATGTGAATGGACGATGCATATTTGGTCTTGCCCTACAAAAAATAAAAGGGGACAAATGACAATTAAATTCACCCTATGAGATGTGTCCAACATCTTATGTCTTGACTGACACAGGGCCAACAAAGACTGGACAGAAACAACAGCTTACAGCACAAGTCACATGTAGAGACACCTTGATCTCAAGTAGTTTATATTTATTTATTGAAAGTTTTGTATAGCGCGAACAAGACCCGTAGGTATCAGAGCGCTTCACATTCCGTGAGGTAGTTTAGAGAATACACATATATAGTAATATGATTTAAAGAGATACAAAGTACATAATTATTTGACTGTAAGGGGGTGGGCATATATATATATATATATATATATATATATATATATACAATAATGGTAGCATAAGGTAAATGTCAACATATAGCTTGGTCACCATGTGTACCGCCAGTCCTGGTTCATAGGTCCTTTTTCATATCGTAGAGCATTTATCTCCATTAACGCCTGTAGCATTCCCTTCTAGTTCCCTAGATGTTCTGTATCTGAACATCAATATTTCTTTGTCATTTTCAATATTTCAGCAGTTTTGGGGATGGGTTGTCTTACCTATGTAAGGAACTTACTCATCAGGAGGATCTTCGCTTCCCTCTTAAATGTGGCTGTGTTTCGAATTTTCCTAATGTTTGTAGGAAGTGAGTTCCAGATTTTGGGGGCTGCTCCTGAGAATGCTCTGTCATAAGTTTTCTTCTTCCTGAAAATGGGTGGTCTCAACAACATCTCCTTAGCACTTCTAGCTGGTCTGCTTCCTCCTGATAATTCAATTTTCTCGGCGAGGTATCTTGGTGTATTGTAGTGGAGTGCTTTGTGTGTGTTCCAGGCTATTTTTAGCTGAATTCTGGCTTCATAGGGTAGCCAATTTAATGCTTTCAGGTGAGGAGAGATATGGTTGAATTTTCTAGATCCGGTGATGAGTCTTGCTGCTGCATTAAAGCATGCTTATAATGGTGCTGTGGATATTTTTGGTAGACCGGCTAAGGTAGTGCATCCTTATTCAATCCTCGAAATAACCAAGGACTGGACTGCCAGTTTGAGATCCATCTTTGATATGAAAGGTTTCACTTTTCTTATGTAGTTCAAATAAAAACAGGCACTTTTTTCCATTGATTTAATGTGGGCTTTCATGTCTAGGTTCTCATCTAATGAAATTCCTAGTGATTTCACTGAGTTAATTAGGGTAGTGGTGCATTTTAGTGCTGTCACCAGCTTCATCCATTCCTTCACTTCTGTATGGTTCTTTGGTGATGAAATTAGTAGTAACTCAGTTTTGTGTGCATTTAGCTTCAAATGATTGGTTGTTAGCCATTGCAGTGTCATTTCTAATGCCTCATTTATTAGTTTGATGTCTTCCAGAGACGCAATCTTGATATATATTTGAGTGTCATCTGCATATATGTGATAGGATATCTTTGAATTTCGAAGAATTTCTGTAAGTGGCTCCACATACAGGTTGAACAGAGATGGAGATAATGTAGATCCTTGTGGGACTCCAATTGAGTTAGGACAAGATGGTGAAAGTGATTGGTTGACCAGGAATCTTTGTGTTCTGTTCTGCAGGAAAGATTCAAACCATTTCAGCACATTTCCCGACATTCCCATCCTGTCCTTGAGCCTGGCCAATAGTGCTTCATAGTTTACCGTGTCAAATGCAGACGATAGGTCCAGGAGGATCAGTAGGCATGTTTGATTTTGGTCAAGGGCCTGTAGTGCGTCATCGATAATATGAAGGATCGTTCCCCTGCTTCCCTCTGGACCTCTTGGGATACTGTGGAGTCTTTGGTGGATTCCCTCACCTTGCACATCAGGTACGCAGCTGCGTTCCTGATAGATTCTGGACATTGCTACAGCCTGGAACATATTTGTTGGCAGACCTCATCGTTATGTGAAGCTTCCATGACACTGGGGTGTTTTTGTTGGGTATTAGTTAGTTAGGAGAGGGTTTATCGTTTCACTTTAAACCTAACATTCAGAGGGGTTTTTTGTATGGTTCTTTCATAGTGTTTTTTCCCCTTGCTATTCCATTGAGACTAGCTGTTGTCCTCACTTGTTTGGAAGTTAAAAAGTACTTACTGTCACGGGAGATTTACAGTCTGCAAGAGTACCCATGATTGGTAAGAAGACTTATTGTTTTGCGCATTGATGCTCTGTTTTATGTATGTTCAGGGGTTTTCTACTAGGGGTGGGTATTTCTCACTTTGTCTGTTCTTTCTGTTTGCATTAGGAATTACAGCCCTCTGGTTGACGATAGAAGCCTTCTTGAAAAGTACATGTAGCGCTGGTCTAGACATGGAGTTTTCTTCTCCGTTCCCACCCTCTCCCTCTGTTTCTGGTGGTTGGTTACGGTATTACCTATTCCAGGAATTGCTACCAGGACGAAGGTAGGGGACTGGGCATATCTTTACTCCTGCAGTGTGGGTTATTCTTGGCGGTATTAGGACAGAAAACCAAGCCCACGTATTATTACACTGCCCAAGTGAAGATGAACGAGGATGAAAATAGAATAGTTGAGGACGGGGTCCCTTCCATGCAGGAGTTAATGGGGGAATTACGTCCTTGCAGTCGGAAGTCCAGGGGTTACGGCAAGAAAATCAAGGGCTATGGCAGGAATTAAGTTCCCCTAAAGTCCAAGAGCAGACGTGGGGAGGAGGTAAAGCCTTCACTTCCAAGGGTCCTGTAATACAACCTGCCACATTCCAGTTTGATAGATCTTTAGGACCAGAAGCTAGTAGGAGGGGCCCTATAGCAGTTACAGTTACTAGACCTCTTCCTGTTCCATTAGCTGTTCCTGAACGATTTATTGGTGACTGTAATAAGTACAGCATCTTTATGAACCAGTGTCATTTGCATTTTATGTGTCGCCCAACGGCTTTTCCCGATGATTTGGCCAAGGTGGCGTTTAATATTTCGTATTAGGCAGGAACAGCAGCATTGTGGGCTGTCCCATTAGTAGACCATGTCTCTTCTTTCAATCGGTTGGTGTCGGAGACTCAGTGGCCTATGGCAAAGAGGACTTCTTTGTTTTACCAAGGTTTGAGTGAGGACTTAAACAATGTTGTGTCTCAGGTGGTGGATCCTCCTGAGGAATGTGCAGTCTTTATTGATTTAGTGGTGAAATTGAATCACAGACTAACTGAGAGAAGAGAAGAGAGGAATCTGTTTCAGGCTTCTCGTGTCATGAATATGAAGACAGAAGGTAGAGGGCCTGTAGAGGTAAAACCAGGACCTGACCCTATGGAGATAGGTGGAGTTCAGGGTCCTTTGTCAAGTGAAGAGAAAGGGAGGCATCAAGACCAGAATCTGTGTCTATATTGTGGAAGGGGTGGTCATTTTGCCCGTGAATGTCTGTAAAACCTTCTACTGTTCCTGAAAGAAAGGAGGTAGCTTGTGTAGGAAGATCATAGAGTGCTGCTACCACAAAAAGTGAAGTGCTTTAGGGAGAGTCATATGTAATACCGGGCTCGGTACAGAGATTTCTACGTCACTTCACTATCTCGGTTTGTTTGGTGGTTTCTAACAGTGGGCGTTCTACCTTGTCAGTGTTGTTGGATTCTGGGGCCACAGGAAACTTTATGGATATTAAACTTGCAGAAAAGTTATGTGTTCCTTATGTGTACAAGGAGCAACCGGAGCCAGTCAGAGCGATTGATAGGACTGAGTTGTCTTCTGGTTCCATTAAACATCAGACAGAGCCTTTGTGTCTTTTGTGTGATAATGGTCATTCTGAAACTATAGGCTTTGATCTTATTGATGTCCACTCTTTTGGTGTATTACTTGGTGTACCATGGTTGCAGAAGCATAATCCCAAGTTAGTTTGGGTGCGACGGACGGTGACTTTGGATTCAGTGCACTGTTTACAATGTTGCTATCAGGTGGCAACAGATTGGGTTATGCCATTGACATGCGCAGTAGGGGACCATAGCATGGTGGGTGGAGTTCCAGCACCATATATAGAGTTTAGTGAGGTTTTTGATGAACTCCAGGCCCAGGTGCTTCTGCCTCACCACTCCTTTGACTGTTGAATCGATTTGGTGCCAGGCGCCACTTGAAGCTGTGTTTATGCTTTGTCAGAGCCTGAGGCGCAGCATTTAAGGGAGTATTTAGATACGATGTTGGAGCATGGCTATATAAGACCTTCTTCTTCTCCTGTTTCCTCTGCTATCTTTTTTATTCCAAAGAAGGAGGGCAGTCTTCGTGCCTGTGTGGATTATAGGTCCTTAAACAAAGTGACAATTAAAAACAAGTATCTCTTGCCTTTGATACCTGTGTTGCTCGATCAATTAAAGCATGCAACGGTTTTCACAAAGTTGGATCTGAGAGGCGCATACCTTCTCATTCGTGTCCGAGAAGGGGACGAATGGACGTCTGCCTTTCTCACTAAGTTTGGTTTATTTGAGTATTTAGTCATGCCTTTTGGTTTATGCAACGCCTCTGCGGCTTTTCCGTTTTTTATTAACGAGGTGCTGAGTGAGTATCTAAATGTGAGTGTGATTGTGTATATCGATGATATACTCATATTTTCTAACTCTGTTTTCGATCATGAAATACATGTGGCACAGGTTTTAAGGACACTGAATGAATTCCATCTCTTTGTGAAATTGGACAAATGTAAATTTAACACTGATTGTGTGGATTTCTTGGGAATTGTAATTACTGCCAATGGAAACCGGATGGACCCCCGGAAGATAGAGGCAATTGTCACCTGGCCTTCCCCTACTTGTGTGAAAGATGTACATCTTCTTCTGGGATGTGCCAATTTCTATCGGCGGTTTATTTTCCACTTTTCAGATATTTTACAACCCATGACAGCGTTTTTGAAAAAAGGAGTATATTTTGTTTGGTCTCCTAGTGCCCAAAGGGCTTTGGAGCTGTTGATTAGTCAGCTCACCTCAGCCCCTGTTCTTGTCCATCCCGATCACGCTCCGCCTTTTTATGTGGAGGCTAATGTCTCTCTACGTGCAGAGGGGGGGAGGTACTATCACAGAGGGACGTGGAAACAGGTTTTATGCATCCTATTGCGTTTTTCTCTAAAACGTTATTACCAGCAAAAGCAATTATACTGTGGCAGAGAGGGAGCTATTGGCTAATAAGATGTCCTTTGAAGAATGGAGACATTATTTATGGGGGGCAGGACACCCTATTACAATCTACACGGATTATAGAAATCTGGAGTTTTTCCGTTCAGCAAGGGCTCTTACCCCAAGGCAGATGCGGTGGGTACTCTTTTTTTAATGAATATGATTTCATTATCACCTATAATCCCTCTGCCCAACAGGTTAAGTCCGATGCATTGTCACATATACATGAAACCAGATGGATGACATGCGGAATTGTGTGGAGGTAAAATCAGTGATTGCAGATGAGAGGATTGTGGGGTGTGTGTCCTCAGAAGCCTTTTTAGCCAATGTAAAGAACCAGATGGGGAAAGTTGATCTCACTCCCTGGTTGAACAATCCTCTTTTTTCTGTGGAAGGTGGATTGCTGTATTATAATGATAAACATTTTGATCCTCCTGAGTTAAGGACGCAGGTCCTCACCTGGTGTCATTCTTCATCGTTGGCTGGACATCCAGGAATAAATAAGACCAAGGAGTTCTGCTCACGCTGGCTTTGGTGGGAGACGGTAGGGCATGATGTTCAGGTTTTTGTGGCCTCTTGTCCTGTTTTCGCTATTAGTAAACCTACACACTCACACCATCAGGGTTGTTACATCCCTTACATGTTCCTCCAGCCCCCTGGCATACGATTAGTATGGATTTTGTCACTGACCTTCCTCTGGACTCTAGTAATACAGCAACTTTGGTGGTTGTTGATTTCTTTACCAAAGCTGCACATTTCATTCCATTGCCCAAGTTGCCCATGGCTCAGGATTTGGCAGTAGTATTCGTGAACAATGTGTTGCGGTTGCACAGTTTACCTACCTCTATAGTAACAGACCGAGGATCTCAATTTGAGTCACATTTCTGGACTTAATTGTGCTCTTCATTGAAGATGGAACTGCGTCTATCATCCGCATACCATCTCCAGTCGGATGGGCAGATGGAGCGTACTAATCAGACTATGGAACAGTACCTCCGATGCTTGTTGGCCACTTTGACATGTAGTTGGGCAAGAGCTCGCCCCTTGGTGGAATTTGCATACAACAACAGTGTTCATACCGCTCTGGGGATAGACCCTTTCATTTGTTCGATGGGGTTTCATCCCAAGGCCATTCCGATACAACCTGCAGGGCGGGTGTATGCATTGGACACCTTATGTCTTTCGTTAGTTCAGGTATGGGAGAAGGCACAAGAACAGTTAAGGGTTGCTAAATTCAGTATGAAAAGACAAGCAGATAGGCATAGAGTAGCCGCTCCATCATATGCAGTGGGGGATCAGGTGTGGTTGGCAGCTAAGAACATGCGTTCGGGTAGCTCAAGGAAATTACAGCCACGATTTGTGGGTCCTTTTAACAATCTAAAAGTGGTGAATCCAGTGGCTATGAAATTGGAGTTGCCAAAAGATTATCGTATCCACCCTGTCTTCCATACTTCCCTTTTGAAGCCCTACACCCAAACTACCCAGGATGTGCCCCCTCCTCCCCCTTTGTTAGTAGACGGGGTTGAGGAGTTTGAGGTTCGTGCTATTTTGGATTCTAGGTGTAGGAGAGGGAGATTGTATTATCTGGTAGACTGGAAGGGGTTACCCTCCGGAGGATCGCACTTGGGAACCAGCGGGTGATGTTCATGCTCCCCGTCTGGTGCAACAGTATATGAAGACCCGAGCTGGTTGCGAAAAACAAGCACCGCAACATAGAGTCGAAACGTCGAAGTAGCTTTGCTCATCAGTCCCTACTAAGTTTCAACCACAATTAGAAAAATTCTAATAGGGTTGTAACCAATGTATAGTGATCTTTGGACTGGTATTTAAATGTCATTATGTATGTTTAGTTGCTAATTATAGCAAATGTCACGTTTTTCACTTTCATGCACTGAATCACGTGTAAGCCAATTGTTTGTTTTTCGTCTTAGGAAGATCTTTGTTTAGGACAACCTTCTAAGTATATGTATATCAGTGTCGTCTGTACAACTAATGATTTATAAAATAATGAAATATACAGGATTAAATCCAAAAAATGGTGTGTTCGCCTAATTTTTATTTGGATATTTGTAATTTCGAAGCAATACTGCAAATATCATTTGTCATAAGGACAAACAAAGCAATTTATCTTCCCAACAGAACCATTTTTGATGTATTCCAGAGCTGTTGCACAGAGCTAACCTTGGTTTAATTTCACTCACTTTGCCACCCGTGTCTGATTATAGGGCATAAGGGTGGTGTGATATGTTCCTTCTCTTGCATGTGATGTGCACATGCTATGTGATTTGCTCTATGACTTTACAGCACTGTCCACTTCACTTTGGGCTAGCCCATTTATTCTCCTCCATTGCTGCTGACCTATGGTATGGTATGTGGCAGAGTGTCAGTGTGGGGTATTTCTCAGGGACTTGACAGGCAGTGTGAACAGTTCAGTGGATGTTCAAATGCAGCGTGAGTCTTCATTTTAAATTTATACTTGGTTTGATTCACATGAGTGGAAGGTAGGTGTGAGTAGGAGGGTTGTCCGGCCCATGAGCTTCTGTCCAGCCCATGAGCTTCTG
Source organism: Lissotriton vulgaris (assembly GCF_964263255.1). Lineage (NCBI taxonomy): Eukaryota > Metazoa > Chordata > Amphibia > Caudata > Salamandridae > Lissotriton > Lissotriton vulgaris. The sequence continues at coordinate 742,055,784 of NC_141691.1, read as the reverse complement.
TGTCCATCTTCCCAGACAATCTCCCTTGTCATTTCATGTGTGAGGTGCGAGGTCTGGCTACACCTGGCTGATTAATTGTGCAGGGGGGCACAGGAGGGGCATACAGCATGTGCCCACATGTGTGTGGGAAGTATACTGTGGGAAGGGTGAAGGTGGAGCCCTGTGAATCTGGCCAGACTGCTCGTGCCTGGTGCTGGCTCTTCCTACTACATTGTGCGCAGGTTTTCCCACGTCTTCGGTGACCTTCCCAGGAGATTGCAGTGATTTTGCGGTTGATGGGTGACTCCGATGCGGGGGTGTAGGTTTCTATCAGGTAGGACATGTGTGAGTACACTGGGGGATATGTCCCTGTCCCCACCAGAGTGTCTGATGTGGACAGGAACCGAATGTCAGCACAGGAGTTGAGTGTTGTAGTTGTATGCGGAGTTGTGTTTTTCAGAGCCTGCAGCGTTGTCGGCGACGGTGTCTTATTTGCTGGTAGTGGATGAGGTACAGCAGTGAAAAGGCTTGAAGAGCTGGATCCTTAGTGGTCAGGACTGCATGGAGGTGACCGGGAGTCGAGTTTTGCTCTCCGCTGTAGTGCTTCCGCCATCTCCGGGTGGCTGGATTCTCTGCTGCAGTGTGATTGGCTGTTTGCGGCATCGTGATTTGTTCAGCGGATGAGACGTCTTTCCGCACTGCAGTGTTTCTCTATTGGCTCCCTCCACCACTGTTGCGGATGGAAATTTCTGGCGGTTCACGCAACTCAATTAAGTAAACAGAAGGAATCCAACATTCAGAAGTGAAGGGAAGGGAAGTGAGTGATCAATAAATGGTGAAGCACTCAGTGTTTTGTTAAATACCCCTCACACACCAAAAGGCCCCTTGGTGTCATGCTTCATCATCGGGGTCTTAGCACCCCTCTATCGGGATGCGGCGTGCTGCGACCTACGGCTACGCGGGAGCACTTATGGTGTAGACTATGTGTGGTGTACAATGTGTTGGGTATGTTGTCAAGTGAGTGGGGGGTGTGTAGTGAAGGTTTAAAAAGTACCTGGCGCTAGAGAAAAAAGAAAACAATTTTATTCTGAACTCTGGCTGGTACTGTTAAAAGAAGTGCAGGACGAGGTCAAGGCTGTTATGTTAATGAACAGGACCTCTGGTGTGCGTTGTTGTCGACATGTTCCGGAGACAAGCTCCTTCCTCAGGACGGGGGCACAACCTCCCCTCCCTACTCACGTCTTAGTTATTAAAAAATGTGTATTTACAGAAAAGTGAATCATTAAGTATAGGCTAAGTGTGCCTACAGCGGTCTGCTACAAGCACAATGACCTGTAGAAAGACAAAAAAATGACACCTAATGGTTATCCATGTAGCGGGTAGTTCAAACAGGTGCAGTCACCTGGAACCGTACCATTTGTTAAAAAAGAGACTCACAACACATACAACATAAAACACATAAGGCACTAGGTTTTACTGAGAAATGTATCCATACTTGTGAAGCTTCTTTGTAGGCTTCATGAGCAGTATAGAAACGTCGGGGTGTTGCTCCAATAGCTATCTGTAGTAGGAGAATGATGCAGCTTTTATCAGTCAATCTGTCTCACTTACTTCTGAAGATGAGTGCTGTGTACTGGTTGTTCAATGTTATACTCACAAGGACAGGACACTCTGATCACCGCCTTACCCCTGACGCTGCTCCGCTGATGTGGAGTGAGGTTACGGTCATGGATATTTATACCCTGTTCCTCTAATTGGCGGAGGCAATTATGGGTGTTCCGTCGTCAATTACATGTCCATGTACGGAGCACCCGCTTGCCGACCATACAGGGCGTTCGTATGTGATTGAGCGCGTGCTGCCATAGAATCAGTGTCTGTACCTATTTGAGCTCCCTTCTGCGCATGCGCCCTACTGTTACGGCTTTCTTCGGAACCAGTGTCTGTGCGCCACACATGCGCATTGAATAAAAGCCTATAGTGTGCGCAAGGTCGTTCTATATTTGACACATTGATGTAATAAGACTGCATGTTTACCATAAAGGATCAGTCCAGAGTCTACGTTGACCTAAGAGGCATTATGCTGATAATTGACTCCAGGGTACATCGTCGTTCAGACCATTTAGATGGGTCCCCAATCTGAACACCCACCTTTGTTTCTTCTGGAAAAGGCCTGTCTCAGAAGGTAATTGCTCTATGACTGTCCATTTCAAGTCATTGACACAGTGTTGTTCGGTCAGAAAGTGCGTTGCCATTTTAGTTGTGCTTTTTTTACATCGCACGTTGATTTTATGTTCGTTCATTCGCGTTTTTATGGCTCTTGTGGTCATTCCCACATACTCCAGGTTGCATGGGCACCTAATCAGGTAGATTACGTTCTTTGAATTACAGTTCGAGAATTTCCTTTGTTCCCATGTGGTGCCGTTGCGAAAGATGATTCTCGTGCTTTTTTCGGTTAGATGACAACTGCTGCAATTGCCGCAAGGGAAGTGACCCTGGACGCCAATGGATGGTTGTATGGCTACTGTGGTTGGTTTTGGTCTTGTGTGTACCAGTATGTCTCTTAGGTTGCGTCCCCTGCGGTGTGCAAACATAGGTTTTTCCAAATCCAGTTTGCCACATGTGAGTATTCTCCAATGTTTATTTACAATTTTGGACACTTCATTCGACATGGTGTTGAATGTTGTTACACAGATTGGTCGTTTATTCTCTGTGGATTCCTTGACTCGTTCTTCGAGCAATGCTTCTCTGTTATTGTTTTTTGCCCTCTTCATTGCTTTGTCGATGATTCTATTTGGGTACTGTCGTTGTCTGAGTTTCTCTTTGAGGTCGTTGGCTTGTTGTTTGAATTCAGACACGTCTGTGCAGTTGCGCCTAAGGCGTAAAAACTGTCCATATGTCAGATTTTCCCGTAGGTGCCTCGGGTGGAAGCTGCCATATCTCAACAGGCAATTTCTAGAGGTTGGTTTAAAATGAGTGGTGGTTTTTAGTAATCCTGCGTCTGCATAAATGTTTAGATCTAGAAAGACCAGTGTTTCATTTGAAATGGTGCTTGTGAATTTCAGGAAAGTATTTTGGTTGTTCAACCATTCCTGAAAGTCTTCGGCTGATTGTCGATTGCCCTCCCATATGACCAAAACGTCATCGATATACCTCTTCCAGCACTTTATATTTGACCTGTATGGGTTCTGGTCATTGAGGATTTTGTTGGTCTCAAGATGGTGCACATAGAGACCAGCCAGGCTCGGCGCAAAGGTGCTTCCCATGCTGGTCCCATGGCATTGTTGGTAGAGCGTGGTTTTGTACTGGAAAAAGTTTTTTTGCAAAGCCAAAGAGATGCATTCTAGAACCAATCCTCGTGGTGTCTGGTATTTCCATTGTGTGGAAAAAAGGACCTCCTCAATAATCATCAATGTTTCGTCATGAGGTAGGCTAGTATATAAGCTTTCCACGTCAAGGGACATCAGAAGCTGGGTATTGGGATCGAATGTTGTTTCTTGCAGTAGTTGTAGGACAGCCTTTGTGTCCTTTAAGTAGGTATTTGTAGATTGTACTAAAGGACGCAAAAAGGCATCTGCGAATTTCGATAGTGGTTCTAGGATTGAGCCAATGCCCGATACTATCGGTCTTCCCGGTGGTTTTCTGAGATCCTTATGTATTTTTGGAATACAATAAAAGTATGGAATGCGTGGTTTTTTCTGCTCCAGGAATTCCCCTTCCTTTTTACTCAACCAATCATGTGTTAGGCCTTCTTCAATCATAAATCCGATTCTTGTTCTGAGGTTTTCTGTTGGATCCTGTTGTAGGACCTTGTAGTTTCGTCTGTCTGATAGGAGTCTCATGCATTCATTATCGTAATCTTCGATTGACTGTAGCACTATGGCTCCCCCCTTGTCTGCTGGTTTTATAACTATACTTGTGTCTCCAGACAGGGTTTTTAAGGCAAGTTGTTCTTCCTTGGTAGTGTTGTGAAAGGTTCGTGTGGAGGCCACGTCCAATTTGTTGACCTCTGTCATTATGGCTTTTTCAAAAGCAAGTAACTTGAGAGGGAGCGCTGAGTCGGGAGGCGTAAAAGTAGATTTTGGGCTCAAACCTGTGTCTGTTGTCAAGGCTTGCGATGGTTTATCCATGAAGAAAGCCTGCAATTTTAATTTCTGTATGAATTCTTGCATCTCAATGTTCACCTTGAAGATGTCTGGTCTTTGTGTTGGCACAAAACCCAAGCCTTTATTTAATACCTGTAGTTGTATCTTCGTTAGTGGTTTAGAAGTCAGATTTACCACTAGGTCCCTCTCTGGTTGCTGGTTGATGCTTGGTTGGGTAGGGAGCCTGTCATGCTCCTGGTTTGGCGGGGGTTCTCTTGTTCTTTCTCCTCCCAAGTGACATTGTTGCCTTTCCGGTTCTCTCCCCGGTTCCCTGGGCGGGAGCCTAAAAAAGGTTGCGGACCATAGAAACCTCCATTGAAGTCTGGATTCCATTGTGGATAGATTTGAGCATTGGTAGGGTGGTTGAATTGGAATGGCTGGAAAGGTGTCTGTCCCATGAATTGTGGATATTGAGGTGGGTATCCTCGCCACCCGCGTTGTTTTGGGAACTGTTGTCGTCTTTGTCTCCAACCACCTCTGTTCTGGCGATTTCTTCTGCCACCGCTGGAATTTGAACTGGTTGAGCTTATGTCTGACCCATCACTGTCAGTATCGTTATTTCTGTTCATGGATACATATTCGGTCTTGGTGTATGGATAAGCTCCTTCTGGTGTAAATTTATCCTTATCTTTACTCAATTTGTTGAGTTTGCTTTGCTTCAAAGTAAATTCAAATTCCGTCATTTGTTGGTTGAGCTCGTCTAGTCTGGTTTTGAGATCTTCCGTTGACATGTATGTGTTCAGTTTTACCTCAATTTTTCCGATTTCTATTTTCAGTTTTTGTGTAATTCTGGTTGCCGTTTTTATAATCAAGACCAACCAGTCTCTGGTGCAGTGCCATGAGATCAATGACCACTCTTTTTTGAACTGCATGTCTGTCTGGAAAATGAAGGGTTCGTTCTTTACGATCAAACCAGGCGGGCCCATTTTATTCCTCAGGTATTCCGTCATTATCAGACCATGTAGAGCTGCCTTGATTTGATTGCGTCTCAATTTTACCAATTCGTTCCATTCATTGATACTCGGCCCAGTTTCAGGGTTGCTGAGTCCCTCGAAAGGGTTCGCTCCGGTTAGTATTCTGTCGATTTCGTCCTCGCCAAAGGTTAGGCCATGTTCATCCTCCATTTTCTACCGACCGCTGTGGTCTACAGTTACCTAGTGTATGCGATTATGTGTTGTGGAATGAGAAAGGGAATGTACTCCCGCAGCTGCACGCTGCCTAGACTTTATCAAAAACACAGGGGGGAGGTAGAGCAGATAGTTGGATTCGTGCTCCACAACGATAATTAAGTAAACAGATGAATCCAACATTCAGAAGTGAAGGGAAGGGAAGTGAGTGATCAATAAATGTTGAAGCACTCAGTGTTTTGTTAAATACCCCTCACACACCAAAAGGGTGAAGGTGGAGCCCTGTGAATCTGGCCAGACTGCTCGTGCCTGGTGCTGGCTCTTCCTACTACATTGTGCGCAGGTTTTCCCACGTCTTCTGTGACCTTCCCAGGAGATTGCAGTGATTTTGCGGTTGATGGGTGACTCCGATGCAGGGGTGTAGGTTTCTATCAGGTAGGACATGTGTGAGTACACTGGGGGATATGTCCCTGTCCCCACCAGAGTGTCTGATGTGGACAGGAACCGAATGTCAGCACAGGAGTTGAGTGTTGTAGTTGTATGCGGAGTTGTGTTTTTCAGAACCTGCAGCGTTGTCGGCGACGGTGTCTTATTTGCTGGTAGTGGATGAGGTACAGCAGTGAAAAGGCTTGAAGAGCTGGATCCATAGTGGTCAGGACTGCATGGAGGTGACCGGGAGTCGAGTTTTGCTCTCCGCTGTAGTGCTTCCGCCATCTCCGGGTGGCTGGATTCTCTGCTGCAGTGTGATTGGCTGTTTGTGGCATCGTGATTTGTTCAGCGGATGAGACGTCTTTCTGCACTGCAGTGTTTCTCTATTGGCTCCCTCCACCACTGTTGTGGATGGAAATTTCTGGCGGTTCACGCAACTCTGCATAGGACAGAAAATAGCCTATGTTTGCCCATCATAGTATGGCGGTCGCTCGGTCCGCAAATGGAGTGCAGAAAAGGACATTTTCCGCCAGCCCCGCGGGTGTGCCTCCGTCCGCCATCCTAATGGGCCCCCAAGTTAGTTCCAGCTTAGTTGAAGGAATGGGTAGAGAATTGCATAAGCAGGAGAGGTAAGTCTTGTGGCATGGGAAGGAATAAAGCAAGATTTAACACTGGTGACTGGGTCAATGTGACGTCAAGAAGAATTGAGAGGGATCGTTCCAAATTTAAAGACCCTTTCTGCATTGCTGATGTGGGAAAAAATATTGTCACATTGGAGAATGGTGAGAGGTGGAATTTTTTAAACATTGTATGTATCAACGGTAGGAGAATGTATAAGGGAGAGGGATGATGGATGTTCATCAGCAATGTTTATGAAGGATGTGGAAGTCAGAGGTGGTGCTTTGATTACAGAAAAATGGAAAGTGCTGATGGCATTAGGTTCAAGTGCAGTTCTAGAGTTCGTAGGACATCTAACCTTGAAGGGTATGTCTTGAATGATAACTAGATAGGATTTTCTTTCTTCCCACTGGTACCTTATATTGATGTGGTGTGTTTAGTGTTTTTTTTATTAGTTACATCTCTTTGTTTGTTCTTTTCCCATTTAGTTTCTTCTTAAGGAAGGACAGTTGATATGTTATGATGTAGTTACATTCTTATATTTGCATAGGTTCTGTTGTATGGTTCTACATTAGACTGTTGAGGGAATTCCATTGGGGCCAGTTGCTGCTGACAACATGGTGAGGACTGACGCCAGGTTTTGTCTACAATAAAGCTTACTTGGAAACCTTCTGTGTTGGTGCATCATGAGTGCTTTTCCCGACAACTTATTACTCAATGTGCATGAGTCCATCTTGAATGAAAAGCTGTCTCCATACATCAAGACCTGTTGGTGGATTTTGAAACAGTTGGCAACGACTACCTCCTTCATAGCTTAAGAGGGTCACTTGCCAACTGCAAACCTGCACTTCTCACCAGCTGATTTCAACATGTTAAATGGGCAAATACTGGTCCGGAAGCCAGCCACTTGACTTTGGTGTCTCTCGGAGCACAGCTTAGTCTCCACTGCAGCAGTACTTGAGACCATTGGCAGTAGTTATAGAAAACCTTTGAGCTCGTACATAAAATATATGTTGATGGTCGCTTGCTCATCTTTTCCTTTTGTCAGTCGATGCTAGTGTAGACATGTCACCTTTACCTTATCTGTGGGTGCTTCAAATAATCTAAGATGTAATGGTCCTTAAAAAACTCTCCTTTAAAGGTCAAAAGACTGAAATACTACATTTCTGTCTTCCCAAATCAGCCACTTTGTCATTTCTTTGGTCTGGTTCATTTAGCCCTCAGGTTCCACCCATTCCAAATTAAATGTACTGGTCGAACCTGATGATAAATTTTCCTTTGATACTCGTACACATTAGCAGATCAAATCATGATTATATTATCCTACTGAGACACCTGATTTTGTTTGAACCTTTTCATATCCTTGGTTGGCCTTTTTATGAGGCAGAACTGAACCAATGGTTATATGCAATGAATTCATGCAACACAGCGCATCAAGTAAAGTTGCTGCTCTGCATTGCGTGAATGTGAAGAGAGGAAGTGTACTATGTCCACTTAGAAGTGGGACAGTTCTGCTCTTCCACTGCACTGGCGCACTTGTGGCTGCCATGTGCCAATGTAGACATCCTTGTGACATAATGCGACAATGTCTGCATTGTACTGAGCATGGATTTTGAGCAGGAAAGGGGTCCATGTTGGAAAATGTTCCTTCCTCATCCTCTTTTTCTGAACTTGTTTTTTTTTTGGCTTTTGGACTCTGGGCACTTTGCCACTGCTGAAGAGCATGTGCTCTCTCCTCTAAACATAGGATAATGATTACACATGTTTGGTATATTTGATTTACTTGTAGGTCCCTTGTAAAGTGGTGTACCACATACCCAGGGCCAGTGAGTTAAAGGCTACAAGAGGGCTGCATCAGTAATTGTGCCACCCACAGAAATAGCCTTTCAAACCTGCCTCAGACCTGCCACTGCAGTACCTGTGTGTGCAGTTTACTAACACTTCTTCTTGGCATTTAAAGCTACTTCTCAAGCCTTAAACACCCCTTGTATTACCTTTAAGTCACCCTAAAGGTAGGCCCTAAGTGACTCTATGGGCACGGTGCTGTGAAACTAAAAGGCAGGACATGTACTTTTTGGTTTTATATGTCCTGCTAGTGACTAACAACTAAATTCCTTTTTCACTGCTGTGAGGCCTACTCCTCTCATAGACTAGCATTGGGGATTTATTGACACACGTTTTAAGCAGCAATGCTGGATGAGAAAGGGGTATCTACATCATGCTTCATATCTTTGGAACGCTGGGGATAATTCCTTTTTGTGGTAAAGTTGGATTTGACATTACCATTTTAGAAATGCCACTTTCAGAAGGTGGACATTTCTCTGCTCTTAAGGTTCCACCATCCTAGTAGTTTTTATATTTTTCTGCTCTTAACTCTGCATTCCTGCAGTCTGTCTGTAATACACATCTTGGCTGGGTGACGGCTACACCTTGTGCATTCCCTCTAGACAGTCATAAAACACAGAAAGGGCTTGTACTGTAGTTCCTATTTCCCTTATAGGCTCTGCGCATTGGAATAATATACACTATAGTTTTAGCATAGGACTAAGGTTAGAATGCTCCTAACGAGTACATTAAACTTAATTACTTAAGTGTGCCAGCTAACTCAGAGGTCACTAGAAACTTCTCGAATGTAAAAGAATCTTGGAAACAATAGATAACAGTTTCACTCAGTCAATGGGCATGCATAGTTTCTGCAGAGTTGCACAGAAAGAATAGACGGGTGTTTCAATAAAAGGATTTATTGAACAGTTTTATTTCTCATGCTAGAGATATGAGCTGTTACGATTGTTAAACAGTGTGCAAGATATAAAATGTACAGCGTGAGCAGTAAGAAGAAATAATACTGTAATAGCATTGTCTTTTCGCTATGACCTATATTCATGTACATACACATAAATAAAACAGGCTAAAAGTAGATACTCAACTTGTGCTTCTAAATAGTTCTACCCCAGTGTACCTAACCTAAGTGTAGTACGAAGTAAGAAGTAGGTGCTGTTTTCTATATTGTATGTAAGCTATAGTTTCTTATGCCAAGAGTCCCTCTAGGTTCTAGTCAGCTCCATACCTTAGAATGAGAGAGGTGGGAATCTCTTTCCGGATCTCAAACTCCAACACCCCGCGAAGGGAGTCGAAACACTGGAAGCTGGAATCTCTGCGAGCAGGGAGGACAGCGTCTGGTCAGTGCGTAAGGCGGGGACTCGAATTCCTTCTGAACTTGCCCTGGCGAGCTGTATAGCCGAGCCGTGCAAATATGCAGCAGTAAATTGCCATGGCAAGTGAAGGTATATTTATACCTGGAAGGTACTTAGGAATGCTAGCATTGACGTAAAGTCGGGCAGAAGAAGACGTCATGAATGAACCCCTAAGTAATAGTTGTTCATGCATAATAAATGAGTTCTTGGAGAAATCAATAATCCAAGCAGGGAATGTCCCTATGTCTTAAGTGTCTGGTTTCTAAGAACTCGCTGTGACGTGGGATGGATGGAAGTAGGTGACCATGCCTGTATTTAAATTGCATGGCCAATGCCTAAATAAGGACTAGGATTTTATGCCTAAATAAGGTAATGCGAATTGTGCCTATATAAGGACATGATTCAGTAAACCTATGTACAGGCATCTGAATCGACACACAACAGGCTGGGAGGACTCATCTCCATTTCTCTTCATTCTGATAGTCTTCCTGGGCAGACAGGGGAAGAGGTGGCTCACACTTCCAACTGAAAATATGAAGCAGGCAGGCTCGCTAGAGAAAAAACAAGTGCATTCCTCACTTCTAAGTGTGCAAACCAGTTACTGGCACACATTGTTTGTTTGTTAAAGCATATATTATGGTTTGATTATGTAATGTAAACAGTACACCATGTTCCCTGATGTTAGTCTATATTTCAAGGTGCGTTGTGTGCTCTAAAATATGTCTTACCAAATAACTTTTCATCTGTGAGGTGGTTTCTGACTTCCCTTATTTCTTTCTACCTCCTGCCCCAACGAAGTCAGCTGATATTGCGCCAACGGTTATTGGTCGAGCTAGCTGTGTTAATGGTGACCAACCCAATGCACACTTTTTGTAAATCTGCGCATAGGTCCATTTAAGACGCACTGTCTATTGCCCTGACCAGCAAGACCTAAGCCATTCAAAACTTATTAGAAAGGCTTCTTAAGACTCACATACATACTATCTCTGTTTCTTTTTGCCCCCCACTCCTTCCCTATCCTCCTCTCTTTTTATTAAAACATTGAAAGTCCTACACTACTATGCACAGTATGCCCAGTTGGCCATTTTTGCATACTTTTTCTCTTACTTAAAGAAAATGTTTATAAGTGGACGTTTGGATTCCATTCATTCACACCTGTGGTAGGCCACCTGGGAAAAAATAAATATTAGTAAAGCCAATAGGTTTCACGGATGAGACTAATTGGATTTACCAGTGCTTGCTTTTAATTTGAAACCACATTTTCTGATCAATGAAGCTCTGAAAGAGCTACATTATTTGTCCTTAGAGAGCCGTATGGAAATGTAATTGCTATACATTAGCCACTGAGGCCTTCACAACAATGCCCAAGTGCTCCTTCGTTTCAGGATCACCAAACACACCTCGCCCACGTGAGCTAGATCATCAAACACCGTGTTAATCGAAATCCAACAATTTCACCTTCGGAGAAAGAGTTGACGAGGCTGGTTGATATTGAGATTATGCAACTTGTTAAATAGCCGTTCTAGATGAAAACTTCAAGTCGTAACTTTTCAATTAACACCACAATTTATTTTCTTCACTATGCATCGCCTATCTCTTTACACTTCTCTTCACCCGTCCGTTTGAAGCAGCTGCGACATGATTAAGAACTTTCCAAACGACCAGTAACCGCATAAACACTGCCTCAAAATCGCTTTTGATCTGCATAATGTAATGCTTCGAAATTAGATTATGACTAAACGTTGTCATTTTACATCATTGCGTATGACATTCAATAAGGTTCACCAAACTTCAAGTCCATTATTAATACACACTGAGTTAACTTATGAAATCAGTTGCTAAGAAAATGGGGTCTCCGTTCATCAGTTGTGTAGTTTAAAAAAACAGCCATCATCTGACGTTAGCATGCTTCTTATACCTTTGCTATCCGGTGCCACTTAACATGCTGCACTAATGATAGCTGTGCTGCTGAATATAAAGATTGTGTCTGGAATAGCTTTGTTTTCAGCTCAGAACAAAAAATGGAACACCCTGGCTCTCTAGAGGAAAAACAGCACATGCACTCCACACTTGGAGGTGTACAAAACAGTTAATGGCATACATTGTTTGTTAGCATATATTTTGATTTAATTATGTAATGTAAACAGTGGTGCAAGTTCCCTGATGTTAGCCTGTATTTGCATGAGTATATTTCAAGGTGCATTGCGTGCTCTAAAATATGTCCAATACCTTTTTAACTGTGAGGGGGTTTCTGACTTCCCTGGTCTCTTTCCCGCCCCCAACTAAGTCCACCGATATTGTGTCAGGGGTTGTTGGTGGAGCCCGCTGTGTTAATGGTGTCCTTGGGATATAGTGGTATGCAGTCAAAATATTGAGTTTTTAATATCGATTTACATTAATATCGAATAAAAAATATAGAATGGACACAATATCGAATGGGCAGAATATAGACTACAAAAATATTGAATAGAATTGCATTAATATCGAATTAAAAATATAGAATGGACACAATATCGAATGGACAGAATATAGACTACAAAAATAGAGAATGGACAGAATATAGAAAACAAAAATATAGAATGGAGAGAATATAGACAACAAAAATATAGAATGGACAGAATATAGACAACAAAATTTCGAATTTGAGGTTTATAGGGGAATAGGGTGGGAAGTAATTTAATTATAATTAATTAAATATGTTAATTTATTTATTGGTATTTCTTTTGAATTCATTGTTAATTAATTATTAATTGGCAATTAATTAAAATATAATTGGTAAATAATTTAAATTAATTGATTATTGAAAATTAGGTTGTGGGTTTATAGGGAAATAGGGTGGGAAGTAATTTAATTATAATTATTTGCATTTTTTTATTTATTTATTGGTATTTATTTTGAATTAATTGATATTAAAATATTAAAATATAATTGGTAATTTATTTTAATTAATTGAATAATTGATAATTATGGTAATTGTTTTTATTTATTTTATGTTGCGGGTTGCGAGTTTGTAGGGGAATAGGGTGGGAAGTAATTTAATTATAATTAATTAAATGTTTTATTTTATATATTGGTATTTTCATTTGATTAATTGATATTAAAATATTTAATTGGTAATTAAATAAAACATAATTGGTATTTTTTTTAAATTAATTGATTAATTGATAATTATGTTAATTTTATTAATTTATTTAATGTTGCGGGTTGTGGGTTTGTAGGGGAATAGGGTGGGAAGTAATTTAATATTAATTAATTAAATATTTTAATTTATTTATTGGTTTTTTGTTGTTCACATTTTTAATTATTTTCTAATTGTTAATTAATGAATTGGTAATTGGTAAATAATTTGTATTAATAGGTAATACTTTTTAATAATTAATTTGTATTTGTATTTTTAATTGATTAATTATAATATTATATAAAATTGTTAATTACCTTTAATTAATTAGTAATTGGTATTCATATTTAATTTATTTTTATTTATATATGAAGTATTTACTTTCCCTACTGTTGCACTCTCTGGGGTGGGAATAGTAATTTTTGCCTCTACGCTATCCAACGCTTTCCCTACTGTTGCACTCTCTGAAGTGGGAATAGTAATTTTTACCCTGCCGCTATCCAAATTTTCCCTACTGTTGCACTCTCTGGAGTTGGAATAGTAATTTTTACCCCTACGCTATTCAACGCTTTCCCTACTGTTGCACTCTCTGGAGTGGGAATAGTAATTTTTACCCCTACGCTATCCAACGCTTTCCCTACTGTTGCACTTTCTGTAGTGGGAATAGTAATTTTTACCTCTACGCTATCCAACGCTTTCCCTACTGTTGCACTCTCTGGAGTGGGAATAGTACATTTTACCCTGCCGCTATCCAACGCTTTACCTACTGTTGCACTCTCTGGAGTGGGAATAGTAATTTTTACCTCTACGCTATCCAACGCTTTCCCTACTGTTGCACTCTCCCGAGTGGGAATAGTAAATGTTACCCTGCCGCTATCCAACATTTTCCCTACTGTTGCACTCTCTGGAGTTGGAATAGTAATTTTTACCCCTACGCTATCCAACTCTTTCCCTACTGTTGCACTCTCTGGAGTTGGAATAGTAATTTTTACCCCTACGCTATCCAACGCTTTCCCTACTGTTGCACTCTCTGGAGTTAGAATAGTAATTTTTACCCCTACGGTATCCAACGCTTTCCCTACTGTTGCACTCTCTGGAGTGCGAATAGTAATTTTTACCCCTACGGTATCCAACGCTTTCCCTACTGTTGCACTCTCTGGAGTTGGAATAGTAATTTTTACCCCTACGCTATCCAACGCTTTCCCTACTGTTGCACTCTCTGGAGTGGGAATAGTAATTTTTACCTCTACGCTATACAACGCTTTCCCTACTGTTGCACTCACTGGAGGGGTAATAGTAAATTTTACCCTTTCCGCTATCCTGCGGTAAAAATACTGATTTTACTTTATTATTATTATGTATGTATATATATATATATATATATATATATATATATATATATATATATATATATATATATATATATATATATATATATATATATATATATATTTTATCACACAAAAAGCACTCTTTTTGGAAGAGCCAACATGCAGGTAGGTTAAATCTTCGCGTTTATTTTGCAGGAAAGACAGCCCAGTGAAGGAAATAAAGTCCAAATAAATCACCATGCCTGACGCGTTTCATGCTCTGCCAGCATTTCTTCAGAGGCATCATTTCAAGCATTGCGTGGAGCACGAGTCTTATTTTAATCATTTTCACCTGCCCCAGTGGGCGTTGGCTCCCCAGAGCCTGCTGGGATTCGTAGTGCCACAATAACGCTGTGGTCAGCTGCTCCTACGCAAATGTCCATATTCAAAATTTAAATACCACAGTGGGTCTGGAAATTATCACCCATGCTCTGCGCTGTCATTGTTCAAACCTGCAACACGACCTTCCTGCCCTTCTTGCTGTTTTCCGCTTGGCTTCAGCAAGATCCACTTGTCAGTAGAAGGGCTCCTCCACGACCAGAGTCGGCGGTATAAACTTTATCACACAAAAAGCACTCTTTTTGGAAGAGCCAACATGCAGGTAGGTTAAATCTTCGCGTTTATTTTGCAGGAAAGACAGCCCAGTGAAGGAAATAAAGTCCAAATAAATCACCATGCCTGGAGCACGAGTCTTATTTGGGGCAGGTGAAAATGATTAAAATAAGACTCGTGCTCCACGCAATGCTTGAAATGATGCCTCTGAAGAAATGCTGGCAGAGCATGAAACGCGTCAGGCATGGTGATTTATTTGGACTTTATTTCCTTCACTGGGCTGTCTTTCCTGCAAAATAAACGCGAAGATTTAACCTACCTGCATGTTGGCTCTTCCAAAAAGAGTGCTTTTTGTGTGATAAAGTTTATACGGCCGACTCTGGTCGTGGAGGAGCCCTTCTACTGACAAGTGGATCTTGCTGAAGCCAAGCGGAAAACAGCAAGAAGGGCAGGAAGGTCGTGTTGCAGGTTTGAACAATGACAGCGCAGAGCATGGGTGATAATTTCCAGACCCACTGTGGTATTTAATTTTTGAATATGGACATTTGCGTAGGAGCAGCTGACCACAGCGTTATTGTGGCACTACGAATCCCAGCAGGCTCTGGGGAGCCAACGCCCACTGGGGCAGGTGAAAATGATTAAAATAAGACTCGTGCTCCACGCAATGCTTGAAATGATGCCTCTGAAGAAATGCTGGCAGAGCATGAAACGCGTCAGGCATGGTGATTTATTTGGACTTTATTTCCTTCACTGGGCTGTCTTTCCTGCAAAATAAACGCGAAGATTTAACCTACCTGCATGTTGGCTCTTCCAAAAAGAGTGCTTTTTGTGTGATAAAAAAAAAATATATATATATATATATATATATGTGTATTAACAAATAAATGTGTATGTTTTTTTTACTTACATTAATTATTTATTATTTTTAAGGTTATTTAAGTATTTTAAGTATGTTTAAGTTAACTATATTTATTATTTCATTAATTTTTTATTAATTTAAAGCATTTTAAAAAGTTCTATATTTTGACTAACTATATTTTTTACATCGATATTTTTTATTCGATATTTTTGTACTTACCAGTTTGGAGATAGGAGGTCGATATTTTGGTATTCTATATTTTTTTCTCGATATTTTTGTAATTCGATATTATTGCCATTGATATTGTTTCAGTGATCCGGATATAGTATATTAATGAAGGATGCATGAGCTAGTGTGCTCTCCTTATCTCTGAAGCTATATTCTGCATATGTGGCATAGGTTAATTCCAGAGTATGGCATAGTGGACTTGCGCTTCCAAGTGATATTGTTCAAAGTCCGGAGATTGATTCCACCCTTGTCACAGGGGAGTGTCAACATGTCCCAATTTGCTCTAAATCCTTTACTTGACCATGTGAAACTAGTGAAATGTATTCGAACATTTGTAAAGGAGCGGCTGAGTGGTATATGGGACATTGGCGCAGAAATCTTGGTATTTTTATTTTACAGAGTTTTTATATGGTGGGCACTTGACCCAAATCGGGTATCAGAGTGCATTACATAGCACCAGTTGCATTACATGAGGACACATTCATTGTTTTGTTCGGCACAGGGAGATTAAGTGATTTGCACAGAATCACAGGATGTTCAGCGTCATTGCCGAGACTGGAATCTAGTTCCCCAGATTCGAGGTCGACCGCCCTAGCCTTTAGGCCAACTCTTCTCCCCTAGCATCACCACCTTTGTTACCAATCCTACTGGCTATTGAAAGTTGGAGTTTCAGCCATATAGTAAATTGTATGGCTAAGCACAGGTTCATAGTTATACCCAAATGCTTTCTTTTGACTGTCAGTCCAATTTAATAGAAACCTTGATTTAAATGGGGAGTGTAGGAGTTGTTGGTAAAGACTTTAGCAAAGAGTTCAGACTGTCCCATTTATGACCGTTTTATTATCTCGCTGCGCACTGGGGGTAGATTAGTGCTTGGATGCTTAATGAACAGGAGTATATCATCAGCGCACATGGCATGGACACAATTTGTTTTCTATTCGTAACTGAGGTACGTCTACGTAAATAGTGTTGGCGAAGATGACATGCTAAGGGTTTTATTGCTGTTGTGTAAATTGGAGGCAACAAAGAGCACCCTTGTCTGGCGCCTCCACTAATAAGGAAAACCTCTGAAGGCTTGCCATTATTTCTGACTTTCGCGAGTGGGAGTGTGGATAGGTCAATAATTTAATAATTTATGGAATCACACCTCGCTGTTGATGGACAATCTCATGCAGTGCTTAATTTGCAATATAATAGATGCCAGGGCCCTGAACAGAAGGCCACTGCAGCTTGCATCACCCATCGCTCTTGTCATCGCTGCCAGAACAGCTACTAACCATCTCTCTTGCCTGCAAGTGCGACATTTCAGATTATTGAAGGACCCCAAAGCTAAATGAATGTCTGGGGAGGCAGGTATTAGTAATTTTTAGATCTCGGCTTAGAGACGCGCGAAGCGAATTCTCGGCAGCGAACTATAGCAATCGTTTCAGCCACAAAAGGGAGACAAGAGATGGGCACGCGCCCAGCATTCTGAATGGGAGAGGGAGCGACAAGAGTTGGCCACGTGCAGATTTGGTCACGCGCACGCTCACGGCGCCAGCGTCTCGGCCACGCGCCGATGACTGCTCTCTTCCTAGCCGGCTTCACGGAAGGCAGCATCACGTGATCCGCGTTCACCACCAACGGCAGACCAGCGTCAGACTGGGACTGCAGAGTTCTCAGACTCTGTACATTACAGGCCGGGCCGCAGGCAGAGTAGAATTCACTGGAAGCATTCATTTGATGTATTAATCCCAGCCATGGCAAGTTGGCTGAACTCCATATCCAGCGCCGCGTGCTCGGGCAGACACCTATTTACGTGTGGCAGGTTCGTACTCCTTCTATGTCACTGTTTGTAATGTGACAGCGCACACTGAGGGCGGAGTCGAAGTGTAACACGTTAGTTGTGGTTGACCCTCTGAATCCATTGGATTTGTGGAATAAAGCTCCCTTTTTGCACTTTCTCTCCTTTGTGGACCTTCCACGTCATTGCCTGTGGTGACAGATTTCCTTCTTTTCCACTGTCGCACCCACACTTTGTAGATTGTCGGTTGTCAGTTTTTCTGCTGGCACTCACTCCAATGCTGCCTCTGTGCTTCAGTCAGGCCGCAGGATTCCTTCCCAGTGGGTGACCTGCGCTGCCATTGCTCCCAGCAGTCACCACTGGACTCTTTCTCCAAGTGCCACACAATCTGACTCGCCATCCATGTCCTCACCGGATTACACAGTCTCTATAGTAGGCAGTGGGCCCTGACATGGATTACCGTGTGGGGAATCCTAGTGTGACATGGCAGCAGCAGCCGGCAGCCCCCAGGCCTCCCTGAAGCAGCTCACATGCGGCTGCCACTCCAGCAGCTTTCAATTTGGAAATGGTGCATTACCAGCTAGCCTCAGACTTGACAGCTGAGGAGGAGCTATAATGTGCGGTGACTTTGCGGTGAGTGATCTTACATATTCCGAGGGCCCTTGCCTGTTAGATATTTAGTGATTCAGGTAGATATGTTAAAGCAGATCAGATGTTTACTCTATCATATATATATATATATATACTTTTCCGAGTTTTATATAGCGCCAACTTGACCCGAATCGGATATCAGAGCGCTTTACACAGCACCACCAGCTGCATTACATGAGGACACATTCATTTTTTTGTTAAACACGGGGAGATTCCGTGATTTGCCCAGATTCGCAGGATATTCAGTAATATATATATATATGTATGTAAATGTAAATTGATACTTGTATAGTGCACTACTCACCCGCAAGGGTCTCAAGGTGCTTGTACGAATACCGCTGTGGAACCCATCCTGGCTTTCCCTGTGAGGCGTCCACTCCTGGGCACCCCCAAGGTGGAGGCCAGGCATCCTTAGCGTTGTGGAGATTAAGCAAGCTATTGCCCAGAGTTGCAGAGTGGGACTCCATGATTGGAATAGGCACCGAGGCGAGAAATATCAGGTCCGTGGAATTTTGAGCCCAAGACCCGCCGAGGCAGGGAATTGAACCCTGGTCCCGGGCTAGACCTCTGCATCAGGGTCTGCCACTCTAATCATTGAGCCACACTTCTCCACTTCTTCTATATGACGCATCTATTATGTGTAGGACGGCCCCTTGGCAGCTGCAGAGTGGCCCCCCCTGTGCTCTCGTGAGGCAGGCGGCCGGTCTTGTTTTTATAGTGCATTAGTGCAAGACAGATCCCAAGAGGGCACCGTTTTCAGCAACATTTGCATCATTTCAGCTGCTTTGGCAGAAACTTGCTTAAAAGTGCAGGCGCTGTACTCTATTTTATCAAGATCTCTTCGTAGCTTAAAAAACAGTTACCACCTGCCATGTCCAGTGAAGATTTTAGGAAAATGTATTACACCTACAATCTGTCAACCAAGAAAGGCCTGCCTTGTCAGAAAGGGGGTGCACATGTACTCTCCAGTTTTGTGCCGGTCTCAACCTACATGATGGCTCTGCTTATGTTTGTAAGAGTTTGTTCAGCACATTGCTGCCTTCTGTCTGACCCCATGACGCCCTCAGAAATCCCGGAGTGGCTCTCCACACAGTATGGTTTGTCCAATGTTGTGCTTCGTGGTGGTGCAGTTAATAAGTACAGGGACCCAAAGATATGTGTCATTGCAGAATAAGAATAGACGTGGTACAGGTAGCCTTTTATTATTTATTTATTCGTTTTCACTTTTATATAGCACAAACTTTACCCGCAGGTATCAGAGCGCTTTAAATCAGCATGCTTATAACAAGCAAGACTAGCATTGTATATTACTGCCAACTTTGCTTAGCATAAGCAACAGCTAACCATTCACAATGTTTTTTATACCAATTGCAAATTAAAAAAAAATGAATGCAAAGCATTGTCATTTACAATGCCAGTAACTCAAACTTTAATGCTGCGAGATCGATTGCATTGTAAATGCTTGTTTATACAGATTGCATTCAGAAACAACCGTTGTTCTGCTCATCTCTAAATTCAATGAGCAGTGCCTCATCTCACACCTGCCCAGGCCCCCTAAGGTGCCCCCCAAAATCATTCTCCCCATCTTGTGAGTTGCAGCCTACCTGCCCCCCAGATTGCAGTGAGCAGAGTCCAGGAAGTGATAAGGAGGCAGACTAGTGCTGTCTCTTTCCTAAAAAAAGTTAAAAAACGATGTCCTCTACCTGTGATTGCATCATCTCTTTTTCTTTTTAAATTTCTTGTCTTTGTCTGTGGTTGTTACAGTTTACAATTGTAGATTTCACTAGCCAGTGATTGCATCATTTTTTTACTGCAAGTTGACCTGGGTGCCTCCTTTTCACCAGCGGACCCCTTTGACTGCGAGTTGACCTGGGTGCTGTCAGAATTCCTGAGAACGCCGAGCTTTGCTGCCAATCAGCCTCCCCTTGTCCCTGGAGGGATCCGCCGCCTTGCCTTGCCGCTTTCACAACAACTTGCAGCACCCGCTTCGTGGGTGCCGCTGCGCGGCGTGCGGCGAGGGGTAGAGGCTGAAAGGGCGCCTGCTGATTCCAAGTGCGAGGAGCCTGCCGAGGGAGCGCGCCAGCAGGGACTCACAAGACCAGGAGTCGCTGCGCTGCACAGGTGTGCACGGCCGCGCCCCCAGCGAGACACGCCCCCTCAACTGCAACGCCTCCTATTTAATACCTGGTCTGTCGCTCAGCGGGACGCGAGCGGGACACCGAGCGAAGCCCGAGCAAAGGGCGGGCAGTCTGTGGCAGTCAGGGGCTGACAGAGGCTGGGCTGGGCCTTCCCTCTTTCACTCACCGCTCCTGGTCCAAGGGCTTGGAGTCCACCTGCAGGTTCAAAGGCTAACATGTCTACCCGCTCCAGCAAAGCACTGAGGGGTGGGGGAGAAAGTGCCACGGGGAGCACAATGATTGGCACAATGGACAAATTCATCACAAGGGTAGCAGCGGTCATTGAAAAGGAGATTGTGATGACGGAACGTCGCCTCTCACAGGACTCCTTCCCTTCCAAACGCTCCTCCTTGGGAGCCGTTGCACATGCCCTGTCCCCTATCTCCTCCTACCCAATCTCCCCTTTGCCTGAGAATTCGTCCGTAGAGCCACGGATTGTAGCTTTAGAGGCAGGTATTGACAGGATAGAAAGCCTAATATCCAATCCCCTTCCCCCCAGCCCTAGTCCAGTTGCTGTTGATCACCGTCCCGTCTCACTCACAATCATCTCCTCCGGCCACAATTCCCAATTATCCACCCAGGTTCCCAAATCAGGTCTAAACCCGTTGCCTCAGGCACGAGCTGGCCTGGTCCATAAGAAAAGAAAAAAGGTTATTAGCACACGGAAGGGGAGTTACTCCTTGCTCCACAAGCGACCAAGGAAACAGGCTCCTAAAGGTCTTATGCACATAGATGTTGGAGGGTCAGAACCATCTGGGAGTATTACTCCATTAGCATCAGCAGCAGATTCTCCCTTGCTTCATTACTCGTCCCGGCATTACCTACTCTTCCACACGTGGGGTCTTCACTTGAGCTCTTTGAGAAACTGGCCAAGTCCTTGTTGGAACCGCTTATAGACCAAGTCAAGAGTCTGGGGGATAGGCTAGACAGATTCGAACAGACCACCCGGGACAATTTTTTCTCCCTGAAAACCCTACTTAAATTACAGTCAAGAATCAGGGAAGATACTGCAGATGGGAAGGATGGGAATAGGGATTCTGTGGGTTTAATACAGGGAACCTTACCGTCATCATCCGCTTTTGCACAAGCCACTGGGAAAGCTCCGACATCTGCACCCCCGGCAAGTGCAAAGCTGACACCCACTAACCACGTTGAATTGAAAGGCTCTTATATAGCGCATGGCTACTCAGAAGCATCCCAGCGCTTGATGTTGAATAGAAGGGTGATGCAGAGATTGAAAGATGGGGAAGACTGGTTTATGGCCTAGGAAACAATGCTGTTTTTAGTTGTTTTCGGAACACCAGCAAACTGGGTTCTAAGCGAAGTGATAGCGGTAGGGCATTCCACAGTTTTGCTGCATTTCGGGAGAAAAGGCGGTCCCCAGACCGGGCTTTATTGGTCCTTGGTGTTATAAGGAGATTTTGATGGTTAGAGCGAAGGTGCCTAGATGGAATGTATGGTCTGATCATATCCTTCAGAATGGGGGGGCCGTTCCCATAGAGAGTTTTATGGACCAGACAAAGAGTCTTAAAATGGATTCGCTCCTTTATTGGGAGCCAATGTAAGGCCCTTAATGCAGGGGCTGCGGTGGTACGACGGCTGGTTCCGGTGAGTAACCTTGCTGCGGAATTTTGAGCTATCTGCAGTTGACGGATGACTGAGGTGGGGGCTCCTAAGTAGAGAGCATTCCCATAGTCCAGGTTCATGCCAGTACCCCCCCAGTAGTGAAAACCGCCAAGTCCAATTCTGTCCAAAAGAAGCGGCAAGAGGGAGGGGCTGGCTTTAAATCTAATCCAATGGCCGTCCCACCCACTGAAGTCAAGGGAGTAGTCACGAATCCCAAGGCAAATACAACTATCTGCCATCCTAAAACCTCAAGCCCAGTGGTTATTCAACAGAAGGTGGCACGTAAATGTCCCCCAGTCAATCTCCCCCCTGAGTGCCAACCATATGTTGTTGTCCTTATCAAGGTTCCCGCCTTGAGGGACACTCAGCAGGAAACTCACCAGGCACTGAAGAACAAGGTTATTCACTGGCTGCAAGCTAATAGACCCCTTCCATTGGGAGTGGACGGCCTGATTCTTTGCGTGCGTAGGGTGGGTTGGATTGGTCAGGGGAAAAAACTGTTCGAGGGGGATTGCATGGTGGTTAATTTCCAAGACATAAGAGCTGCCCAGTCAAAATGTAGCTTGGGACAGGCCACGCCTGGCCCCGGAGTAGAAGCAGTTGATTTAACATACTTCTACCCGCGGCCGGTCATGAATTTTTCAAGCAATCCCCCCGTGTATCCCACCCATAATAGTGCTCGTGATCAATGGCACCCAGCAATAACTGTAGCCCAGCCACATGCAGTTTTGCCAACGCCGAGCTGGGGTACTAGCAGGTACTGACTTCTTGACTCCACTGAGGAGGTTCGGGTGGTTCGGACATCTGACGCCCAGTCCCCTTCAACTGCTAAATGTAAAGACCCTTTGACCATCCCAGGGGAACAGGCTGCCTTAGTGGAAACAGCGGAACTAGGGGTGGGGAGGGTTCATCTTGAGCCTGCCAGTGTCTGCCCTACCGTGGGAGAGGAAGATGTAACTGGCCCTGTCGAGCCCTGTAGCCTTGCGGCTGTGGCAGACCCACTGATTAGGGTTCTCAGCTGGAATGTGGCTGGTCTGGACAGGAAGCTGGCTCTGCCCGACTGGAACGCTCTTGTGGAGCAGTACTCCATATGTCTGTTCCAGGAGACCTGGAGTAGGGAGCCTCTTCATAAGGCAGGTTATTCTTCTCACCACTTACCAGCTGTTCACTCAGAGTCTGGTAGGGGTCGCCCTTCGGGTGGGCTCCTTGTCTGGGTAGCTTCCTCACTTAACTGTAGGGTGGAGGAGCATGATACTAATTGCCCGGACCTTCTTAATGTCACCCAAAAAACCCCTAAGGGACGTGTTATTTTAAACATTTTTAACATTTATGCCCGAGGAACGAAGGGGGGTAGATAATCTCCCACTATAGCCTGTCTGGAGGCCCTGCTTCGATCATCTCCTCATAAGTCCCGTACCCTGGTAGCGGGTGACTTCAATTACACCTTTGAGCCTCTTGGATCAGAAGTCACCAAAGACCAAGAGGACGACGACAACAGTTGGGGGATACCGGCTCTAGAGCTCAGCCCAATTAAAAAGTGGACGGAAGTGGTGCTCCAGATTAACTCCCTAACAATGGTGTTTGACCTGAGGGCCCTCATTGGCAGAACTACCTCTGACAAAAAGGGAGCCCATACATACAATAGGCCCGCCCACACGTCAAGAATTGATTATATCCTTCTTGACGTCCATCTATGGAGTACGGTAAAAGATATGGAGATTATATCCTCCGTAGAGAGCGACCACAACCTGCTCTGGCTTGCCTTGACTCCTTGGGGGTTGGATGGAATAGGGAGCAGAACTGTTTGTGCCTCCGCCCCGGATTTGTCATTGGTCTCTAACTGCGGTCGACGGCTAAAGTGGGCCAAGCTGACGCTCTCTGAGGAGAAAATGTCTGCCATAACGCAGCTTTTAGCTGCAGCCCTAGAATATATTGCCTCTCTGGAGGGTGGGTTAAGGGAGGTGCCCGCCAGGTTTTGTATTCTAACCCAGGCCCTAAGTGACCTTTTTATTGTCCCAGCTAGCGTCAATAGGAAGAAATCACATCCCCGGGCTAGAGAGGGCTGGTTTAATTACAAATGCAGGGAATCGAAGACACGGCTTATTGAAGCAGTGAAATCCAAATCACAAATCAGGACCAGGGAGGCCAGAAGGTTATACTCACATTGCCAAAAAAATGCTAAAAAGGAGTGGGAGGATAACTTCTGGCAGGCCCTCTTGGCTAATAGTCGAGGGAGTGATGCTAAGGGGTTCTGGGACCTGGTGGGCAGTAGGAATCATCCTGATGAGACACTGAGGACCTGTACTATCACTGCCCAGGTGTGGTTTGACCATTTTAAGGCTCTCTATTCCGCCATTGAAGGCACACTTAATGACCCCTTCGTCCTTCCCCCCTTTATCCTGGATAGAGGCACGGACCTTTTTTTCCGCACGGGAGGTCACGAATTTGATTAAATCCTTAATACCACGAAAAGCAGCTGGTCCGGATGGGTTGCCAGGGGACCTTCTCCGAGCATATTCAGATGAATGGGGGGTGCTGATCTCTGCCCTTCTTAATGCCATCATCGAGGGAGGATCCGTGCCAGAATCCTGGAAAGGGGCAGAGGTAGTCCCAATTTTTAAAAAGGGTTGTCGGGATCTGCCGGGGAATTATAGGCCAATAAGCCTTATAGACTCAACCCAGAAGGTGGTGGGAAAAGCTATTTTAGGGAGGATCTTACAATGGGTGGATGATAACCACATATTGTCTGACATGCAAGCTGGGTTTCGCTCAGGTACAGGAACCATAGAGCAAGTCTTTAGACTTCTGTTACTTTACTGGAAGGTGGTGGAGCTGGGCAAGGGCAGTCTTTATCTGGCCTTTATAGACCTGAAGACTGCCTTTGACCTGGTTCCTAGGGAGGAACTCTGGAGGGTGTTGCATGGCCTAGGGATGCCCCCTTACATCTTAAATCTCCTCATCAAACTGCATAATGCCAACTATGCCCAGGTTAGATGGGGTCTGAATGGGCAAAAGACAGACAGGATCCCGGTTGCCAGGGGTGTCCGGCAGGGCTGTGTCCTAGCTCCTACCCTATTCTCCTTGTATGTGAATGGGGTGGTAGAGCACCTGCTTGATGAACCAGCAGACGCCCCCTCACTGGGGGGCGTAAGGATCCCAACCCTGTGGTTTGCCTACAACACCCTCCTCATTTCCAAACCCCCTAGGGCCTCCAGAAGTAACTGAACCGCTTCCAGGACTTTTGCGTAAACAGAGGTCTTGTCATCAATGTGGACAAAACTAAGTATTTAATCATGCACCCCCCCCCCCGAAAGCTTGGCCGCCCTCCCATCTTGAATTCTATTCCTCTCGAAAGGGTGTCAGAATTTGATTATTTGGGAATCCGTCTGAGTGATGTTATGAGCTGGACCCCCCATATTAACAAAATGATCGTTGGCCACAAAAGGGTGGGGGGAGCTTTGCTGAAGGAGTTCAACAATTCATCAAAACACTGTGTAGCTCCGATAATCGATATCTACAAAGCTCGAGCTGTATCCGCAGCACTCTACGGAGCTGAGTTATGGGGCCTAGCCAACATGGACTCTTTGTCAAAGGCTGAGAACAAATTTATTAAGGACCTCCTGGCCATCCCGATGAGTACCCCGACAGTTCCGGTACTTCTGGATGCGGGCTGCAAAGCAATTAAGGACCAGGCCCGCCTTCGGCCTCTTCTGCTCTGGGCTCGTCTGTGGAGGGTCCCGGAACTAAAATCTTATGCAGACGGGCTGGCAGAGGTGATGTGTTTGGACGGTTGGCAGAAGATCAAATGGCTCAGGGACATTAAACATCTGCTAGGGGACCTAGGATTGGGGTCTTGCTGGTCCACACACTCTGCTCCCCCAAAGGAGACCCTAAAAAAACTATACTGGGAATGAGTCTCTGCCAAGCTCATCAGCAATCAACGTCACTGCAATTCCACCGCAGCTTTCCTGAAAATAAAAGACGTTGTTGCCTTTGAGCCTTATCTGGACATTATTACCATCTCCATGGACCGGGCACTCTTCATCAAATTTAGACTAGGCACTTTACCTCTAGCTGACCTTCTGTCCAGATGGAATATATGTAAGCAGGTGTCACGCCACTGCGCCCTATGTACAGATAGACCTGAAACGGTGGCGCACCTTCTTTTTGAATGCCCGGACTATGCCCGCCCAAGATCCTACTGGCTCAAACCACTCTGTAGAGAACTGGGTACTCGCCAGTACTTGGTGGCTTTACGGATCCTATTAACTGACACAGCCCCTCCCATTGTCTGTGCCGTATCCAAATTTTTAAAATGGGCATGGTTGATCCGCTCAAAAAGACTGTCCATATCAATTTAATCCTTTTCTTAATTAACTTATTTCTGATTAATTGCTACTTTTTATCTGCTCTGTTTTAAATGTACCGTCTTTTACGATGTGCTGTTTTATATATTAATTGTAATGCTTTTATGATATTTGCATATCGAAATAAAGCAATCAACCAACCATAATTTATCACCTGTTTTTTTGTTTGAACTTGTGATTTTTTTTGCCCGTGACTGCTTCCATCTAACTTGTTGAATTGTGGGATTTGCAGTGCAAACTCTGTAGTTTTTACCTCTCATTTCCTGTGACTATCAGTTTTCCCTCCAAATTTCTCCTTTGCTCTATGCTAAGACCTGCATGTTAAGCAGTGCATCCCCAGCCACCATTGTGTGTTAACAAGTCAGCGAAACCCGCCCTCCCCTCCCCCCTCTTCCAGCAATAGGGACATTCTACACCAGAGGGTGCTCTGAGCCAGCAGTAATCTGCTGTGAGTTGTTTAAACTGTGTTTAATATGGACTGTGCATTTAGTTTTTTGGCCAGGAAAGGGAGTACAGTATTATACAAACAGTATTGTTGGAGGACAAATTCAATAGGCCCTTAACTGTAGAAGTCCAAAGTGTGGATTGAGCCTGTCAGTCTCCTTGGGGATTTCTGAATAGAGGAGCAGATTCCAACTCCCTGGCCAGAAAACCTTCTTTGAGGTAGCTGGGACCTTACATAGCCTGCTGTTGTTTGGTACATGTGTACACTGATTGGTGGTTGTATCTGGTGTTTCCATTGGTTTAGGGTTAGTGTCCTCATTGGTTGGGTATTTGAGGATTCTGATTGGTTTCTGGGTCTGTGACTCAATCATTGTAGGGTTGGGACTAGGGCTATAGTTAGGATTTCCATTGGAAGTAGGGACTAAGGCTTCCTGTGTTATCGGTTGTTGGGACTAGGGTGGGACTAGGGCTAAGGTTAGGCTTATAATTGAAAGTAGCAATTAGGATCTCTGGTGTGATTGGTAGCTGGACTAGGTGTTTGACTAAGAGTAGGGTTAGGCTTTCTATTGGAAGTAGAGACTAGAGCATCCTGTGCCATTGGTTGCTTTGACTTGGGTTGGGACTACTGGTAGGGCTAGAGCCCCAATTGGACGTAGAGATCAGGGTTTTTGAAACTGATTGGGTGCTTGCACTAGGGCTAAGATTGGCTGTAAGGTCCTGGTCTCCTATTCTTTCTAGACTGTTGGTATAGTGTTGTGATTGGATAGTGTTAGGGCTAGGGTTCCCATCAGCTGAAGGGGTCAACTGATTACTAGGGCAATAAAAGGCCAAGGCTTAGGGTGTCTCAGCCCGGGTGCCAAGGCTAGGGGCAGAAATTAAAAGGGCAGTTGCCTGTTTGAGCCTGTTGAGGGCGGAGAGAACAAGGGCAGGTGCCTGTTAGAGCCTGTTGAGGATGGAGAGGACAAGAGCAGTTGCCTGTTTGAGCCTGTTCGAGACTGGTCATGACTAGGGCCAGAAATGCTGCCCATGTTCCCATTCAGTAATACCCACCCCACACTATAAACATCCACAAACATAGTACCACACTCACACCAAATGTACACCACACACAACTCTATCCACAAACCAATGTACCAGCATACACTACAAAACCAACCAAAGCACATGTATACACCCTTCAATCTGAACTACCACAGATACCCACCATCACCTACAAACAGTACACAACTCTATCCTATACCACTAACCAATCCACTCATCACTAACACAACGCCATTCAACACCACACATAACTACATCCCATCCAGACACACGCTCCCTGCTCTAATTACTCCTAACAGACTACCTTTTATCACTAACAAACATATAATCAGCCTTCCATCATTTGTCCAACCAAAACCCTCCTCTTCCCTTTACCATAATAACACTAACGCACAACACATACACTGCACACCACCACACTTTATAACTCTTGCAACAAACCAGTCTAAGACAAACACTCTTACCTCTACTTCATTCCCTCTTACACACAACATTCACTCTACTCATCAACAAATCAACACCCCTTCTACCTTACAACCTCCTCTCACAAACAATACCGTACAACTAAACCCATTGCATGAAACAAATACACCAGCCCCCCTTTTCACTACTCCTTAAAAACAAAACATATCACACACACCAGCAAAGCAAGATCTTCAAAGCGCAACACCTCATAATACTTACCATCACCGAATATAAACATACACCCACCTTTCAAACCACACAAAGGAACAAACTCCAATGCCAAGCTTTTTCTTTTCCACCACACCTAACATAGATACAGCAACACAGCAACTCTCTTCTAACCGCCTTTTATCCATTGGACAATTTAGAACCTTAGACAAGACCCACATGCTACACCACCCCCCTGACTCATTCACCTTTTGCCCTAAACACACGCAAACAATATAAGCAACATGCCACACCTCACAACTTCACTTCCCCATGTCTACTACACAACAATGTTACACCACGGAAACAACACAGTACACCAACTCACTCTCAAACACCATCTCCACCACATACACACCCAGACCCATCAAAATGCCTTTTTAGCAGCTGGATGAGGAACATGATGCATACAGAATAGGTACAAAATTGCTATCCTAATACAGCTAATGCCAGCACTAAAAACACACCTGCTACAAACCCACACAATACTGATCACTCTTCTACAAAACAAAGCCTCACTATCACCAAAGGCCATTCTCTAAAATGTCCACTAATAAATGCTCAATCCCTCTCTAAGAACAAACATCACATATTCGACCTTCTCACAGATGCAAAACCAGACATACTATTTGTAACTGAATCATGGTTGGGAAATGATATGGCTCCAGTCCTGCATGAAGCCGTTCCTCTAGGTTATCAAACGATCACCCTACATCGTATAGGCAAAAAAGGAGGTGGTCTAGCTGTTGTTTTCGGGCAAACATTGCATATCATTAAAGTTGATGACATCTCCAGAAAGAATTTTGAGGCTCTTCTAACGAGGTGCAATCCTATGCCATCTTCCTTCTTTAACTTCCTGCTCCTTTACAGACCGAAACCTAGTAAGGCGTCATTCCCAGATGCACATCTAGACACAGTTTCAAACCTCATAACAATACACTCCAACCTATGCGTTCAGGGTGACCTCAACATTTGGTTTGACAAACCCAATATGACCCATCAAAAAACAATAATCACTGGCCTAGATGCACTGAACCTGCATCAGATTGTCCACAAACCCACAGACAATGCCTGACATATCCTAGATGTCATTTTTGGTAATACTGAACTAGTTACATTTCAAACTATAACTCCAGTCACATAGTCAGACCACAGCTTGCTTGCTTTCCAACATAAAACAACACTAAGCGACTCATCTAAAACTACCTTACATCCATCCACCTATCGGCCGTGGAATGAACTCAATTTGGAACACTTAGAAACACAATTAACATCCAGTACAAATCTGAAAAAAAAAATTCAGTTCAAAATCTATATGAGTGGTTACAGGAAGCTTTTGACATCCTGATACCACTCAAAACCACACAACAGAACAGAAAAAAAAGCGCCTTGGAGAAACATAGAAATAAAAGACATAAAACAACAAAATAGAAAGCTACAACGTACCTGGCTCAAAACAAAAGCCAAAAAAAGGTAAACTTCACCTACAGAAAATTAGCAGACTATGCAGGTCAGCTATCAAAAAAGCTAGGAAAGATACTATTCAGACAGAATTGAAAATGCTAAATGTGCAAATAAAGAATTCTATAAAATACTCAATGAATTTCACAAACCAAATTGCCTAGAAGAAACTCAACCTGTTACTCAAGATCTCACAGACAAACTGGCAAATTATTACACGGACAAAGCATACATGTTGGAATCATACTTAAAACTGAAACAAAGCACCAGCACTAACCCTTGTACAAAACAACAATCCAAGAATACTCTAACCCAGCCTCTCTGTTCCTCCCAACACATCTCACGCAATGAATTTATGGACCTGGTCAAAGCAAACTTTCAAGACAATTCTTTTAACAACCCCTGCTGCCACTCTAGTAAGAAGAATCATCAACGGTTCCTTAACTACTGGAATATTTCCAGAAAAACTCAAAAAGTTACACATATGCCCTTTACTGAAGAAAACAAACTTGGACCCACTGCACCCTAACAATTACAGATCTATTACAAATGGACCTTTCCTGGGCAAGC